>NC_139596.1:7251556-7434056 GCF_946808225.1 Silurus aristotelis
GAAGAACATTCATTTTCTCAGTTTCATAGGAGTGTGATGATAATGGTGGCCACAAAATGAATAAAACTTGGTACTTGGTACATGTCAGAGGATGTTACAGCAGATTTCACATAAATTCATTTGACAGGTTTTTAAATGGCTTGCTCAATCCTTTCATCGGATTATTTTTGTGCAGGGGGTTGATGGAGGAAAGACAAAAAATGCAATCATGTTCTTACTTATCATACAACTAAATAGTACGTGATTAATTAAAAAAAATTCTAATAGTTGCACAATTTTTTAGGCGTCTGCATGCATGAATAAGAAAGAATTTTGCAGCAAAGGCTTGGGAAATAAATTGCGGATTGTTTATGTGTTAAGGTAAATGAGTCAGCCAGGGATCGCGTGCTGAAGGTGGGAGACTTAGTGATACTGTAACTTTAAGAGAGAGAGGTGGGCTGCGCAGAAATGACGCAGGAATAATAATGAAAAGGATGCTTCAAAATTCCACACACCGACTGCAGCGTGTGTGGTTAACGAGCAGCCCAGTGAATACACACAAACAAGAGGAATCACACAGAGAGCTGGGGCACTTTAGATGCAGATGTGGGGGCTTTAAGCAAAGAAGGGCTGTAGTGCTGGAGGGCTCAAGTAAACCTTTGCAGAGCATTTTTATTCATTCAAGTAAAGAAGGAAAAAAAAGAGTACTTTTGACAAGTCAAATTTGATAGAAAGCTTGTTATTGTTTTTATTTTTTTGTATTTTTTTATTTGTATTATTTTATTTATTTTTTTTACTGGAATGAACCCTAGTTTCAATCCTTTAATCCAAAACCAAAAAAATTGACACTTTGTTAAACATTTGCAAGAACCTGCAAGCATGTTGCGCTTCTCCTGCCTCTGCCTTTTCATTTGGCTGCTCGAGTCGAGCTCGAGTCAAGTGAAACAGGACGTGGACGTGCTCGTGCTCCTGCCTCGAAACAACTCGTACATGTTCTCGGTCGCGAGGGTCCGACCCGCCATCGATTACGCGCGGCAGCAGCTGGCGCGCGGGCCCCTGGCCGGACTCAATTTCACCGTGCACTATGTGAACTCCGAGTGCGGCGTGGACGCGCTTTACGCGCTCGTGGACCGCGCGCACAGCCAGCGCCCCGACCTGATCCTCGGTCCCGTGTGCGAGTACGCCGCCGCGTCCGTGATCCGCGTGGCGTCGCACTGGAACATCCCGGTCATCTCGGCAGGTGCCCTGGCGTCCGGCTTCAGCGAGAAGAGCTCCGAGTACGCGCTGCTCACGCGCACCGCGCCGAGTTACCTGAAGATGGCCGAGACCTTCTCCACGATGTCGCAGCGCTTCGGCTGGAAGAGCGTCTACCTGATCTACCTCGACGACAAGGAGGAACGCAACTGCTTCTTCACCATCGAGGGCGTTCACGCGCTCCTGGAAGGCCATCACGACATCTTCGTCTCGATGATGGATTCCAGAGAGCCGCTCGCGTACATGGACGAGATCGTCAAGTCCATACGCGAGCATGAAGGTAGTAACCATTGCATATTAGGAAAAAAAAATTCATTATTATTGTTATTATTATTATTATTATTATTATTATTATTATTATTATTATTATTATTATTATCACCTGTAACTTAAATGCGCCTTTGATTTTTCTCGATAACAAGTCTGCATTGCTTCACATCACACCACAACTTCGGTTCAGATGGGTACGAGGTCATTTGAGTTGTACACGTGAGGGAAAAAACTAATCAGAATTCTGACCGAGCAAAAGTTCAGTACCAGCTGTGTGATTAAACAGTCTCTTGAGCACGCACAGGCATCCCTCCTCTGCTCAAAGGTTTCCAGGTAAGAAGAAGTTCAGAGATGCAATGTGGTGTCTACCCTTACCAGTATTGAGAAGATCACAAGAAAACCGGTGACCTGCTTAGAGAAAAGGTTTAGCTATTTAATTTGTTCTGAAAGGTTTAA
This sequence comes from Silurus aristotelis, assembly GCF_946808225.1. Classification (NCBI taxonomy): domain Eukaryota; kingdom Metazoa; phylum Chordata; class Actinopteri; order Siluriformes; family Siluridae; genus Silurus; species Silurus aristotelis. Next base: position 7,253,516 of record NC_139596.1, read on the forward strand.
ACTTTTCTTTGCATGAATTCCAGTAGCTCCATACTGCATCACTGTTTTTCAGAATTGGTCGCCTATATTGCAAATTTTAGAAACTATAATAAAACTAAGAGGAAAGTGATGTCTTCATTTAGCTGAAATGATCGTTGCAATGCAATTATGAATGTGTGGAATGAAAATCTGCAGACATGCTCTTGGAGTTCACTTGTTGATCATGGTAAAATGATTTCTTTATCTGCCATATAATAAATGTACATTTTTAAAACCGTATTTATGTTTGGTCACCCACAATGCTACATATAGCGAGCAGGATTTAGCCCTTGCTTTATCACTAATCAAAAAAGCGAGTTGCCGCAGCACATTAGTCCTTTCGGCTGGCCGACTCTCTCACCTCCTTATCTTTACGCTCAGCTCGAACAAATCACCTTCTAAAATGTCAGCTTTCATCAATGCAATCGTATCTATAATAACACATACAACATAGATCTAGAAGCATTGAAACTCAGTGCATCTGTGTCTGATAGTTGCATTGTGTTTTGGTGCCTGCGTCCAATGTATGTTCCAATGTTTGAGTCTAATGTCTGCATTACTTCTACATTGTATCTTTATATCATGTTAACATTTCTTAACACAGCGTTTTTCCAGAAAATGGTAGGTTTGAAATGATTGAAAATCATCTAGCAATGTCTTCCCATGACGTCAGCTTGAAACTGGAAACTTCTCACAGAAAATAACGTAAATATAGACCCAAGCAACAATTTAGCACCGGAATCAAGAAGCACGTCACAAATGTTTCAGTATAAAGGTATTTATTGTGTATCAGGGTGAGCAAGCTGGCCAAACATCATGGATTTAGAATAGTGCATTTGATTCATGGAATTGTTAAGTGTTAAATTTGACTCTTCAACGCCAAAACCTGACAAGAACTTGTTTGTAAGAGTTGCAGGATTGAAGCTATGTGCAAAAAGCCTAATGGAAGAGGCAGCTCTTGATACCTTTAAAAGGAAGTTGTGTGTTGTGATGAGATTTGACCAAAATCTGACCTGTTTAAAGACACCAAACAAGCTGGATATAATGAAAATACACCTGATACTTACTGTATGTGTTAGTGCTATTTTTTTTATGTATTTATATAAAATTTGATAGCTTTTAAAGTTCTACCAGGATATTGTAGCTTTACACCAAGTTGTCCCTGCCAGGAGCTTAAGACGTGGCCATACTAAACGTTTAACATGATAACCAACCTAAACATGCATCCACATCAAAAAGCAATTGTATTGTATCAGTTCATTCACGACATTAAACCACTTTTTGAAAACCTATGGTCTAAAATGTCACAAATGCACAAATCTCTGAGCGGTCCCCAATCTGCCGGCCCCTAAACTTGTTTTGAGAAGAAGCACAGTGCTGTTATAATATGGGGTGCCAATAATTTTGGAAAATACTCACAACAATGCCTGGCCCCATATGTTTTAACTGTTCATTTCTGCTCATATTCATTGAACTGGCAATTATTCCACACTATAATCATATTAAATAATATCTCAAATATTAAAATGTGGAAACTTTTGACATTTTTCTGTCGCTGCCACTTGTAGCTCGATCACGCTAATAAGCACAAAAATCCACTAATAAAACACACCACTCATAAATTATCGTCTCAGGATTTACTCTGAGAACCGCCCACACAGACCAGGAATATCATCTGCTTTGCCATGATCCACCGCCTCCACTACATGTCTTACTAGAGCAGAACAAGACTAAAGAACAGTGAGAGAGAAAATCAGCATCAGACCACTGTACAATTCTACACATCACAGGACATTTTAATGCAAAATTAAACTATTAGTTCCTCACTGTAAAGCTCATTTCTCTGCAGCTTCTCAGATTATTTATCACCTTCTGTTCTGGCATCTGCATTCATCACTAATTAGTTTTACTTAATGTGAAGCAATTCTAGTTGAAAGTAATCAACTTGGACATTGTTACCTTGTACCTGTGACTACGCTTAAAAATGAATTTGATATAACTGGTATGCTAAATGCTAAAGATCCTGTTTAATTTGACTATGAGTTTACCAAACTGTTATATAATCCTTTTCATGCAACACATGTAATTTTATTGTTTTTTTTTTTTAACCTTTCTTTCTGGATGACTCCACCCCCGTTAGAGGGTTTAGAGTGCTCACTGAGTGGATTGAGAAGTGTAAAAACGATGTAACTCACATCCCATGGCCTCCAAAGTCACCACAACTCAACCTGTTTGAACATCTATGAGAGATTTTAAAGCGATGTACTAGAAAGCACTGTTCACTATCCAACAAAGCAACAATTGAGCAAATATCTTAAGGTATAAAGGTGTTTAATAACCCAGTATTATTCCATAGTCTACTGGAATCAAAGCCAAGACACATCGAAATGATGTTAGTGTTTTCGTAACAACTCAACAGTAATTTCTGTTCTTTGTAATTGTGTTAATTGTCTGAAAATCAGATCAAACTATTTCTTTTTCATCTTCTTTTTCATCATTTCACAATGCATTTCTTTAGTTTACTTTTTAGTGGCTAAATCCCTATGCTTGATGGATATGAGGCCTGAGGGAACAGGATCAAATGACAATCACAGTTGTTTTGGAAACACAGTCATTGGTCACTGAATCCTGTGCGTAAGAATTGAATTATTATTATTATTTTTGTTATATCTTAATTTTCACAAGACTTCATGGCCAAAGCAAAACTACTATTACAGATATCAGTCCTTTCTTCCCATTCTCTGACAGTTCTTTCCATCCATTATGTATCGGACTTGAATTCTTTGTCTCTAGCAATGCTTCAGGTCTTCATACTTGTGCAAAATACCTCTACAGATACTAACACTTGTGCAAGCATTGCTCCAGGTATCTCAATACTTTCTTACATCTTATATCATTTAAGTTTTGCCCTGGATTGCTCTTGGTGGTTTGACGATGGACACACCCACCTCTACTACCTTAATATAACGATTGACATTGTTCTCTTAGAGCCTAATTTACACAAAGGCTCCTCCTTGCTGTAAGTAGCTTAAGCATGGCATGACCCAGCTAACTTCTCTTGACTTTTCTTTGATCGGTATTTCTCATAAAGCCACAATCTTTGTTGCAGAATGATGACCATGAGGAAGGAGTAGGAGGAAAAAACATCTGGTGAAGTCTGTCACAATATAGTTAAGATTTATATTCCGGTTGAAATAGAAAAATGTTACAATAGACTGAAAAACATAATAATTTTACTGGCTTTATCAAGGAGCCCAGCCAACAGTTGTTTATCCAGAATGACTTGATAAATGTGTGTTTCCAGGTTTGCATTTCCTTTTACAATCCTAATGAACAAAGTGGACTCATTTTTTTTTAACAAAAAATGATATGTTCCCATTAAGAGGGGTCACTGTTCTCCCACTACTCATTTAATAAGTGGGATGGATCACATACACAAATGATTATGTAGTTATCTTATTTTGTGGATAAATATTTACCACTGTTCGGCTAGCTAGCACCGTTGTGGAGTTTTAATGATCTACTTTATCAAGCTAATGTTGCTTTGCTTCTGTTTATTCAGCCTGAAATTGACTGGTCTTTTTCTGTTTCACTCCTCTTGATATGGACCTATAAACTCTAACAGCTGTCAGTGTTATCTGTGTTTAGCGGACAGCTAGCAGAAGAGAAGGTACCGTGCATATTTCTTAGCAGCAAGACATGCAAAATAAGTTCACAGGAACATGCATCTCATGCATTTTTTTTTAAGTATTGAGAAAAGGTTTCAAAAGTAGTAGGGCTTTAAGTTTAAAAACAATGACCATATAATTACATATTACACAGGCAGTCAACAGCATAAAAACTACTTTACTTACTTACTTACTTACTTATTCTATTGCCTCTGAGTTTGAGATATTTTAAATGTAGACAACGAATGACCATATCAATAAAGAAAATTAATTCCCAAATATCAGCCAATGGAATTGAGTTGCAATTTAGACCAGTTTAAAACTGCTCCTGATGAAGACACTGGTAGCAATGCACAGGTAATTAGCGACACATTTCAACATTGTTTTACAGTTCTTCTCAAATAACAGGTTGGGGTCATTTTTGTTTAAACCTTTAAGAAACACATTGAAAGGCTTCTCTAAAAATATTGATTCTTCATTTTATCTATTTATCTTTTTAATAAATCAATCAATTCTATTCATTCAATAATAGGATAGACTGTATCTACTTATGTATGTTTTGGCCTATATAAAATAGCTTAACATTTAATTAAATAAGGAATGGCACATGACTTAACATATAAGATGATGTACTCATTGCTGTCACATGCAGCCCATGGTGTGCTGTATTAAAGAAGTCCCACATTCGCAATATTTTTGATTAAACTTACTTCTGAACGCTACAAAGCCCTGATACTGCAAAAAATGAGAAAGAACATTATATTAATCTTCAGTATATTTAGTTTCAAAAGTTGCTTCTGTAGAAATGATAATCTACTACAAGTGCATTAACATAAACGTGTTTTTACCAAGTGTCTGCGCTAAGGCATTGTAGTAAACAGAATTGAGAACTGAATGTAATGTAAATACAGTTATACAGTAGGTAAGAGTGATTTGATGTGTTTGCACAACATTGACATTGACTTGGCACTGTCTGTTGAACTCAATGAAATGAGTTTATCATGTATAGCAGTTACTGGGTTTTTTTTTTTTTTTTTGGACTGTTCACTTAGTGGCCAAATTATAAGATACACCAACTCCACCTTTTTAATTCACTTTTTTCTAGTTTAATGAGACTTTGTGGTATACAGCCAGATTTACTTTCAGATTATGCCTTCACTTTAAACAAATTGTTCATCTCTTGTGTAAGATAATAATTAGGCATATCCTATAAAACTAGGCTGAGATTTTCAAATACAGTGAATGAGTGTATATTATAAGGATGGAATACATTGTGGCAATGATTTGACAGCGATTGACGTGAACTTGACGCCATGAGCTGGCCCAGTAAAGGTCTGCCGAGTGGTCCTCAGGGGTGTCGATATGGGACTTTACTGAGCAGAGATATTATTCCTGAGCAGGGTTATTATATGCATGCCATACGTTTGCACAGTAGCATCAGACGCATGCTTGTGCTTACGGCAGTGTGCTTTTAAAATGACCCTCAGGCAATGTGGCAGGGGAGACAGTAAGCCTGCCATGTGCTGCCCCTTACATTCCGCAGCTCATTTGTAACGAGTGTCAGTGGGAAAATCCAGATTTCTGAAATATAGCTGGCTGGGGTTGTACCCCATGGAATCAGCGTCAAGTCAACACAGGGCCTGTAGTGTTGTACACACTCTGTAATTAAAGGGTGCCATAGAGCATGAGTACTGAGGTGAAGTTTGTCCCACTCATCGGAGGATATTTCAGGCGGCAAGCTACACTGACAGAGTTGTGGGGAGTGTTCCAGCACTCTGAATCTTCCTATTTATGGGACACTTAAAGATTTTTTTTAAATCTGTTTGCATACTTGTTTGTTTGTTTATTTATTTTTGACCTCTTTGCTCCATGGGAAAATTTTTCATATACCACACTTTTTTTTTTGGTCATGTGTGGAAAACGAAGGTGTTTTGCAACACTTACACGATATATGCTTTGCATAATAACTCGTACATGCCGCATTACCATGTACACATCATTCTGATATTCTTTTGTGGTAACCTTTGAATAAAAGCCAGAAAATTGAAGTTTTAACTGTTTAACAAAATCAGCACTGAGTGCCATGTCAAAAGAGGAGCACTTCACAATGTGGTTTTGATTCATGGCCTATAAACCGTTTATGGGAATGGTGTGCTTTATTGTTTTCCCATTTATGCCGTGCACATAATCAGAAAAGCGCATTTAAGCAATTACTCTTAATATGGAAGGCTGTAAAAAAAAAAAAAAACGCAGCAGTGCACATATACAATCACATTGGAACACACATTGACACCATCATCGTAATCATCACCATGTATAAAGACTTTAGCAAATTCAGTTACAAATTGCAAATATTATTTTTTTTTTCTTGACTTTCCAGTGGTAATCATGTGCACACATACCAATGTGGTGAGGGAGATCATGCTGGTGGCCCACAGAGAGAGACTGACCACCAGTAACAGGCTCTTCTTCAACATTGAGCTATTCAACTCCTCCTCCTATGGTAAATGACTTGCACACAATGTCTTATAGTATGTGGTGATCGGGATAGAGAGCTTATCTGCATAGTCACAAAGATCCACCATGGCATGCTTTTTTCCCCGCTCTGACCATATAAAATAACCAGTCAAGATCACTAACTCTTCTGTTAGACAGGAGAATTCATTCAGGAGAAGCAAGCTCTAAACTTACAGGATGTTCAGGACAAGGGCTGCCTAAATAAAAGCCACAATTTAAACTCCATTTGGCCATTTCAAAATGAAATACTTTGGTATATTGATTTTATTTATTCATTCATAAGTTTTTTATAAAAATAAAAAAAAATATGTGACATGAAACACAACTATTGATTTGATTACTTACTTCCCAATCAATCCATAGAAAACCCTGATCATTATGTTTATCTTTTGTGATTTGTTAATGTGAAAAAAACCCTTAACATACCCCATTGTAACTATTTCATAGGCGATGGATCTTGGAGGAGAGGAGACAAACATGACAATGCGGCCAAGGCTGCCTACGCTTCTCTGAATACAGTGACACTTCTGAGGTCAACCAAGCCCGAGTTTGAGAATTTCTCACTGGAAATTAAAAAGTCCTTCGAGAGCACGGGCGCCGAAGTTTGTGAAGGCTGCAATAATGTACGTAAGTCTTTCGAAACAAAATGTACAATGATAGTAGGTCATACCTGGTTCATATAAAAAAAATACATGTTTACAATGACTTACAAAATAGCACATTTGTCCAGGTAAGGCATGTATTTAATGCACAACATATTTAATAGAAACTTGTGTTTATGAAGAACCTGTTAGGAGCAATTTTATTCAGCAGATTATAATTTCTTATAATAATTTTCTTTTATAATCATGAAAGTGTAGATTTTAGTAGTGTGTAATTTTCTTTTCTTCTCTTTTTCCATTCTTTGCCAGAATTTTATTATGGGTTGGTCAAAACATGTTGCTGATATGAGTCTCATATGTATATATATATATATATATATATATATATATATATATATATATATATATATATATATATATATATATATATATATATATATATATATATAATATACTCATTAGCATAATCTGCATTGAAAAACATATATACGTAATACGCATATTTTCTAGATATGTTGGCACATGTACCTTTGTGTTTTTCTCGATTTCTTTTAAAGTTGGCCCACCATCCAGCTACAGTTACTACCTTAACAGGGGGAAAGACACATGTCACATAACACATTTTAAGATAAGCACTATTTGCCTTTTTCCTGATACACGAGCTCACAAATTCTCAAATTGGCTTGTGTCACTGTGACTGACAGAGGAGAGAGAGCATGCCATCCCTCCCACCCAGTGAACCCAGCCAAGTTTTGCTCCCTTGGCTCCTGGCCACTCAGGAGCCTGCATCCTGTTAAAAATTTTTTTAAGTGTTCTAAGACCTTCTGGACGTACCCAAACAACTTTACAAATAGCACTTGCATGCCATTAAAAATGTACTATTAAATGGAGTATTTATAACAACTACAACAGCAGTAAGAGTATAGATAATGACCTAGTCCACCGTTTTCTCAATAGTGTGTTCTCAAGTATTCCTCAACTGCCATCAAAATGTTTGAGACTCTTTTTAAAGGTTGTTTACTGCACCAGAAACACACAATATCTTCACAATACAACAGGAAAAAAAAAATCTACAGGAAAATTTTTTTTTTTTAATGTCAGTGCATTAGCACCACCTAGAGGTAGACCAATCAATTATAGTGACTATTGTTTCCCGATTTAAAAGTTTAAATGTTCAATTTGGAACAATACAATTATTTAATATAGATTTTATCCTTTGGAAAGTAAGAAATGACTAATGTTTATTACAAAGACAATATTAGAATCATGTACCTGCACTTTGTAAGTGTTTTAAGAGTCTGAATACATTTCCAAAAAGTGGCCGTCTGAATTTAGAAAGTGACACGGTTCAGCCTGGCAGTTGAAACCCCATCAGTAATTTATTAGGGAGGGCAGTAGGAGCTGCTGTGTCGAAACAAAACATCTTTGATGAATTGGCTTGCTGAGGTTAATAAGCTCAGCAGGGTCCAGGCTACTTTCAAAAATCAGCTACTTGCCAAATCAGCAGGAGTCTCAGAAAGCCGGAGGTGGCCTTTGGTTAGTGACCACTGGCTGGTGTATTGCTGTCAATTGCATGCCAAGCACAATTACTTTATTGTACGAGCCCTCATTTTACACCTTCCTTGTGAAAATATCCCCTTAGAGGCCAGAAATCTAAGTTTGATTTGCCAGATCACAAATGTGTCAGGCGCTAGTTCACTTGTAGCAGAGGCTTGTAACATCTGTCCATTTATGCCGAGTCTGGTGTTGTGTCAATGCATACCGAATTACTCGCTATGCTGGAGAATAACTGCTTTATTCATTAAGGGAGGTGATAACTTTTTTGGATCGCCTTACAGTCGGGTCGTGTTCTTTCGGCGAGCCAAGACTGTTTTCAGCAATTCATGCATGCTGCATATGCAAAGTGCTCAGCACATATATAAAGCTGCAGGAGAAATTTTAATGAATGCTCGCCTGTCTAAATCAAAACTTTATTTTTCTGTGCATGCTCTGTGTATTTATTAGAGTGATCAAGGTGAACTAATATAAAATAATATCATCTAAAAAAATTACAAGGGACTGCACTGGAATCTATCAAAGTACCTTGTGACAAAACGAACTGCTTTACCAGGTTCAGAATGCATTTGATAAAATATCCCCAAACAACAGACATGCAATGACAAGCGATGAATGAGTGACAGAAGCTAAACTCTGAGAAGGAACAAATCACAAATGTTGGGAATGTACAGAAGATGCCTGGCTATTAACTGTGTCTCTGTCTGCATTATCTATAAAATGCAGCAGGGTTTGTAGAGCAAGAGATGTAGATAAGAGACCAAACTCATGTTCCAGCTCCAGTAAAGCTCTCTAGCTCACTGCCCACGCATCATTAGACAGGAAGCTTTTACAACTAACCGAGCAAACCCGCTGGAACGCTGTACACAATCAATCTCTAAGAGACCCAATATCTTTGAAATAAGTATTTAAGTTCCCAAGTACATGGCAAATATTTGTATGCACCGATGACCAGTAGGTGGGTCTGTTGGATTACAACACAGTTATTGGATAAGTGTAATATATTTTATGATTGCAGGAGTGTTTTCCAGAAAAATAATACATAAAAGCTTAAAGCAAAGGCCCTAGGAATAGAATGCAGTTTCACCTAGGCAACCGTTTTGATGTATAGCAACATTTATGGATATACATAGGTCAAGTTTTTTAAATGAAAGACCAGAATGGGATGTGTCTTTTAATATTTTATAACCATTGGACCATTATTGTGCTAATTAGCACTGGATTGACAAAGTTTGGCTTGAGTGTGTCAAAAGGGTGGTGATTTCTTCTTCGCATTATCTCAGCGCTTGAATGTGCGTCATTTGCAGTCTGTCAGATTTGAGATTGGCAGCGATAATAACCCTGAGTAGCTACACTTTTTATTTTTTTTCTATACAAATGTTTCCGAGAGGCTGCTTAAAAGAGTCATATAGTGGCAACATTATGAACTATAAATCAACGATTGACTAGACTCCACAAAACAGACAATGTGTGAACAATTGATGTAATTTATCGGACAGTTCTGTCTGATTATGGCTGAGTGAGGTTGTCTCTGAAGACATATTCAATGCTGAATAGATCACCGCACTTCTATTCACCTCACCAGACTGCACACAAAGGCAATACCATCCTTGACTTTGCTCGAACCATGAACAGATTACTTTTTTATGGAGTGTTAAGGAAATCCGAAGGCTCATGGGACCTAAAATGGCTGTGACAGATTTGCAAGAAGGGAAGGGAAGTTACCCACCCAGCATGTATTATAGATAGTTAATTCTGTCTCGTACATCTTAAGCTAAACAGGGTGTCACTATGTCCAGGACACTCAGTTACATAATGTTGTCTGGCCCAGTGAAACTGATCCTTGTTTTTCTTCGTAGTCTATTAGCTTCATTTAAATGATGGCTGTGTTATATGGTAGTAACAGTAAGCCGACATTGGAGTGAGGAAGCTGACATGCGGTTGCTCATTTTGGTGCTTGTCCAAAGGAAAGGGCTACAGGCAGAAACATCGAGGCTAATGAGCTTAGAACATAGTTTTGGTTTGGCTAATAATACATCCAGTAAAGACTTAAAGTTTAAGAGGCCTAGCCCTATGTTTATTATGAATGAACACACAGATACTAATGAAACTTCAATATTAACAGTGAATCTGTCATTTACAAAAAAAAATATGTTGCCAGAATATGATCTAAAAACAAAAGAGACAGCCACAAGAGGCATAAAATGTTTCCTTTTCAAAAATAATCTGTCCAGGGGGATTACTTCATTTAAACGGACTGCAATCTGTGAGAGAGCAGAGCATAAATCAAGACCCAAAAACAATGGTCTCTTTCCAGGCTAGATGTCACCCCACGGTTTAACATCTCTTTCTTATGACACATCAGGCTGAAGCACTGGGTGGTCTCTATGGTTGACTTTTCCTCAGCAACCTGACTATCAATTCAGTGAGGATTCCCAGGCTTTTGTGGAATTGTTTTCTCCAAAAACTTGGCTACGATATTGTCTGGTCCAAATAGAGGAGGGAGCGAATCTGACCTGGCTGACTGGTTCCATTCTTCCTACCACAAGGCAGGCCATTAAGACTGAGCATTTTTCTCCATTTTTTTTTTTAAAATAAAAGCTGCAAATTAGGCCCAAATCTGAGGACTGAGACAGAGGCCGTTCACATATGGTGTGTTACTAAAGCTGTTACCAACAGAGCCTGATCTCAAATGCCAGCAGGGTTTATGTTTCACAACGCCATATTTCAGATGTGGAATGTCCATCCAAATACATTGTGTTACTGAATTGCAAACTGCACTTCCTGTAAAAACATTGTGGGCTTCATTATCTGGGAGCTCCGAAACATCTATGTGGCTCACATGTCCGGAAAAGGACATGTATATAAACAGTCCTATAGATTTTCCTGCTGTTCCGCTCATCTTAGGCAGTCGACGGTCGACCTAAATTCACAGTGATCCCCACCAGTCACTGAATCTTGAAGCAGCAGTCCAACTAAGCCCTGGGTTTTACTAGTGTTTGCCTTGGGATGCCCACACACAACATAGCGTAACACAGGAATGGACCAATAGTCCCTATCATAACAGAAGCAACTATTAATGTTATTTCTTCAGTATTTGAAGATCTTGTGTATGTTTTTATTCAGGCTTTTATTAGCAGCAGTTAAATAATTTTATGTTATCAGCAAACTACTATTCTGTTATGATTACATGCAATTTCTGGTACATTCCAATCATAATAGATGGATATTTTTACATAGTGTGAAAACTATTAATCATTTATAATAGTGCTTAAAACGGTACAAACTATTTGTGTACTTGAACAATTTCAAAAAAGGGTACAAAACTGTAACATTTCTGGGCAGTGGAGTGGCACTCATATTTTTTGTTTTCTTTTACCTTTAATACAGATATTTCACCTAGAAATGGGGATATAATATACCTTTAAAAGTGATTAAAGTGATGAAATTAGACCATTAAAGTACACTCCATGTTTCCATGTTTATACAAAAGATGTAGGCTTGATAGTTTCACCCATTTTTCTGAGAATATTCTTTGCAAATGGAAAAAGGGAATATAATAAATATAATGTTGTAATGTTATAATAGGAATAAATGACCAAACACAGTAGAGTATTAAACGTTAATATCCAAATTATAAGGATCATCATCAATAATTACATTTTAAGATGGATTGTAATACTTAATTTTAGATATATTACTAATGTAATCACCAAATGTTTGTTTGTTTAACACGTTTTATGTGTGTGTGTGTGTGTGTGTGTGTGTGTGTGTGTGTGTGTGTGTGTGTGTGTGTGTGTGTGTGTGTGTGTGTAAAATGTGTAAAGATTGCTAAACATTAATAAACAGATACAAAAATGTAAAATGTGAAAGGTTCGTGCTTTTACAGTACTTTTATAGTACTTATAGCACTTAACATACCTTTTAAATACTAGGTACTGATACTTAATATACTGTGAACCCAAGTAAAACATTTTTTTATTCATTTCCAATTCCTGCCGAACATGTTTGAAGTCTATATAATGAATCTATAAGATGTGGAGATTGTACATGTATTTGACTTTAGCCCTTTTTAATGTTTCTTTTTGCCATATTTTTTGTTGCAGGTAAACATGTTTATGGAGGGTTTCCATGATGCGTTACTACTGTATGCGCTTGCCTTGAATGAGACTATCCATAGTGGCCTTAATAAGGAGAATGGAAAGGAAATCACACGCCGAATGTGGAATAGAACGTTTGAAGGTGAAGATAAAATTCAGTCTCAAACAGTGTATATCCCAACTTTTTCTTTTTACTTTGTTATATCTTTCATATGTTTGTGTTTGTATTATTTGGATGCAGTTGGCCTAAGGGTGACCTTTTCAGTGTAAACTGACAAGCACATATTTATATTCCTAAGTGTTTCCTAAAATATGTGACCGTTCAGGAAAACAGATCTGTGATGGAACCAGATGGGAAAAAGTAAACAGGGGCACAATTTTACAGCTCACATTTTACATTTAATTTCAATATTAATATGGCTATATTTGATAACCACAAAATCCAAACAAGTCTGTGATAAGAATATTTAAGTCTACAGAATTTTTATGGCAACTTTCAATTTATTTTAGCAGTAAACAGGGTTGTCAAATATTCTTTCATTCATAAGCTTCACTTACGTTGTAGGTCCTCAAGCTGTTTCCATCAACCGCAAAACCAAAACCAATAACATAAAATAACAATGTTTTGTTGAGGGAATCATCAGGAACAGGGTCATGTTTTCTTGTTAAATGAAATAATATTTTAAAAATGTCAAGAATTTGGGAATACAGACGCAGGGATAAAATTACCATTTCTGCAGACTGTGCCAACAAAACCGACGGGAGGCAAATGAGGTTTCCTGTTGTATTGGTCGCCTGGAATTTTCTCGACTATTGCCTGTGTTTTCCTTGGAATGTCTGACTATTTTGGCTAATTAATTCTCACATTCCATGCATTCCATTGCACAGGGATTGCAGGCCAGGTGTCTATAGATGCCAATGGTGACAGAAATGGAGATTTCTCTGTTATAAGCATGACAAACCATGAAACTGGAACATATGAGGTAAGAGAACTGCCTGAATATGCCTGTAGGGTATTTGGACACTACAATTATTACACTATTGTAATAAATTAAAAGTCATAACACAATGTCAACCCTTATTATTATATATTATTCATTTTTTCATCTTAAAAGCATATTATATAGGACCTACTGGAAAACTACTATTAAATGTAGTTGCTTAAACTGTAAGTCTTCATCCATTAACTGGTCCTGAGCCTTTTCAACTATGAGATGTAATGGATGGCTCATCAGATAATAAGTCCTCATTGCTTAATAATGGTCACTGTTATGACACGGAAATAGATATTCCAACTGCTGTCTGCTATAAAAGTGAAAGGGCTTTACCATACATACTGTACCATCAAAATATTCTACAAAGCGAGGGCTGTATTCAGAGTTGAGTTACATATGAATAGTGAGGAGTTCATTCAAAAATTGCACCAATTGGTAATCAGATCTCAGGCGTAACTTTGGACTCGCATGCTATTCGACATTTTCATGTGGGTTGTGCATGCTTATACTTTAATCCCAAAAAATACCTAATAAAAATAGTGAATTAATAGCATGATGTAGTTGGTTACATACCATGCACACATTACAATTTCATGTCCTTGAGAGAGTATCTCTTCACCACTTCATCCAAACGATATTATAACTAATATAAATATTGTAATTGCATGTCATGTCATTTGCTCCAAATCCAGTCGTGGTTTTTACCCCTATCATAGTGCAAAAAGATTGAGATGTGCTGGATCGAATTATCAAACAAACTGGTCATTTTATTAATGTGTCACCATGTAAACAAACTGAGTACAGAGAACTGTCCTGGCAAAAAAAACATCCATTTAACACTTAATTCATCAGCTTTGAATACAATGTTCATAAGGTTAAACACCACTTTCATTACTGGATTCTACACTGTCCCATGGCAGTTGGACTATTTTATGTGAATCGTGTCTTTTTTTTTTTTTTTTATCTTAGGCCCTCTTGAACTACTTTGGCACAAATGGAAGTTTTGAGCTCCTGCCTGGGTTTAACAGTGAACGGTTCACTCTGCGTGGAGATTTAAGACCAGAACAATCATGTAAATTACCTCTGATGCTTTCACACATGTAGTAGTATCATACCAATTAAGCTATAGGTGTAGTACTTCTTATTAATAACTTCATTTTCTCTCCTAAGCAGGTGGACTAGGCTTATCAGCAGTGACTGGAATCATAGTTGGCGGACTTCTCGGAATGGCACTACTTATGGCGGTTTACTTTTTTAGGTACAATATAAAATTAATAAATTATTGTCTTGGACTAAAACCTAAGACCATTTTCACTATACATAAAATCCATTGTTAGGTAGAGTATTTTTGCTAATTCATCCATTATACAACAAGGATTCGTAATAAAATAGCATTTTTGCATGTTACACGCCTATTAGTGTACAGTAATGAAAAAATGTAGATTTTGTAGTAGTTTTGAGAGCTGAGTAAACTACATGTATCTGAGATTTGAGCTCAGAGCCATACACATTGGAGAACAAGTATAATATGATCCCTCATTCTGGTGCACAATGAGAGATCGAGCTGTTTGGAAAACCAGATTAAACAGAATTACACTTCCAGACGAGTTGACACAATAGCATGTATACATTTCTCACTATGAGCAATTGGAAGAATGTCACAGGCCTTTCATTTATTTTCCTTCGGGCTGACGTCAGTACTGAAAATAACTAACAGGTCTTGACGCAGTGTTTAGCCCCATAAACAGGGACTCCATAAAGTAAAGTAAATAATCCAACACATCTTTTATCTGATCTCTTTTCTCAATAACAAGGATGTTTATTTTATCATGATGGACATAGCTGCAGTAAATTGTGCTGTATCCAGAACTTTATGTCCTTAAAACAGTCCTTTAAAAAAAAACAAAAAAAACAAAGGAAAAAAGAAAAAAGAAAAATTCTATGAAGGTCAGAAGCTAGGGACATATAAAGCTGTGTATTGTATGCAAATTTCAATTGCATTTCTTGTATGTCCTCATTAATATTAAAACGTCAGGCAGAAGAATCATATTTATTGCAAATGTAATTATTTACAACATGGCTTCTGCCTGCATTGTTTGCCAGCTTTTGTAATAAAGTGGCACGTGATCTAATCGTCCTACAGAATAAAGACAAATTTGCACATATAGCAAAGTATAACAGTGTTTATCATTAAATAAATTTGATCAAGACACAGTAAAAACCTGTTTTTCTATATAGAGAATTGTCATATGTGGGTAAAACCTAAACAGAAATTTTAAACGGAGCAAAACTCTATACTTTGTTTTACGTTATACAGATGAACCACAAACAACAAAACAGACCATAATAACAGCTGAGTTTGCCACTTTTATACTCAAAAGTAAGACTAATGTATATGTTTTTCAGAAAAAATTACAAGATAACCATTGAAAGGAGGGCACGGCGGGAACAATGTGATGGAAAACATCGCCAGTTACGAGAGGACTCCATCAGATCCAACTTTTCAACAGCATAGGTTAACACATAAACACCCAAATGGAAGTGCTGGGGATGGTGTGTATCAGATATGTCCAAAGACTCAATAAACACCACCCCTGGACTTCTGAAATATTTCAAGACATACTGTAGTGTTTTTTTTTCTTGTAAATGTCTCTTATTTTTGACTTTTGCAAACTCAGGAAAGTTTAATTAAGGAGAGCTGCTCATAAGGCTTCATTGAGAGAAAAAAAAGGGTTGGTCTGTTTTTGCTTACCTACAGACTTTGTGCCTTTTAAGCAAGCTAGCTTTGATGAGGAATTTGTCCCCTGTTTCAGCAAGTCAAGTGAATTCTTGGGTTGTTGGAGACTGCCAGTGATGAATTAGGGGCATCTGAGTGGTCCGGATGAATGGAGAGGAAGTCATAAGTTGAAGATGGACTATTCTTTTATTCATGCCTCATTAACATTAAGGTGAGGGGTGAACATTTAGCTATTCTCTCATGGTTCATGGGAGTGTTGGACAGGGACACTAATCAACATTATATTGATTTGAGTTAAGACAGAAGGCTCATGTACAGTATGGTTATCATTTGTAAATCTGAGAGTAGCACATTTTACACATTGAAAAAGTGGCTAAAAATCTAAACACTAGAAGCCAATCTGTGAGGTGTTTGGAGAAAAGCGGCTATTAGAAAAAAAATAACAGAATTCCTCAACAAAATCTTTTTGGATAAAGCTATGTTTATAAGGAGAATTTATATTGCACATGTAAATGGTAAAAAATCATCTGTATCTAAATTTATGATGTCAGGAAATGGTCATTAGTACACTTTCAGATTCATATAAAATCTATATTTCTTCATTGTGTCACATACTCTGTTAAAGTATGAGATGCACATGAAAACCTCTTTTAAAACTTTGTGCAAATGCATATACTAGGACTATTCAAAATTAATGTAATGGCAACTGTATACTGATGTAAGTAAATTGATCAACATAAGTTTGTGATTGCAATGTTATTTATTGATTTTTTTTTTTTTTTGTAGAGGTTTTAATATTTTAATTGTTGATTTTAATATTGTTTTTTCTTTTTCTTTTGTGGAACTCAAAAATGATTTTGTAAAGAAAAAAATGTTATCTGCATTTTTTTAGAGCACATTTTGCTTGATAACTGTGTACATGGCTTTGTAAACAAACCTAGTCAGAATTGTAAGTTATTTATATTACCAGTACATACTGACCAATAAAGAAAAATATTTTAACCACTTGTTGAAGTTGAATGTAACTGAATTTTGATGTTGGGAAATATTAAATTAACAACTAAATAATATTAACAACAACAACAACAACAACAACAATAATAATAATAATAAATGCTATAACAACTAATAGCATTTGTGTCTGCTTCTAGCTCACAAGTCTACAGTATAGTGGCAAATAACTTGGGTTAGAAATTCCTCATGGATCTGAAACAGGGTGTGTGCAAACAACCTTAGTGTGCAAAGATTCTCTGGCCTGGTTTCTTGGACCCTGATTAACACTACTCTTGGATTAGAAAGGTAATGTCTAGCCTGAACTTTTTAAGATACCACTAGTCATATATTAGTGATTTTAACAGGGGATGAACAAAGCTGTGCAAATATTAAGACAAAACAACCAAAAAAAGCACCAGTAGCACATCATACCACAACCTTATCAAGATTTACTGTAATATACAATATCACTCTACTGCAATGAAGTATTTAAACCATACTCTCTAATTTTGCTGGCTCAATAGATTACTTTCAAGATGAAAACATTTGGAATGTATTACAATTTTTTATTTATATGCCCCAATTTATCACATTGTTTCTGAGAACAGCTTTCTTCAAGTCATTCCATGAGTTTTATATAGGATTTAGATTAAGACTCTGACTTGGCCAATTTAAAAGTTTTATCTTTTGAAGTCGTTCCTGTGTTGACATGATTTGGGTCGTTGTCATGCTAGAATGTGAAATTCAGCTTAATGGTGTTCTTTTGGTGATTAGGTTTTGATACTTCAGTTTTTGTTGCCAAACATATCTTTTCTATACTTTTGTTTGAAACAAATCATACATTCTTTTTTATAATGCTAATGGTTATAGCTAAATGTAGGTGGATGAGAAAGAGATGTCATCTCTCTACTCTATACACCCCAAACATGTGAAGAACAAGAAAGATTGTTGTCACATGCAGGGAGTGACTAGTTTTTGCCCGATATTTTTGCAGCTTCTTTAGTGGTAACTCTTTTAGCTCTAGGCAGCCTCCCTCATGCGTTTTCATCATGTCATCAATTTTGATTTCTTAGTAGGCCGAAGGAGGAGAAGAAGAGGAGTAAGACATCTACAGAGACGGCAGGGAAAGGAGAAGTGTAGGAGAGTGGAGGTTCGGGTGGGTACTTTAAATGTTGGTACTATGACTGGTAAAGGGAGAGAGTTAGCTGATATGATGGAGCAGAGAAAGGTAGATAAGTTGTGTGTTCAGGAGACCAAGTGGAAAGGGAGTAAGAGCAGGAACATTGGAGGGGGTTTAAACTGTTCAATCATGGTGTGGAGGGAAAGAGAAAGTTGTGAGATGGAGGAGAAGGAAAAATTCTGGAGGGAGTTACATGAAGTGGTAAAAGGTGTACCTAAGAATGAACACTTGGTGATTGGGGCAGACTTTAATGGGCATGTAGGTGAAGGGGACTGAGGTGATGAGGAGGTGATGGGTAGGTATGGCCTTAAGGAGAGGAATGTGGAAGGGCAGATGGTGGTAGATTTTGTTAAAAGGATGGAAATGGCAGTGGTGAACACTTATTTTAAGAAGAAGGAGGATCATAGGGTGACGTATAGGAAAGGAGGAAGGTGCACACAAAGGTGGACTATGTTCTATGTAGGAGATGCAACCTGAAGGAGATTGGAGACTGTAAGGTGTTGGCAGGGGACAGTGTAGCTAGACAGCATCGGATGGTGGTCTGTAGGATGGTTTTGGAGGTGAAGAAGAGGAGGAGAGTGAGGACTGAAAGAAGAATAAGATGGTGGAAACTGAAGGAGGAAGACTGTAGTGTGAGATTCAGGGAAGAGGTCAGACAGGGGCTTGGTGGTGGTGAAGAGGTGCTGGATGATTGGGCAACTACTGCAGGAGTGATGAGGGAGACAGCTAGAAAGGTACTTGGTATGACATCTGGAAATAGAACGTGGTGGTGGTATGAGGAAGTGCAGGAAAGCATAAGGAGAAAGAGGTTGGCGAAACAGAATTGGGATCGACAGAGTGATGAGAAAAGTAGGCAGGATTACAAGGAGATGCAGCAGCAGGTGAAGAGGGACGTGGTGAAAGCCAAGGAAAAAGCATATGAGAAGCTGTGGGTGAAGTTAGACACTAAGGATTTGTATCGATTGGCCAGGCAGAAGGACCGAGCTGGGAAGGATGTGGTGCAGGATGTGCTGAAGAATGGAGATGGAAATGTGTTGACTAGTGAGGAGAGTGTGTGCAGAAGATGGAGGGAGTATTTTAAGCAGCTAATAAATACAGAAAATGAGAGAGAGAAGGTTGGATGGTCTGGAGATAGTCACAGGAGTCTCCATGAACTATGATGTTTGCAGATGATATTATGATTTGTGGTGAGAGTAGAATGCAGGTTGAGAAGAGCCTGGAGAGGTGGAGGTACACGCTGAATAGAAGTGAAATGAAAGTCAGTAGGAGTAAGACAGAGTACATTTGTGTGAATAAGAGGGAGGGTAGTGGAGTGGTGTTCAGGTACCTGGGGTCAATAGTGCAAAGTAATGGAGAGTGTGTTAGAGAAGTAAAGAAAAGAGTGCAGGCAGGGTGGAGTGGGTGGAGAAGAGTGGCAGGAGTGATTTGTGATAGAAGAGTATCTGTGAGAGTGAAAGGGAAAGTTTATAGGACTGTGGTGAGACCTGTGATGTTGTATGGTTTTGAGACAGTGGCATTGACTAAAAGACAGGAGGTGGAGCTGGAGGTAGCAGAACTGAAGAGGTTGAGGTTTTTATTGAGAGTGACAAAGATGGACAGGATTAGAAATGAGTTTATTAGAGGGACAGCGCATGTAGGACGTTTTGAGGACAATGTGAGAGAGGCGCGATTGAGATGGTGTGGACATGTGCAGAGGAGGGACATAGTGTATATCGGTAGGAGAATGCTGAGTATGGAGCCACCAGGAAGGAGGAACAATTGGAAGACCAAGGAGGAGGTTCATGGATGTGGTGAGGAAAGACATGCAGGTAGTTGGTGTGAAAGAGGCAGATGTAGAAGACAGGGGGGGCTATGGAGACTGATGATCCGCTGAGGCAACCCCTAATGGGAGCAGCCGAAAGAAGAAGTAATTTCCGAGTGGGCCCTATTTTATTTTATTTGTGTTCCAGTTCATGGTGGCCTTCATGGTGTTTCATGACACATCTAATGCTTTGGAAACATTTTAATTTATTTTTACTTGAATCATATTGGTTGCTTTATCGCAGTAAGGGTGGAAAAAGATCTGACATGATTAATCTTGATTTTATTTTTTCTTACTTCACAAAAACCTGCCATTTTAAGAGGAGTGTGCGTTTTTTACTATTCATTTATTGTTCTCAACAGTAATCTAGGCTAGTAGACAAAGCACTAGGAAAAAGAGATCTTCTTATCTCTTTCTTTAATTCTATCTGAATTATTAAGTTAGGTGAACAAAATATAAAGTATTTAGTACATTCCTTAGATCATGCCATTACATTATCTAAGCAAACTCTGATGCCTGGGATGTGACTTCTTATTCTTTATTCCCAAACACAATCATTAATTGAAGCAATATCTGACCTAGCATGACTTACTGTTAAATATGGTACATACATTAAACTATAACTAGCAATATAAACTGGATATGCTACATAATTAAAAAAAGTATTTTATAAGTCAAAAATTATCATAAAAATATACAAGAAATCTCATTTTCGGGTGAGCCAGCCAGGTTTTACTCAAGCAAAGTTTGTCAGCTGTGCCATGTCAGTACTACATCACCCATCAGCCCCTGTACCTCAACATATCAAATGTACCTGAGCCGCATTTATATCTAATGAGCACAAGAATTTGTCTGGTAGTTCTGTTTGTCAAGTTGTTGTTCTTGTTCATGTACCATGTGTGTGTTTTGTCTTACACAAATTAAACTGTATCTGCACTTGTATTCTTTTTCAACTCCCATTTCTGACATGCCAGAGTGATACAACCTGCAAATAAAGGAATTGCAGAGGAAGGAGAAAAACCCCTGGTGCCACAGGCACAAAATAATCATAGATATTCACTAAGGTATGTGATGCTGCTGAACCAGGCTTTTGCCTCAGGCTTGTTATAGCAAGAATTGCTTTGCTGCCAGTGTGGAATAGCAAAATGCTATATAGAAATCTCAAAGCATGATTAAAAATTGCAAATATTATTAAAAAATATAAACTTATGCCTGATTGGTGTATATATTCTATGTCTAATGCACTATGTATATCGAGCAAATTAGATATGTTTTTAAATATAAACTATATTGGCTTATGGCTAATCAGGATAATTTACTGTAAAGCTTTTTAGTATAGGTAGCCTCTTTTCCCTTAGCAACACTATATAATGTTAAAGGTGTTTACCTGCAGGTGTCCAGAGAAGAATGGATGATGAGAAAGGTCAAAAGCAGTCTGTGTGGTCTGCATGTTCTTTAATTTCAATTCAGCAGCTCAATTTCCATATTCTTTAAAAAAAATCTCTTGTTTTGTCCTCCTGTGTGCAACCCATTTCATTTGTCTAACCAGTTCTGGAGCTTTTAAGCTGCTTTTGAGGTACTTTTTGCGCTGCCTCTTGATACTCCTTCTTCCACATTTTTTATTCAAGAAGATGCTCAGACAGTCACTGGCAATCAGACATCTTGTCAAGGTAAAAACAAACCTATACACACTTTCCACAACCTCAGATTGCTTACTTAGGAACAATTGATGATGCTCTTGAACATGAATCATTCTACAATCTGCTGACATGGCCTAACACCGTCATAACTTCTTTACACAGTCTCAAACAATCTCAAGCAAACCTTCATAACCTTCACAAAGATTTCCATCCACAACTATTTCCGTGCAGACTTAGCAAACAAGACCCAGTGTTCACATGGGTTAAGTTCTCAATGCCTGAATCACTGAGCTCTCAACTGTCAGTCACTGCATTCAGCAGGACCAGCAAGGTGGTCTCTCGTTGTGGTACTCATTTCACTCTCCCCCTTCTAATGTCTGGCTTTTTTGTCAGAATTCTGTCCAAACTTTGCATTTTGCATTCAACAAACAAGAGTTCTTTTAACATGTAATTGCTGAACTCACTAACATCAAGAGAAACCACATCTACTAGAATCTGCTGAATTTGTAAGTGTTCATTTCTTAGATGGCAAGGGGCCACTTTGTCAAATGCGTCAAAGAAGCAGGCAGAAGGGTGCAAGTGCACTTCTTCTGATTTTATTAAATCTAAACTCAATACCTGAGACAGGCTAAATGGTCAGGCGATCAGCATGCAGACATAAACTAGACTAGAGTAGACTAAATTAGTCAATGGGAAGCATAGTTTTGGTCAAAACACAAATCAAGACAGGCAGAGAACAGGGTCTTGGATTACTTTCAGATACAATGCTGGAGAGGGCAGGTTTTTAAAGACAGTAGTGTAATTGTAACCAGGTGAGTTTTAGGTAATCAGGTGACTGAGTAATGATTTGACTAGAATTCATGTGATGAGGGTGTTAGCTAATGCTCATGGCAGTTGGAGTAACATGGCATGACACTGTATATCATAACTAAACATAAAATTTTTTTTCAGAATTTTCAATTTCAATGGATGCAACATTTAGCTATTTTAAAAACATATGCTAAGGATTATAGATTACTGAATCAAACACACACCCCATTACAAAACATCATCAATTAACACTATAATAATAATCCCATAGATTGTACTATTGCACCAAGTAACAAAACTTTCAATGTTTTATAGTAAATAAGCATGAATGCTTTCAGTTGTTTTATTCTAATTTATAGTGTTGGGCAGTAACGAGTTACCGGTAACGCGTTACTTTTCACGGTAACTAATACTGTAACGCGTTACTTTTAAAAATAAAGTAACTCCGTTACCGTTACCGTATGGTGCGTTACCCGTTTTTTAAATGAATTAATTTCGGCTGAAGTGTAGACTACAGTATAACCTGCTTACAGCAGCGTAGCATTGTAGGATTGGTGGATAAACCACTGTAAACACGAAGAAGACGCACTGTAGGATTGGTGGATAAACCACTGTAAACACGAAGAAGACGCACTGTAGGATTGGTGGATAAACCACTGTAAACACGAAGAAGACGCGCTGTGGGTGTGTCTCCGTTTATTCAGGTCTGTGCGGCAGTAATGGCGAGTCGAAGTGAGAGCAAGACGAGTTTCTCAAAGTGGAAATATGCTCATTATTTCACTTTAGTTAATTATAAAGACAAAAACTTTTAAGTCAAATGTAAGCTGTGTCTTTCTGGTTCAAAGCTTGTATCTACTGCGATAGCAACACCTCCAGAAACTCCATGCCTCGATGAAGCTAGTAGCTAGAAGCTAACCCGGTGTTCTGTTCTACATTGTGGATCGTTTTTATACTTCAGCTGTGAAAGGAACATTTTAAGAGCTCTACTCAACACAACTTTAGTTTTTGATTGTGAATATATAATTCAGCTTGTTTTGTTGTTTATTTCAGAAATCCTTGTGATATATTCAGTTTGTGCTGCTCTGACTTTAATAAAATAGTGTTTAAAAATTACTGTGTTTAAGTCAGTTTTGTGTTTGTATAGACCATAACACATAAAAGGGCATTAATGGGAACATTAAAGAAGGTTCTTTAAAAAAGTAACTAAAAAGTTACTTTTAACAGTAACGCATTACTTTTTGGTGTAAGTAATCAACAAAGTAACAGAGTTACTTTTTGAATGTAGTAACGAGTAACTGTAACTAGTTACCAATTTTTTAGTAACGAGCACAAGACTGCTAATATATATATTTGATGTAATCAAAATATATATATATATTTTGTGCATCAAGCAGTAATATTATAATGGAATAGTGTGAGCAAAAATCGCCAAATGCTGAACATAATGCACCACTTAAAAAACACACTTATATTCTTTGCCCAGTGCACACCATCATCCTTTGCCCAGATGACAGCTTAAAAATTATAGATATTCATCAAATATTATAATATAATATATAATTATATAATATAATATAATTAAATAAATTTTCAACACATGCTAAATACAGCATAAACAGTACATTACCTGACTCAATAACAGTCTTACTAGGTATGCTTATGGTATGCTACGTTTCAGTGCACTGAAAAAAACAGCATCTGGAACAATGCTTGAAAAATTTGACAGACAGTATGAGGTCTTAGTGAGAAAATATTTCTTCAGCATGGTAATTCCCGAGCTGTACACAAGAGCAATGTTACGAATGTCTCAAGTTAACACTGCACAACTGCTGCTGGAATCATTTCATGTTAAAAGGTTTTCTCAAATAAAAAATGTACCTTGTTTTTCATGGTTATTTACCCAGCACAGCCGTAGACTGTGCCGCATTTAAAATAACTGAACTCTCACAAAATGGTCACGTGACTGGGTGAAATTTACAATAATTACAAATACAAATACAAATATATATATATATATATATATATATATATATATATATATATATATATATAGTTTGCACAGTATTTTTATGCCTATATTTTATGCACAGTAGGAGATAGAAAACATATTAAACTGAGGAAATGTATAATTCTAAGAAAAAAATAAGGTATTTTTTCATATGATGTCTGCAAAATGTCTCAAAAAGTTAAGAAATGGCAACAATAGGCTGGAAAAGATAGCGTTATTTTAAAGAAACAGATGAAAAAAAGATTTAGCAACTAATAAGGTTAATTGAAAACAGGTCAGTAACATGACTGGGTATAAATAGAAATGGACAAAGGTTGACTAATCTGAATAATGTTCCTCAACAAAAAAATTTGAATATCTTATCATCTACAGTAATATCATTCAAAGATTCAGAAAATTTAGAGAATCTCTGTGATTGAAAATCAATGTTGGATGCTCGTGATCTTCAGGCCCTTAGGCAGAACTGCATTAAAAACTGGTATAATTCTATAATGGAAAACACTGCATGGGTTAAGAAATACTTGCAAAAATCCTGTAAATGTATTTCAGTAAGAAAATGTGCCATTTTAAGGAAAAGATTGGGTATTTTTTATTTGATGGCTGCAACATCTCAAAAAAGTTACGATGGGGCAAAACAAGGTTTGAACTTTTATCATGCAAAGAAGAAGCCATACGGGAATATAATAAATAAACACTGTCATCTTCTCCATAGGCCAAAGCTCAGTTAAAATGGATTAAAACAAAGTGGAAAACTGTTTGGTGGTCAGACAATTCAACATTCAAAATTGTTTTTGGAAACTACAAACACTGCATCCTCTGCACTAAAGAGGAAAGGGATCATCCAGCTTATCATCAGTACTCAGTTCAAAAGCCTGTGAAAATCTTTTTTTTTTTATGTGATTTACAAATGATTGCATTCTGTTTTATTTACAGTTTACACAGCAATCCAACTTTTGGGGTTATGGACATTTGACATTTATATACTTTGTTATGCAGAACTGTATGGCATTGTACATGCAATTATTTCATGCTCAAACTTGTTTCCTTGCTTACATTTGACAAATTAGAAGTCATAAGTAATTAATAAATGCATTATGTGCCAATAGAATTTTATACTTACCATTTTTATTTAGCATTTCACTCATTATTATGAGCACGTAGTAGGAACGTTATTTGCTTCCCAGGTTAAAGTGTAACCACTTTAACCTGATTAGGGTCATGGTCGATCTGAAGCATATCCTGGGAATATAGGCGTTTATATATTCTCAGCGGATATCAGTCTATTGCAGGGCACACGCACACACACACACACACACACACACACACACACACACACACACACACACACACACACACACACAAGATTTTTTTCATTGGAATACAATAAATAAACCCAGGGACACAGAAAAACTAAAACCTAGTGAATCAAAACAGTGACAAATGAAATTAATTAACATTGTAATGGGTTATACTGCAGACACAATAAGTACCACATAAAATGACTAAAAGGAATTATCCAAGTTTTTTGGTCATCATTTAATAACCAATCTTTTTGTCATACATTTGTGACAATATTTACATTATTTTATTTCACCACCTGATCAGCTCTGCCTTAAGAAATAAAATCCAATTTTCCAATTCAGTTTTTCCTCTCCAGATGTGAAGAAAAATTATATTGACATGGAAAGTGTCATTCCATGGTTTAAGACGCTTAAGAAACCATGCACGTGGTCCTGCACACTGATTGAGACTTTCATTACTTTTAAAGCTATTAATTTTGTGAGGACTACATTGGAAGTGGACCCTTTCACATATACACACACACAGTGAGAATAGGGTCCAGTGTTAATGATCCATGTAGAACAAATAACATTTACATTACATTTTGTAATGCATCTGAAAGGAATTTCAGGACCTGAAAAATTAGAGCCTAAAGCTAGTTTGTTCTAAAGCAGGGGTCGTCAACTGTTAGACCGCAGTCTGGATGCAGACCCAGAAAAGTATTTTAGTGAGACCGAACTGGCACTCAAAATTGCTCCAGCAGAAATTAGCAAAGTATGAAAAAAAGGCAATAGTTCAGTACAGCCTAAAATTTCATCCTTTTAGGTAATTTACTTTTCACAGTCTGATTAGTAAAGTGACAACATGGCTTGATATATAAAAAAAAATTATAGTTGCAAACAGAATATTAAGTTCAAATTTATTTCTATAGCGCTTTTCACAATGGATATTGTCTCAGAGCGGCTTTACAGAACTTAAGAATTTAAGGGAATATTAAAAAGATTATATAACATATTAATATGAGAATATTAAAAAGATAAAATAGAATATTAAAAAGACGATTAGACAAAAAAAGTGTTTATTCTGTGCTTCAAGTTCAAAACAAATATCTTATTTATTCAGAGTCTGGGGCTCTGTATTCAAAATAACTAATGCTATTGCAAAAATAAATTTAAATTAAATATAAATATAAATAAATTAAATAGATCTGCTAAATTTCTGTCTCTTATTCATTACAATAAAGTAATCACTAATGGTTTAACTTTTAACAGTCCTTTTAATTAAAGAATGTTAGCTGGATTGTCACATATTTTAGTTCAACACCAATAAACCAGTGGGTATAAATTGTACACTAAATGCATAAACATTACAATGTATTATAAAAACAACTGACAAAAGCCTTATTTTAGATATTCTCTGTACA
Source organism: Silurus aristotelis (assembly GCF_946808225.1). NCBI lineage: Eukaryota > Metazoa > Chordata > Actinopteri > Siluriformes > Siluridae > Silurus > Silurus aristotelis. The sequence continues at coordinate 7,280,843 of NC_139596.1, forward strand.
GTAAATTGTAGTTTGTTTGTTTGTTTTTTTTATTGCATGGGGCTATTTATAATGAATGTGTCAGAAACACGATGCAAGGCCAGATTATTCTGTCAGGGGTGGTGACTGTGACTGGAGAAGGACCCAAATGCAGGACGCAAATAGAGAGTTTAACAGTCTTTATTAAAGTTTAGCAAACAAAGAAAACAGTTCTGAGGTCTGAGCCGATTGAAAGAGCAATCGGTCAAAGGAAAAAACACAGTCCGATAACCAGTCCAAAATCCGAGAGCCAGGAGACAGAGCAATGCAGGAAAAACCAAAAATCAGTACAGTACAAGTACAAAGACAGTCCAAAAACCAGTCACAGCAAACAGGGCTGCCTATATTTAAAAAAAAAAAAAAAAAAAGACAGTCCAGAATCCAAACCATTAACTATAGAGGCAAAACAGAGCAGGAATCAGGAGCATTGACAGGAACAGGAACAGGAAAATGTACAGGACCAGTAACAAACAGGATCAGGAACAAGTCTAAGGAACAGGAACCAGAACAGGCAAAGTGACAAGAGTAATCTCAGGGATTTGCGGAGCCAGTAAGATAATCTGGCCGTGAGTATTTGTCCTTTGTTTCCTTAAATAAAAGAAAAAATGTCAAGATGACCGGAACCCGGAAGCGACAGAATGTGAAACTGCATTAAAATACTAAGTAGCCAGAAGATTGAATTAACAAGAAATAAGCATTCTTGTATAACAAGAATGTTTTCTTATTGAGGAAAGACAAGCCAGAAGACAAGATACAATCCTACATTCAGGTGATTTTTTGTACAGAGCAGTTTGATCCATTTGAATGTGAGGTTTTTTTTTTAGACCGTACGTTTTATGTAAGCTTTTTAAAGGATACATCATATAGCTGAATATGTAAATTACATGCATTTGCATATGAAGATGCAGTGCAGTGCATTGTTTGACTGTTGCTGAGCATCAGATAAAAGAGTTTTTCAATGATGCTTGCTGATGCATGTCTGCCATAGTGAGGAGCACATACGGCTTTAGAGCCTGCTGGGGAGAAACAATTAAATTCTTTGTGTTGCAATGGCAGGTACTAAAACATTGCAGTACAGAAATCATAAATCCTTAGCACAGATACCTTTGTATGTGAGGCAGCTGATGTCAGAGAGCCACCAGTCACACCTCCTTCCAAAGCTCAACACTCCCACTCAGCCTCTCAATCCTATTAACCTACACCTGTCCTCCATTTACCCATCCACTTTATAAGGTCCCTCACTCACCGTCCGACCTACAGTTTATGACCATAGATCTTTCGGACTACCTACCATGCTTACAACCACCTGAGTTTCCCCATGCTCCCATGTTTTGTTTCTTACTCTCTTGTGTTTGCATATTCAAGATCAATAAACGACACCTTGTTTTACTCCCGGTTCCTGACGCCTGGTCTATCCATGACAGCTAAAGTGCTGTTGTACATACTTTGATGTTCTATCAGTGACTGGAACTTTTCTGTGTATTCAACTAGTCTGCCTTTAGAGCAGTCTAAAGATAATAGTGTAAAGCAGAAGCACAACACAGCAGCAGCACTGGATACGCTGTGTTGGCAAAATTAAAGTGGGATCCTCCACCTTTATGATTATGGATTTGTTGAATCACTTTTGTAGTATACCAGGCCAAGTGACTCCACTAGCTACACAACTGTGACAAGCCAAAGCCCCTGATCTTACATGTGGAAGCCTTAGGATTGAAAATTACACAAAGCAATTGCCATTCATCATTTCCTGCACACTGTGCAGTTCCTAGCTTGACTTAAGGGGCCAGCCAAAAAATTGCATCTAGCCACAAATAACCCACATGTCCACTTTCTTCATCTGGCAGGTACTTTGACAACAGCAACAAGTAGTAAAAGTGTCAGTGCTGCACCTCAGTCCATTCAGTGTTGTTGAAATGCTTAGCAACTTCCAGCCATATTGCAAAGACATGCATCAGTATTAGTGACAGGAGCAATGTTCATCCAGCCTGAGGCATCAGTTCAGAACACATTTTCTCCTTTAAAGTATGTTCTACGTGCAGAGATTGAAATTGTAACAAACTGCATGTTTGAGGGTGTGTGGGAAAAAACCAGAAGGAGTCCATGATGAGTTGCATGTATTAGTACAGGCCAACTATGGCACAGTAAATAATTTTCTTATAACCACCAAGTGGGAAACAAAATACAGTGGAACCCGGTTATGTCGATGTCCTAGGGGGTTGCCAAAAAGCATCGAGATAACCGATGATCGAGATAAACGAAAATCAGTATGGCGGCAATATATTAAATTTCTTTATGTACATGATGTGCGTTAATAAATGAGAATGTGCATGCACGTGTTTTTGGAGGGTTTTTTACACAACAGCGTTGCCGCGATTTGTTTGATGAAGGCATGCTATAAAAATATATACAGTACATGTTTGTTAACTGTCAGGAATCCACCTGCCGCGCCCCCTTCAGCGCCCCCTTCGGCGTGGCAGGTGCTTTCTCGGCCGCTTTCTCTGAAGCTCCCGGCTTTAATCGCGCACATATGGTGCTCGTTAACATCATCACCAGCTCCTATTTAAACTTCCACACTCTCACTCTATCAGGGTTCGACGACATAAAAAAGTCGACATAACCGATAAAAAATACTAAGACAAAGCGAGAATTTGGCGGTTCCACTTCAAAAACGTCGACTTAATAGGGTTGTCGAGGTAACCGAGGGCGAGATAAGTGGGTTCCACTATAATAAGCAATGCTGAGGCAAGTGAACAAGTTCTGGAAGTGGGCAGATGTCTTTGAGATATTATAACCCTAACCCATATTTACCAGGATGATACAATTAATCTATGGATGTGCTGTATGACACAAGCCTATGCCCGTTGATGAGCAAATCCACAGGAGGATGATTTAGTTTATTTACAACACATACTGACTACATATACAATACAAACAATGTTGCTGCTCTCACCAAGCAGCCATGTATCCTCTGACATATGAGGCCATTTGTACCCACTTCACCATGTCCTATATATTAATTTTAATATTTACCATTTATGATAACTTGGTATGCCCTACGATATCTGTAATGGCAATCCTTATGTCACAATATTCATCCTGTTATCTTACTTAAGTTGGACATAAAGTTGGTTATTACTGTGTCTGAGCAAGACTAGGATGGCGTAATTTTTTTTAAGAAGGAGATTAAAATGAAGGTCTCATAAGTCTCATAAAAAAAAGATATTGTGTTAGGAAGTGTCATGTTCCAGGCTATGAGAGCATTGCACAAAAATATTTCTGTTTAAAGAGGACAAAAGTGTGGGTGGACAATAATCATAAGACCTGGAATAAAAAAAAGCTTTATCACTGGTAAAATCTGTCAATGAAATGAAAGCAGTGAATCTGAAAATTTCCTGATTTAAAAATGCAAGCTAATTAATAATTTTTGTTAGAAGTTAGAAAATAGAAGTTTACATTTTTATTGTGTATATCTCTTGAGAATACTCAAAAGAACTGAGATAGAAATGTACTACAGAGTATTTATTCTGGTCTCGAGCCAATAACTTTAGAACGAGATAGAAATTGTGGGAAGAGAGGCAGACAGGAAAAAAGATAATGAACATTGAAGTTGTTAAGAAAGAGATAACAGAGGGCTTTGAGGACATGAAGAAAAGTGAAAAGAACAAACATAGCCTAAGCTGGAATATTTAGGGCATGCTTCCTGACAACCCTAGACAACTTGGAACAAACAAGACCTCAAGATGGGTATGCATTTGTTTCAGGTTTACATCTGATATACTTGAACTACATCTCCATTTTGATTAATTTGGCAAGTTTGTAAAATTAGTACAAATTATAGTGAAATCAATTTTTTTTTAAATATTTCATCTAAAATACAATTTACATTTGCTTTTATCTCCAAAAGAAAAAAATGTAATCATAATGATCTTCATACTGTATATAGACTAACATATATTAAACTGTATATTAATTAATCATATATGTATAATGAATTTAATATTTTCACTTCAGTAAAAGTACAAAAGTATTTGCCTTCAAATGCACTTAAGTATACAAAGTACTATGATTTATTATAGCTATAATGTTCCTATTATCATTTTTGTCACAAGTCTCCTAATGAATCAACTCAGTCTATGTGAAAAGTCTCTGTTACTCTTAACACACCGATCTATTAATAAAATTATATTAATGAGTCAAACACTGATTGATATCTATTAAAATTATCACGAGCACAAAACCTTAAAAATAATTGAGAGTCGGAAATTTGTTCCATCATTTATTCCTCTCAAAATGTTACGCTTGCTGTTGAGCTGGTCTGATCTGTATGTTTGTGCTAAGTAGCCACCCAACGGCAATCAAAGCAAGTTCAAAACAGAGCGCGCTCTACCCTACTTGATGGCTTGCTGCGTGCCTGACCAGTTTTTATCCACTCATAAATAAAAAGGAACGACTAATTTCCCAAACAGTTGTTGAGTAAAAAGATATTTGACTTTGAAATGTAGTAAACTTAAAGTATAAGTTTACCCAAATGGAATTTCATTAAAGTACGGATACATGAAAAAGCTACTTGAGTGCAGTAACAAATTTACATTTAAGTACATTTACTTTGTTACTGTCCACCACTGATATATAAATATATATTATATAGATATATTTTATAGCAGTACAGATTTACTGTTTTTTGAAAATAACTCAACACACAACCATTATTGTCTAAATAACTGACAACAAAAGTGAGTACACAATGAGTGATAATAGCTGTACGTCAGGTAACCATGCAACATGTCCTATTCATCATGTTCATGTTTTTGTCTGCTTGACAGGACCATACAAATTTGTATATCTTGTATTATACCAGTTAAGATTGGGTGCTTTGAGCACAATTCTTTCATACTGACCACTGGATGTTCAACATGGCACCTCATTTCAAAGAACTCTGAGGATTTGAGAGTTAAAATTGTTGCTCTCCACAAAGATGCAGAGGTTATCTGTAGAAGATCTGTAGTACCCTGAAACTGAGTTACAGTACAGTGACCAGGGTCATACGGAGGTTTTCCAAGACGGGTTTCACTCAGAACAGACCTCACAAGGGTCCATCAAAGAAGTTGAGTCCTTGTGCTGTGCATCAGGTGCAAAAGCGTCTTCAAAAAACAAACGCCTGAGTGCTGCCAGCATTGCTTTAGAGGTTGTAGAAGCGGAAGGTCTGCTCGTCAGTGCTCAGACCATCACCACACACCATATGCCCGCTGTCCCAGAAGTAAGCTTCTTCTGAAGCTGGCTCACAAAAAAGCCTGCAAATGGTTTGCTGAAAAGACCACCTGAACAATGAAAAGCATGAATTACTGGAACTGTTTTATGTGGTCTGATAAGACTAGGATAAACTTGTTTGGCTCAGACGGTGTCCAGCATGTGTGGCGACTCCCTGGCGAGGAGAATCAAGAAAATTGTGTCTTGCCTACAGTCAAGCATGGTGGTGGTAGCATCATAGTCTGGGGCTGCATGAGTGCTGCTGGTACTGGGGAGCTGCGGTTCATTGGTGGAAACATGGATTCCAACATGTACTGTGACATTCTGAAGCAGAACATGATGCCCTCCCTTTAGAAACTTTGCCGAATGGCAGTTTTCCAGGTTTATTTATATAGCGCTTTACAACAGAAATTGTCTCAAAGCAGCCCCAACAACCTCAAACACACCACTAAGATTGACAACTACCTTGCTGAGAAAGTGGAGGGTGGAGAAGCATTATGTCTCTAACCTCCAGCAGCTCTGTGATGTTATTATGTAGGAGTGGAGGAGGATCCCAGCAACAACCTGTGCAGCTCTGGTAAATTCCATGTCCAGGAGGATTAAAGTAGATAACAATGGTGCTCCCAAAAATATTGACACTTTGGACACAGTTTTGACATGTTCACTTAGGGTGTACTCACATTTGTTGCCAGTTATTTAGACAATAATGGCTGTATGTTGAGTTATTTTCAGAGGACAGTAAATCTGTACTTCTATACAAGCTGCACATTGACTAAAATATATCCAAGTTTAATTTCTATAGTATTGTCCCTTGAAAAGATACTATAGATACTAAAATGATGGCTGAAATATGAAGGGTGTTGTTCGATACTGTAAAAAGTTACAATATGCACTCGCCATCACACAGACTTTCAGTAAAACTGTGCCCATGCTAGTCTCAAATTCCTGTTTTTGTCAAACAGAATTGCAACCCACTTAGGTCTTCTGCTGTTGTAGCCCATCTATCTCGAATTTCGATATTTTGTGCGTCATGATGCTTTTCTGGTATTTTATTGTGAGTTACTATATCCTTCCTGGCATCTTAAACCAATCTTGGCATTTTTCTCTGACATTCCATATCAACAAGCCGTTTCTATCCACAGAGCTTTTGTTTGTTCAATGTTTTTAGTTTTCGCACCATTTTAAAAACTTTTGAGACTGCTGTTTGTGAAATTTCCAGTAGATCAGAAATAATAAAAAAAAAACTTAAACCAGCCCATCTGGTACAAACATCCATGCCATGATCAAAGTCACAGAGCTCATACTTTTTACTTCATTCTGATGTGTGAAAATTAACCAAAGAGCTTGACCTTGGATTTGACCTTGTATTTTGAATTTTGAATTTGCATGATTTTTTTGCATTTGGCTTTTTAAATGACTGCATTACTGTGCAGGTGTTCTGTTCCTACTAATCTGGACAGTGGATGTATACAAATGATCTTGATGAGTAAACTTTGTATGTGCACATATTTATCAGAAAGCTTGAAAATACCAGACAACTATGTGCAACTTTCTAGTATTTCTAGATACAGCAAGCATTGAACACCAGGAATAACCCATCTGGAACATGAAAACGTGACAGCCAGCAGGATGCAATTGCGACATAGCTTTATTGGTACTTTTCCATTAGTTGTGGTCAGTATTGGAAGGTTGGAACAAAACACAGGATGAGTAATCACAGGCAAATCACTAATCTTAACCAGACTCACAGACAAACCCAAAACCCAGAACAAACACTACATCAAGGAAAACTTGTGAAACAATGTACTGGCTAAGAAATTCAAGTAAACACAAGTAGGACTTCAAGCAGGCAAAAGAAATTATGGACTATATATAGACAGACACTGATTATCTAGAAAGACACAGGTGCAAATGATGACGAACAGGCAGAGGCTGAGCTGCTGCGGATCATACGGGAGTGGGAAAACTCATGGGAGGGACAGTTTGTTAAATATTTTGAATATGAATTTGGATCATTCATGAAACAGCAGTATTTATCAATGCTAATTATTATTTTAAAGTAAGCATGATACGTTTACTCGTATGCCAGTGTCGTGGAACAGCTGGATAAGGATTTATTTGTACAAGTAGATTGTAAAAAAAAAATCCTTTGCATATGTGTTGCAAAATTACACCAATAAACTGAGTGTTTTAGAGCAATTTGCAGGAAGCCTCACTTTATTTGAACAGGTACATTGTTTCTCAGAACTTTCAGCACGTCTTCTGATGGAGACAAGCAGTGCATATCAAGTTTACCAGGATGATATGTTTGCATTCCTTCATTAAAGTCCTTTAGAAGTGTATAATGGGCAAAATTTTGTCAGCTACAATATAATATCTAGCTAACTATTAATATCAAATATTTCACTAAACATTTATAATATACTTTATTACTAAATATTAAAAAAAATTAAGCCTTTAATATTTAATGTTGCAGAGTGAATTGAATGTTAAACTAATATTTTAAACTTATATTCCTAACAAAGCAGAATAAAACAAAGCCTGAATTAGTAGTACTGATTTCCAGGAAACAGTAAGCAAATATTCCTAGCTTAGCTTTTAGACGCTTGGAATTGAAGCCGTTTAGCTACCTGTTGCCTACCGACTCTGTTCATAATTACGCAATAATATTATTACAATTATTATTTTATGAACTGACAGTTTTCATTATTATTAAAATGTCATCATTTAAGTAAATTATGGGAAACTATGCATTATAGCATTAGCATAGCATTTTAAACCCATGTGAGGTAAGCATTGGTTTGTAGTGAAGAATGTAATATTTATTTTAGGCAGCAGTTTACTGAGTATCTTGATCCAAAAGATCATTTAGTAATCCTGAGCTTGTTTTCAAAGGTTTTTTTTTACTTCCTAATTTCACTCTAATTGCCATGATGGTGTTTACATCAGATGTGACTTTTGCTTACCTTAATGTAACATTTTTCAAAGCACACATTTTCAGTAATCAGTAATGTAGTTAGGAAATGCAGAAAGCCTTGTGCTGCCTTATTACACAATTGCATGTGAACTTGAGTAAATATTATCATCCAGACGGGATGTTGTGAGTGATTGGTAGATTAGCATCAGTGTGGTTACAAACATTGCAACACATTCAACTAGCTTCTGCATGAACATTGTCATTGGTTCTCTCCCAATGCCTTTCCCCCTTCGAGTCCCAACCTGTGTGGCCTTAATGCATCCTTTTAGCAGACGTCAGAGATTGCTTATCAGTTGATTTTGTTCCCCAGGTTCCCTGTTTGAAATTCACACACTTTTTTTTTTTTTTACAAGTCTTAGGCCAATCTGAGTCTTCCTTCCTTCTTAATGTGGGGTTTCCTTTCTCATGAGTCCTGTTCAACTTGTTCAATGTACACTGTGGTACATTCCATACAATGGCAATAAAATGCAGAAACTTTGTTTAATTTAAAAGTGAGAATGAATGGCATAGAGAGCAAAGAAAATATTACAGTGTCAGAAAGTTCTGTGGTGGTCATGTTTCATTTTTGCTATCCATGCAAGAAAATCTATCAATACTATACAATACCTCATGCCCATGCTTCACTCATTTCTGGACTCGCAGTTAAAGCTTAGCTGAAACACAGTCATGACGTCTCAGTCTTGAAATGATTTATGTCCAGGTAAGCTCATTCAAGTCCTTTCATGCAACATATGTGCTTCTCAAGGTCTATTAACTACAAATGGTGTCAGTCACACTCTTTATATTAGTCAACAAACAATACACACTAGAGTGCAGTGTTTATATTTGGTGCTTAGGGACGTGCACCAATGGTAGCTGTCACGAAATAGGGGAAATACACCTATTTCTAGTTGGCACATTACTAAATATCCACAGCTTTTATCTGATATTACTATCTAAATTTACTCCATTTGTCTTGCAATATTTGGAAATCATCCGTGTAAACAGAATGAAGACTGTGACAGTTATAGCATGTATTATAGCAACATATACTGTTCAAAGAAAATAAAAATATCAGGGAACCAGTAGAACATGTTCTTACTTCTTGGGAGCATGCATGCCACGCCACCAGAAATATAATGTGTACAGCAACTTCAATGTCAAACTCTATTTCCCTCAAATCATTCAGTAAAACCATTTTCACCAAAGAGAACTCCTTCTTCCCCCTGAAATACTTCAGAGTGAAGCCTGGGGGAAAAGACCTTGCTCAAACATCTAAAGCAAAAAGCTGTATTATGGGATGTAAATCCACAGAAACACTCAGTCTTTAAGAATGTGTCTGTTCCACCCTGTTTTATTGCCAGGCTGTATTTTGAAGATTGAGGTTCTGAGATCTAGCCAGTGTAGAAATTTTACCTGACACATTCCCACCATGACCGTGGTTTGGATTTTATTAAAACTGCATGGGAGCGGCTTGGGAGTGTCCAAGAGGTTTCAATTCAATTATGGCCATACCCTTCATTGCTCTCAATTATTAATATTTATAGCATGTTAACACAACACTGTCCCACCCTTAATGAGCCACAAGCCCAGGCAATGAAAAAGAGCTGCTATACCCTGTTCATATTGTCAGTCATACATAATACATTCATTATTTTTAAGGAATGCTTTTTAGTTCTGGCATTTTGGCCAAAACATATTTTGGACATTGTTTTAAATCAATGTTCAAAGTTAAAACCATGATTAAAAGCATTGAAATGGTTAAAAGCGTTTTATATGGAAATTTATTAAGTAATAGTGTAGACTACGAGACTATTGACTGTAGATTATTAGACTATTTCTGATGTCTATTTGTGTAAAAAAAAAAAAAGACTATGACCATTTGACCCAATCCAATTCTAATACACAATTTAACATGTATAGCAGACAATCCATCACCCTCGTGATGATTACTCTCTTACTTCTCTTGGGAATTTTTTATATATTGAGGGAAAAAATACATACACATATAAAGATACAGTGCATCTATAAACCCTTGATAACTTCCAGTAGTGGTGAAAATGACCTGGATGTGCAGTCACCTCTAAAACTTTTGGAACAAGAAGGTCAATTTATCAGTATTTGCTGTAGACTGTTTACAGCGATTAGAATTTCAACAGTTTTCATGGTATTTTCTATGTAAATGTGTTGAACAACATAGGACATAGCCCATTTTGTGTCAGACCCCCAATGTTTAGGCAAGCAAACATATTGGAACATTTGATTTCCAGGTGTTTCCTGTTGTGCAGGTGTGTCCTGTTAGATTGAATGTTTAAACAATAAATAAGATTTATTTTTATTCTTCAGTTTTACCTTTGAAGACTGCATTTGTTGTTAAAGGGACAGGCAAGCATGAAGATCAGAGAATTGTCTATGAGAGAAATGCAAGTTATTTTGAAGCCTAGAAAAGAAGGAAAATTCATCAGACACTCCACAAACATTGGACATAGAAATATATAAAAAAAAAATGGAATGTCCTGAAAAAGAATGTAACCACTGGTGTACTGAGCAACAGACAACTAATGGGTCAGCCAAGAAAAACAACAAACAGCTGATTACAAAACTATTGTTAGAGCTGTGACAAAAAACCCAATAACACTAGTCAGTGGCATCATCAACAAACTCTTTAGGTTAGGGGTAAAGGCATCAATATCCATCATCCAAACAAGACTTTAAGAGCTGAAACTTAGAGACCATACCACAAGATGCAAACCACTCATCAGTAAGAAAGCCAGAGAATTCAAATTAAGTACAGAGATGAGCCACAAAATATCTGGAACCAAGATTAACCTTGACTAAAGAGGTGGAAAAGCCAAAGTGTGGAGAAAAAAAGGATCTGCTTATGATCCAAAAATTCACAAAAAAACTAAACTCATCGGTTAAGCACGGTGGAGGTAGTGTCGTGGCTTGAGCTTTCATGGCTACTTCTGGTTTACTAATCTTTATTGATGATGTAACTGTTGATGGTAGAAGCAGAATGAATTCAGAACTTCACAAGAATATTTTGTCTGCCAATTTACAGAGAAATTCCAAGTTAAGTAAAGAGTCAAAACAAATTCATCCAAATTAATAGGAAGAAACTAACCAAACAGAACCCAGCCATTAGGGGGGCACAAGCCAGTGCACTCTTAGTGCCGGTCCCAAGCCCGGGTAAATGGGGAGGGTTGCGTTAGGAAGGGCATCCAGCGTAAAACATGTGCCAAATCAAATATGCGGATCACAAATGAGAATTTCATACCGGATCGGTCGAGGCCCGGGTTAACAACGACCGCCACAGGTATCGTTAGCCGACAGGGTACAGGTGGAAATTGGGCTACTGTTGGCCGAAGGAGGAGAAGGAGAGGAGGAAGACGTCTACAGAGACGGCAGGAAAAGGAGCAGTGTAGGAGAGTAGAGGTTCGGGTTGGTACTTTAAATGTTGGTACTATGACGGGTAAAGGGAGAGAGGTAGCTGATATGATGGAGAGGAGAAAGGTAGATATGCTGTGTGTTCAGGAGACCAAGTGGAAAGGGAGTAAGGCCAGGAACATTGCAGGTGGGTTTAAACTGTTTTATCATGGTGTGGATGGAAAGAGAAATGGTGTAGGGGTGATTCTGAAGGAAGAGTACAGTAAGAGTGTAGTGGAGGTGAAGAGAGTTTCTGATAGGGTGATGATCGTGAAGGTGGAGGTTGAAGGGATGATGATAAATGTCATCAGTGCCTATGCTCCACAAGTTGGCTGTGAGGTGGAGGAGAAGGAAAGATTCTGGAGTGAATTAGATGAAGTGGTAGATGGTGTACCTAGGAAAGAACGATTGGTGATTGGGGCAGACTTTAATGGGCATGTAGGTGAAGGGAACAGAGGTGATGAGGAGGGGATGGGTAGGTATGGTTTTAAGGAGAGGAATGTGGAAGGGCAGATGGTGGTAGATTTTGCTAAAAGGATGGAAATGGCAGTGGTGAACACGTATTTTAAGAAGAAGGAGGATCATAGGGTGACCTATAAGAGTGGAGAAAGGTGCACACAGGTGGATTATGTTCTGTGTGGGAGATGCAACCTGAAGGAGATTGGAAACTGTAAGGTGTTGGCGGGGGACAGTGTAGCTAGACAGCATCGGATGGTGGTCTGTAGGATGGTTTTGGAGGCGAAGAAGAAGAGGAGGAAAGTAAGGATTGAAAGAAGAATAAGATGGTGGAAACTGAAGGAGGAAGAGTGTAGTGTGAGGTTCAGGGAAGAGGTCAGACAGGGTCTTGGTGGTGGTGAAGAGGTGCCGGATGATTGGGCAACTACTGCAGGAGTGATGAGGGAGACAGCTAGAAAAGTACTTGGTGTGACATCTGGAAATAGAAAGCAAGACAAGGAGACGTGGTGGTGGAATGAGGAAGTGCAGGAGAGCATTAGGGGAAAGAGGTTGGCAAAACAGAAGTGGGATCGACAGAGTGATGAGAAAAGTAGGCAGGAGTACAAGGAGATGCGGCAGCAGGTAAAAAGGGATGTGGCGAAAGCCAAGGAAAAGGCATATGAGGAGCTGTATGAGAGGTTGGACACTAAGGAAGGAGAAAAGGATTTATACCGATTGGCCAGGCAGAGGGACCGAGCTGGGAAGGATGTACTGCAAGTTAGAGCAATAAAGGATGGAGAGGGAAATGTGTTGACTAATGAGGAGAGTGTGTTGAGAAGATGGAGGGAGTATTTTGAGCAGCTGATGAATGAGGAAAATCAGAGAGAGAGAAGGTTGGAGGATGTGGAGTTGGTGAAGCAGGATGTAGATAGGATTAGTAAGGAGGAAGTGAGAGCAGCGATTAAGAGGATGAAGAATGGAAAGTCGGTTGGACCAGATGACATACCGGTAGAAGCGTGGAGATGTCTAGGAGAGATGGCAGTGGAGTTTTTAACCAGATTGTTTAACAGGATTCTGGAAGGGGAGAGGATGCCTGAGGAATGGAGAAGGAGTGTGCTGGTACCGATCTTTAAGCATAAGGGAGATGTGCAGACCTGCAGTAACTACAGGGGAATTAAGTTGATCAGTCACACCATGAAGTTATGGGAAAGAGTAGTGGAAGCCAGGCTGAGAGAAGAGGTGACCATCTGTGAGCAACAGTATGGTTTCATGCCGAGGAAGAGCACCACAGATGCCTTATTTGCTTTGAGGATGTTGATGGAGAAGTATAGAGAAGGACAGAAGGAGCTGCATTGTGTATTTGTGGATTTAGAGAAAGCGTACGACAGGGTGCCGAGAGAGGAGTTGTGGTATTGTATGAGGAAGTCAGGTGTGTCAGAGAAGTATGTGAGGGTGGTGCAGGACATGTATGAGGACAGTGTGACGGCAGTGAAGTGTGCAGTAGGTACGACAGACTGGTTTAGGGTGAAGGTTGGATTGCATCAAGGATCGGCCCTGAGCCCTTTCCTGTTTGCAGTGGTGATGGACAGGTTGACGGACGAGGTCAGACAGGAGTCTCCCTGGACTATGATGTTTGCAGATGATATTGTGATTTGTGGTGAGAGTAGAGAGCAGGTTGAGAAGAGCCTGGAGAGGTGGAGATATGCGCTTGAGAAAAGGGGAATGAAAGTCAGTAGGAGTAAGACAGAGTACATGTGTGTGAATGAGAGGGAGGGCAGTGGAGTGATGCGGTTGCAGGGAGAAGAGGTGGAGAAGGTGGAGGAGTTCAAGTACCTGGGGTCAACAGTGCAAAGTAATGGAGAGTGTGTTAGAGAAGTAAAGAAAAGAGTGCAGGCAGAGTGGAGTGGGTGGAGAAGAGTGACAGGAGTGATTTGTGATAGTAGGGTATCTGCAAGAATGAAAGGAAAAGTTTATAGGACTGTGGTGAGACCTGCGATGTTGTATGGATTAGAGACAGTGGCATTGAGTAAAAGACAGGAGGTGGAGCTGGAGGTAGCAGAGCTGAAGATGTTAAGGTTTTCGTTGGGAGTGACGAGGATGGACAAGATTAGAAATGAGTTTATTAGAGGAACAGCACATGTAAGATGTTTTGGTGACAAGGTGAGGGAGGCGAGATTGAGATGGTTTGGTCATGTGCAGAGAAGGGACATAAATTATATTGGTAGAAAAATGCTGCAGATGGAGCCACCAGGTAGGAGGAAAAGAGGAAGGCCAAGGAGGAGGTTCATGGATGTGGTGAGGGAAGACATGCAGGTAGTTGGTGTGAAAGAGGCAGATGTAGAGGACAGGGTGGTATGGAGACGGATGATCCGCTGTGGCGACCCCTAATGGGAGCAGCCGAAAGAAGAAGAAGAAGAAACTAACCAAACAGAAGAAAACAAACACCAACTAAATAAAAAGCAGTGGTTAAAAGCCCAGAAAATCATCACAACAAAAGAATGCAAAAGTCTTGAAGCAGTTATTGCAAGAAAGAAGAATACTTAAGGGTTTTATATTTTTCTGATTGAAATGGGTGCATGTTTTTTATTGTATAACACATCTGGATGTAAATACAAAGAAAATCTATTAAAACCCAAATGTCTACAGTCTACAGCAGTCCTTTGCAATAGTTTCTGAGGGGACTATATGCCAAGATTTGTACCTTGCGAATCAGTCATTTGTATGTACTGTTCTAGCATACTGGCTGCTAAAGACTATTGTTTTTACATTTAAATTGTTTTGCTCGTCATGGTCATGCTCCCCAAGACCCTTAAATGGATTGGGGATACTCAGGTGCCTGCTAATGTCCAAAGGCTTTTATTCCTTGTGCCTCAGGCTTGCATGAATGATGGGTCTATTTTAGGCATTTATGCTAAATGTTTATTGATTCTGAAATCTACAATAGGTTATTCTCTCTTCAGGACCACTTCGGCAGCAAGCCTATGGAGCAACTCTGGCACACAGAGCAGATTTCATTGAGCGGATTTACTCATTGATCAGCTTTGCAGATAGATCAGCCTGTACTCATACCACATGCATTTCTATTGTAATTTGCGCTATACTATTATTAATATCGTAAAGAGCACCACTAAGTTCTGTACTATTTGAATAGAAAACTGAAATGTTTGAAAAATTCAAATACCAAGCTGAATAGATGATGTACGATGTGGCCAGCAGTGGGCCAGCACCTGATGATCACATTCATATGTGCTTGTTAAACGTCCCATTCCAAGCCATGACCATTAGTATAATATTTGCAGTGGATTTTTGTTGCTGTGGGGATTTGTTCCCATTAAGCCTAAAGATCTTTAGGGATCTTATATACTGATGTCAGAGAACTTTCAATTTTTTCTGAAGGTGTTCTATGGGGTTGAGGTCAAGTCTTTTACACAGTTCTTTTAATGCCAGCCTTGGCAAACCATTTTTTATGGTCTTTATCATGCTGGTGGTCTAGTGGTTAGGATGCGGCGTCTCAATGCTGCAGCCCGGGTTCGATTCCTGGTCAGGGAATCAACCCCAGCCACTCTTAGTGCTGGTCCCAAGCCTGGATAAATGGGGAGGGTTGCATTAGGAAGGGCATCCAGCGTAAAAACATGGGCCAAATCAAACATGCGGACGGTCTGCTGTGGCAACCCCTAATGGGAGAAGCCAAAAGAAAGTTTTTATCATGCTAAAACCAGTTTGGATTAAGTCCTTCAGCTGATATATTCAGTAAGTTCAAAGGGAAGTGGTAGCTTGTTGGATAAGCTGTAGAACTTCTGATCAAAAGGTTGTGGGCTCAAATCCCAACACTGCCAAGCTGCCACTTTTGGGTGACTGAGCAAGGTCCTTAATCCTCAATTGCTCAGCTGAGATAACTGTAAGTCGCTCTGGATAATGCATCTGCCAAATGCCATAAATGTAAAAGTGAATACAAAGACATTCAGTACAATTGTTTGCCTCCAGGTTTGTGACAACCGTTTGGGAAAGGATGTGATAGTCAGGTTTCTCTGGGACAATGTAATGCATAAAACATTTGTTTTATTTAGAAATGTTAAAAAACTTGGCTATACCAAAGAAAATAAAATAAATCTTTCATAAACGTCTAGCAAGGTAACTACAATGCTTTTGACTTTGTAAAGTAAATTATCATCAGAGTTATCAATATACCAGCACACCTCAGACAGGAAGTCAATATTTAATTGGCCATTTTTGGCTAGCTGAGATGTGCTGACTGTCAAAACAGAAAGATATTGTACACTGGCTGGTGCTTTGTATTAAGTGTTTTAGTTTAGCTAAACGAGCTTAATGACAAGAAAGTGTTGGATTGTTGAAGATCTTGAGCAGCTGCTTGATTCATGTGGATTTTACTTGCAGTACCAGGAAGCTTGGCTAGGCTTTGTTTCCATTAGAGTCCATTCTAAAAAACATGCATATGTCTATTTTATGGCATATACATGTCATAAGCTTTTTCCTGATGGCTTAGTTAAAGGCGAATTGTTGATTTTATATTAATTCTTTAAATTAATATATTACTCATTTCCTCCATGTCATAATCAACTCATACACAAATATCTGTTTCAGACTTTTTTGAAGTGCTTCACCACAAAGCCACCGTGTCTATACACAAACATGTCCACCCTTTTTTTTTTTTCAAATCAGACATTAGTCATTTCTTGTTTTTATCTTCAGTGCAAGTAGTTTTTCCCCCCACAAATATATCATCACTGCCAAAGGGAGGTGCCATTCCGTGAGATCCTTAGACATTTGAAAATTCAAGACAACTGTATGCATTCAGAAGTGAAGTACAACAGTGATGGCATGTCATGTTTAACATTTGGGCTGGATTTGTGAGAGCCCTGGGAAAGATGGTTTCAGATGCAATGTGGTTCTAATTCCTGCAGCCTGCTCTGGTGGTGTAAGAGTAGTCTTTATCACATGTGGTATCCAATGTCTGGCATACCAGACATGCCCTTTTAAATGTGGAACGTGAATTTCTCCATGGTTTCAGGGTAATTTTGATACCTTTAATCAACAGTATTACCATCAATTGTACTCATTCCTTTTCAAAGAATACTTTGATATGTATCTAAAGAGAAAGGAATGACTGCTATCAAAAAAGATTAACCAGACACAACCTCATTATTAGTAGTTAAAATGGCTGCTGATGTTTTTGGTTATTCATGCAGGAATCAGTCCACCTCAATGCAAGAGTGAAATACCATACATACCTCTTTAACATTTCATTCTCTGATCTATACTATGTGGCCATACTGTTGGAAATAGCTTACAAATTAGTTAATTTAATTATAGTACAAAAGTTCAGAAAATTCGTGGTTTTACTGTTAATAAAAGCTTTAACTATGTATTTTATTATGTAAAAGTAAGCTTGTTGAGTAATAAAGAAAGATATAAAACAGGTTCTGTGATCTCTCCAAACAAGATCAGGTTTTTCATGGATTTTTAGACCTTATATGTCATATGTATTTACGGAATAATTATGCGTCATGTCACGGTCAAAAAATTCCATCTGGCTACTATTAAGTACAGGGTTTTGATGAGTATAACTGAAAATCTCATCACCCTTTGTAGACTCACCATAGGTCAACCTAGCAAAACACAAGTGAAAGGTCAAGTTAAAATCATAATGATCTTTATTTCTTGGCTAGAATATGGCTTTGCATTTCAGAGGTAGTGACAGGTCAGAAATAAAAAAAAAACAACAACACCAAAAAAAAAAAAAAGAATAGCATGGAGTTAATGTTGAATGTCTTACCTCTGAGGAGTTAAGATATTTTGGCAAGTTAACAAAATTCTTAGACAGCTTACATTTTTAAAATCTGTATCTAACAATAACTAGTTATGAAAGTCTTTTTTTTGGCAGTTAGATGCTTTGTCTCGTCAAAAGAAAAATTAATAAATCAGCCTCCTTGCTATAAGAAACAGAAATTCCAATCACACCAAGAGAAGACATCCAAGATTCCAGCATTTTTTACATTTCAGCAGCATCCACAGATCTTGATCATAAGTGTGTCTTTAAAATGTAGGAATGCAGATAATGTCCAGATTCTTGGCATAGTATTATGCCAAGTCTACAGAGATTTGTAGAGAAGCAAGAGTGTGCTGAATGCAGATTGTAAATTGATGTAGATAGCTAAAATTACATTCACGCACTGTGGCCTCAAAAAGTTTTTACCTCACAAAATATAACACAGAATTTAAAGTAGAGGACAGAGTTTGCAATGATTACACAAGTGTTTTAAGGAAACAGTTGGTGTTAACACTTTTAAAATAGGTTGTTCATCTTAGAGATAATAAATAAAATGGGGCATAAAGGCTGTAGCATGTGCCCGAAATTCTGTATCTAATTTACAGTATTGTTAGGAAAGTAGTTTATAATGACAATGAAAACACTCAAAATCTTAGGGGAAAAAACGGATTCAGAATATAAATTAGACATACATATAATCTTTAACATAAAATGTCGATAATTACAGGTTCTACATGTTGTTTTTATTAATGGGAGAAAGTGTCAGGAATGTATTTCGTCAAAATTCTACAGTCACATTTTATGTTGTAATTTCTTATTGGAGATATTTTTACGACTAATTGTCACCATCATAAACAGTATTGTTAATGACATATTTTTGCCAACACTAAGGATGTGCACCCTATAGCGTATAGGTAGATGCTTTACCCTGAATGCAGCATTCCAGTCGAAGCGTAACAAGTGCAACTACAAGGGCAAACCTGCCTGTCATTTAATTTTCACGGGAATGTGTGTCCCAGATGTTTCCTGCCTTTTCATCATGGTATGCACGCAAAAGTCAAATCCCCTCATATCGAAAGGGATCTCATAGTTCAGAAATGGGAGTTCAGACACCCAGGCTGACATCTGAGAATCTGTCGATTTGCTCCCAAGATCTGTGATCCAGTAACTTGCACACAATTCCCTTCAGGCTGGATATGTCAAGTCGGCTTACATTAGTTCTGTTTGCCATCTCTTTAATCTTTTGCTTAAAGCATGCTGCTGGGTTTTTAAAGGGACTAAATGAAAGCAAACCGCTTTTTTTTTTTTTGCGTCAGTAATAAAACCATTACTTTGAACATCTTATTTGATACACCTTATTATATGTAACCTGCACTCGCTATCGACTTTATTAAAAACAACTGTATACCTGCAGATTCATGCAATAATTCAATCATGTGGCAGCAGAGCAATGCATAAAATGGCCTGTAGGTAAAGGCCAAGAGTTACAGTTAATGTTCACATCAAGCTGCAAAAAGCAGGAAAAATGTCATTTTGCGTGTGACTGGTTTGGGTGTTTCAGAAACTGATGATCTGGCATTTTTATTTAAAACAGTCCCTAGAGTTTATACAGAATGGTGCAAAAATCATATATCCAATGAATATCAGTTACAATTAAGGTGAACAGAAAAGTATCTAAGAATGCATAGTCAGGATCATTATTTAAATGTTAAATGTAAAATATTTACCTTTCCAGGTTGAATGATTCTGTGCCTACTGTTGACTTAGATTCCTGTTGATAGCTGACAGAATTGGGATATAAGACAGGGATTGGGATGTGGTCTTCTGCTGTTCCCGTCCTTGTTAAGATTTCTGCATGGTTATTCTTAGATACAAAAAAGACACATTTTCACCCATTTTGATGTTTGTTAAACATTAACTGAAGCTCTTGACCTGTATGATTTTTTTCATTGGGCTGCTGGCACATGATTGGATAATTGCATAAATGTGCAAGTATTCATGTGTTCTTAATAAAGCAAATCGTTATTGTATATGTAAAACTCGGTGAATGTAGCTTCTGTGAGATGTGATAAATGTTTCACATGTCAAAGTGTCCAGATTTAGTTAAGTGCTCTGAGTTTGTTGACATGATGCTGACCCATAGAGGATTAACAGCATTAACTTTTGGGGATGCTCTGATCTAGTTGTCTAGCCATCACAATTTGTCCCCGGCCAAACTTGCTCAAATACTTGACCATTTATCCTGCTTCTAACACATTAACTTTGAGGACAAAATGTTCACTTGCTGCCTTATAAACAGGTGCCATGATGAAAAGATAATCAGTGTTATTTACTTCACTGCTTATAATGTTATGTCATAATGTTATGCCTTATCTGTGTATGTCCCAAAGGAACAAAGGTTTTAGAACGTAGACCAGGATTTCATTTGACTATTATTTACAGTAACATGATTTTTGGATCCTTTGATTCATGTACAGAATCAATATTTTTTAATAGATAGCTATACAATTTGTATAAATGAATAGCTAATATTAATAATATGTGTGTGTTTCGGTTTGCATACATATACAGATTATATGTATAGTAATGCACTGTTAATACAGAAATGTCTGTAGAGTACAGGTCAAAAGGGAAGAATGAGTAAAACATTTGTGCAAAAACTAAAAGCTTCTAAAGCACGTTCATATCCAAAACGACTTGGCATTAGTCTTCACAAGAGCTGGCAAACATATTCAGCTTTCAACAGCCAGACTGGTAGAACTGCTGTGCGCTAGAGAACATAAAAGACTGAGACATGGAAGTAGTAAAATTGGCTGAGTATTTAACAGAAAGAAAAAATGCTCTACTCTTACCTGAACTTACCTGACACGTTATTGAATCGTTATTAGAAAGTTAAGATAAATGTTTTTTCCGATCATATCTCACATTGGATTTGTATCAATTAACTATACAGTGATTTAATCAACACTCCTCACAACACATGGATTTCGCCATAGTCTGTTCATTTGTTGCTGGTCGCAGACAGCTATGGCCAAAGCAGTCAGATGTTTTTGCAAGGGAGAGTCTCTGATCTGCAATTGTATGTCAAGTCTCACTTCACCAAACAGCATTGCACATTAAAAAAATAGCCAGAGGCGATGTGAAACATCTGTATATCAGTTTGCATGCATGCCCACACATGTTGAGACCTTCAAAGTTATACAGTGATTCTTAATGCAGTATTTGCATGTCTGCACACTTTATGGCTTTTCCTATTGGCAGATGAACAGTTGGACTGAGAATATGATGGCTGACACTCTAACAATGTCTAGTGAGTACTGGGAATAGTAAGGAAAACTCTTTATTGAAATCTGCAAGGTCAATTAGCCAGGTATCCTAGATTTACCTATAAGGTTACCCAGCATCATCTAGCCACCAATGCATGCAACGTGGATTTATTACTAGAAATATATATTTATATATGATATGTAATTCTCCAATATTTTTATTTTGCTGAAGGTTAATGTTGCCAATTTTTGTCAGAAATATATTTCAGTTTATGATTCTCGAAAGGCTTATAACAAAGGGTCTTGATGGATTCAGCAAGAAGAAGGTCACACACTGTTTGTCCCTTTCAGAAAGACAGTAGTAAACCTTCAAACCACCATTAAGTTTTGTTGTGCCTTCTATACATGAATAGCATTGGCGGCCTATGTGTAATTGCCCTTGTGTTCCTGGAAGGCTAGTTTGCAGGTATCAGTTGGAAATTTATTTCCAATGGTCAAATCTACAAGTCAATTGACACAGGGAGCTCTTAGGGAAAATGCAGAGAGACTCTTGGGGAGGTTGCAGCTCTTTTTGGAGAGGACACTGCCAGGGTGTTCTTCTTGCAAGAAAAAGAATAGTTGAAACCAAGCTCTTGCATTTCATCTAAGCTCATTTCGAGGGCAAACAGGACTTAGTGGCCTAATTGCTTTCTACAGCTTTAGATCAGTGTTCCCCAATCCCTGGGTCGTGGACCGGCAACGATCCGTGGGTCAATTTGTACCGGGTCGCACAGAAAGAATACATAACTTACATTATTTCTGTTTTATTTATTATCTGATTCTGAACAATGTTTTATTTTGGAAAATTACCGGATTCTCTCAGTTACATCTGTCTATGACTCACTGTTGATGCATGTCATGATGCCTCAGTCACATGTCTTACATCCGCTACCTTCTTAAAGGGGCTGCTCCGGCCGCTAACACATAATATATTACCGCTAAATTGAAACCCCAAGCGAGCAAATTTAACAAAAAACAACATGGTGGATTCACGTTTATTATTATATTTACAAAATACCAATTTTAATGCCGGTTGTATCATTTTATTTTGTTGTATTTATCCACCACACCTTAATGGCCGGTCCATGAAAATATTGTCTGACATTAAACCGGTCTGTGAAAATATTGTCCGACACTAATCCGGTACGTGGCGCAAAAAAGGTTGGGGACCCCTGCTTTAGATGATATACCACAATACATATTGTGTGGACACCAGATCAGGGCTACACTTTCTAGTGCAGGCACTAGTCAGCTAGAACTATTTGCCCTGGCAGTTATGTTGCTCTGAGTTAGGTGATTTGTGGGTGCGCCCACCAGGAGAAATTTCTTACAAGGTGATGAAAGCCATTCAACTATAACAACTACTCCAACAAAGTTAATATCTCACACATTTACAAAGATATTAAAGCAACTCACTGTCCAGCACAGTAAGGTGGCATAACATGTTGCTAAACCAAACACCAAACACATTCATAAAAACCGGGTGAATTTAAAGAAGCCAAGGCTCATTATTGAACAGTCACTGTCTATCCCGTTTTACTGCAAAAGATCTAAGGTTCTACGATAACCCTAGAGCAGACCACTACTATTATTTCCATGTCTAAAAGGGAACTTTCTAAAAGCCTATAGGGGATGGCATATTAAAATTAGATTAAAATATAAATTAAAAATACAAATATATTTTTTTAGATTAAAAATAAATGTAAAAAATATAAATAAAAAAATTATTAAATTACTCCTAGTCCCAAAACCTCAGTCCAGAAGCCTAAAAATATCCAGAGGTGGAGAGAACCTAACTTGTCTTTTAAAGAGATCAACTAGAAGGACTCTTCTGTGAGGGCTTTGGGAACAATCTGTCATATCAGGGCTTCAATGGTTAAAGTGTAATCACAAGATAAACTTACTAAGAGAAGAGATAATCAGTTGGTCACTAAGCTCCTAAATCTGTTGTCTCAAGTTACAGTGTGGATCCACCACAATAGTACCTGGAGACTCAATTCTGAGTCTATTTTAAACAATGAGATTGAATCTAAGTAGTCTGTCATCTTGGGTCTTTGATGGTTGAAGAAATATGACCCAAGGATAAAACGGTTGAAAGGAGAGATAATCAGTTTCTTACTGAGCTCTTTATTTTGTAATCTGCAATGAGGATACATCTCGATTGAGAGTCTGGCAGCTCTCAGAGACTCATCCGAGCATTCTGTCTCTCATGGTTGAAGAAATATGCCTCCAGGATAGGCTAGTCAGGAGAGATAATCAGCTGGACAGTGAGCTGATAAGACTGTTGCTTCCGATTGCAGTGTGGATCCACTTCCCAAGTAAGCCTGGCAGCACATGGAAAAAAGTGTATGGCAAAGTAACAAAGAGCACTATGCTACTAGACCTGCTCCACACAGACCCTGGGAACGTGCTACTGACCTGTAACCACCTATATATTGTTGCATCCACCCTTTGTCCATCAAGGAGACTCATTGCAGGTGCACATCAAGGGAAGGGGTTATTTTTCCTGAAATTTCTGTATGGAGAAAAGCGGATGTGGCACTACATTTTGAAACTAAATATTATTATTCCTTGCCTTTCATGACAGTTATACTGGAACAATTGTATGGAGCCTGAGTGTAGCAGGAAGGGGTTTGGGTGGTGGGTCTGGAATTGAAATGCTGGGAGATGAACTACAAAGCTACAAAAATGATTATGATATGCTTATAATGCTATGATTATGCTTGAATGCTTATAATAACTAGCATGCCAAGGGCACAAGCACAAATAAAAACCTCAGTCACTCTTACTCTCACCCCAAGTCTGATGTATTTTCTTTGCTCAACAGGTATGAAGCTGTTTCACAGTGATGACATCTTAATGTGTTCCCACAGCTTGGAGGCTCCTGGAGGTAATGTGAGTTCTGCTTTGATTTCTGAAGCAGAGATTTTACATCAAGCCTGGGAAGTGTGGGTTTCACCTTTTGACTCTGTCCTTCCAAGGATGTGTTTCCTAGGGCATTGTTTCTCAATCGTCCGGATCCGTCATTGTCTTTCATTGTTTAATTGGATGCTTCCAAGTTGGGAGAAGAGGCAGAGTTCTGGTCACACTACACCCAACTGCCTAAGCAGCTGTCTCCAGTAAACCAAAACGATTGTGTGGGAAATTAAAAATTACTTAAGGTTTGATTTATTTAGACTTATTTAATTATTTGTATTCATTTTGGTAATGTATATATTTTATTCAGCAAACATTTTGTGAGTTCTCAGTTTGGAGTCAAGATGGTTGCCATACCTAGCTATGGCATGGCTTATATAACATGTCTGTTATTAAGTAATTTATATTTCTTTTATTAAGTTATTTATTAAGTTATTTATTAATTTTATTATTGTATCATTATTTTATTTAATCATTGTTGATAGATCTGTACAAATGGATATACTTGTTCCTTTACTACTTATGTATATACTAAGTGATAAGGATCTATGAATTTGGAACAGAATAAATATTTTATATTTAACTATCATTCAGAATTGTGTGATATCTGTTATTATATTTTAATTATATTTCTATTTTGTTATATTTATTTGTATTTCTATTTGTAACATGTTATAAAAACATGAAAGCATTGAAAAGAAATTGTGTAGATGACTATATTCCATATAATACAAAGTTAATGGTAGCGAATGAGCTATTTATAAAGAAAAGCATAATAATATTGACAGCATAATGTAATCTTGAAAATCTGTATTTCAATCATGTACCATGTATTTGTTTCCAACTACCAACCTTCATGCACAATCAAGGATGATTGTTCTTACTTTTGTCTCACAAATCATACCCATGTCTCGCATGAACACTTTATTTTATTTTTTTAGCTTGACAGAATTATAGAAGTGTTGATTGCAGTATAAAAACTTTAATAATCGCTTGTTTACTTGTTCCCAGTTCCACAAAATTAAGCTCTTTTTTGGTTTGGATCACAGTCTGCCTGTTTTGATTGTGATCATGTATGTCATCAGGTACTCTGATCCAAGCTGTGGATTCTGTCCAGAATATCTTAGAAGTAATTAGCAACCCTCCCCATTACCCGCACCACCACCTCGACAAAAAAATAAAAAATCAAACAAACAAAAAAGAAAACTGCAGTTTGATCCAACCCCCTCCAGCACCATGTGTTATTAGTTATTTATACTTTATATATAGAACCATTAACCAAATCCATTAGAGATTTAATCAGTGTTCCAAGTTAAATTTTTGTGACTTTTTAACAGGCAAGTGATAGAGTGATTAAGAGGCTAAGTGATAGAAAGGTCTGTCTTTTTAAGTTGAAACAGAATGCATGTTTGTAGACGTCAAACTTCTCTGAAAAGCACCTGCACTGGCTAGACAAATTTCCTTACAGCTGTGGCATTTGTACAGATGTTGAGGCAAAGAAAAATAAAGGCAAATAGAAAATATGCAAACTATTCCCGTCCACATTATGCTAGAACAAATCCACCAGATCTTTTTCCACCAAACCTCAGTCTCAATGAAATTGTTGGGTACAGTGTGTGCTAGAAAAGAAACCAAAAAAAGTCTTAAAATATTTTTTGTCAGTGAGACATTTAAGCAATTTTTTTTGCATTGTGTTGATTTATAATTAACTCCAGTATTTATTCAGTAGGAAAAATTATAATCTTAGTAGAACTACCTTTACTGCCATGCTAATAGGAAACAGGAATAAATGTATTTCTAGTTGTAGCTTGAAATAACCTGGAAAATTCCTTATTTTATTAAAATAGGCTAATAGAAAGAATTTTTTCCACATGATCGTCTTTCGATCATAATGTCAACACGTTCATAGGGCAGCTCTTCTCCCAGCTTTTAGAGGTAAAGTGTGTGCATGAGGAAACGGAAAAGAGCTCCATTCAAGAATCTTATCTCGATTGCTTCCTGAAAACATGGTCTAAGAACCAATCAGTACAGAGCTATGAGGCCAGCTTGTTACCATTAATATGGGAAGCAAAACACTAGTACATGGCAAAACACTAGGAACTAAGCCAACAGTAGACTTCATCCTCAACACCCAGGTTTCCTTTGTATTATTATGTGCACTTAGCCAACAATCCATTAGTTCTCTCACAATCTCACTTCCTCTTGGAAGGTCAGGAGAAATCCTGTTATTGTGCCACTACAAAAGCACGGCTGTACGGTATTAGTAAAAATTATGAATTAAAGGATTAACAATTGTCATGCAAAACAAAATATATCATTTATGACATCAAGGGACATTCAGTCCAAGTACCAAATATGTATACTATAATGTTTCAGGAGTGCTGAATGAATTAAACGTAAAATGTCATATAAATAACCAATTTGAAACCTGACTTATGTGTAAAAAATATTGTATTAATACCACTGAAATATTCTATATATTGTATTAGCCTTCATTAAACCAGATCATGTGAAAAATCTGTAACTAGCCACTGAAACTTCAACATGGCCCAGCTGTATAAATCGGGAAAACCTATCAACAAATTAAAGAAAGCAATAGTATATGGAGAGTAGTATAAGTAGAATAAGGCAAGCAAGAACAGGAGCATGCAAGAGAGAGCTCTCAAGAGGCCGTAGAAATTTGAAAGCTTTGACAAGTAATGCTGAGTTTGCTTTACTTCTTTCTGATAAGTAAGTATGTTCTGGTAGGCTGAAGAAAAAAAAAACATCTTAGATCTCTTCTGATGACCTCTAGTCAGAATAGAACATGGGTTAAGAAATAGCTCCTTCCTGCTTTCTATCCTATCTGGTCGATATCAGTCTGTAAATATTAATGTTAATGAGCATAAAAAGTTAAAGTTTGATATCCATACAAAGCTCTGCGCTATTCTTTATATATATATATATATATATATATATATATATATATATATATATATATATATATATATATATATATATATATATATATATATATATTGCCACTGAGTGCATTAACATGTTAGCTGTCAATGCTATAGCTATGCACACTATTAGCCAAAGCCAATGGAGACACTGGGAACAACTTTTACTTTGGTCAATGGTGAGTACATGGGAACACTTGATGGCCTTTCTGTTGTATTATGGTTGAAAAAAATAGTCAATCAATTATCTTTCCTTTTGTGCTTTACAATGCTGGTGTGTTACAACCTTGGTTGGGTGCAAACCAATTGTTTTGTATTTAAAATCTGCCAATGCAGTAATATTTTCCTTTTTATTTTGCAGTAAAATGTGCAAACCTTTCTGCCCCCTAAATCGAAGAATAAACGAAAGGACAATTTAAGCTGAAAGCTTAACAAAGTGGTCACTAAAGATGAATAAACAAACTGACATTCTTACAGCAGTGATTCTAAGAGAATCTTCCTTCCTACTTGTTTCCTGTTGTTCTGGATAACCTTTTATGTGTACAACAGAGACTTGCAGATTTGTAGCTGCCATAAACTTCTCTAGTACTTTTACACAATTACATTTTTTGTAATTTCTTACTTTTTATGTAAATTTATATAGTCATTTTGATCAATGACACTATATTGTTTGAATGTAACTTACAAAAATTGCTACTTTGCTTCATTATACTAAGCTATAGTTTGCTAATAACCTAAACATCAGGTCTCATAAGGTCAGACACAGAATAATAAATAGCTAACATACAGGGGTAACTTGGCAGATATCCATAAAAGCATTACTTATGTCTAATTTAAAATCTTTGCCAGCTTTTAACACATATTTTACACAGTTTGCAAACCCTGGAAAACATTTAGAGGACTGGTGTGTCCCTGAGTGCTCTCCAGCTCCAGAAATGGATCCTTTTTCGAGGATGGTGATTAGATGATTAAAAAATTCAGACGATGCTGAATTCCATCTGAAGTTTAATATGTGAAGTCTATATGAACGCTTTAAATCTTATTGTATTGTAGGGAAGTGACAAGATAAAAAAAAGTCAATCATAGTAAAAATAAGAAATGAAAGTAAGTCAATCAAAAAAAGGATGAAGGGAAACTTGAATTCATGTATATTTTATGTGAGTTTGTTTCATGCTGGCTGTTGATTATCATCAGCCAATCTGACAAAATGCAGGAAATCATCTAGGATGGGACACCATTCACAAATATTTAGGGGCAATTTACATTCAACACTCTATATACTGGCTTGTTTTTTTAGTGGAAGAATGAAACCAGCCAACCCAAAGGAAACCCATGTAGAGGTGAGGAAAACATGCAGCCTGTTTAATAATAATAAAAAAAATTTAAATAAATTAATACCATTAAGAAGCTCTGTGTGGTCTTTAAACATTCCCTTTTGTACTGAAATAAAAAAATATATATATGAAGAATATTATTTACTATCTTATTTTAAAATTAGTTTACATTAGTTTAGAGGAAAAGCAGTTACACCAGCAACTATTGTACGTATTTTCTTCAGCAGTTTAATTTGTGGGGTTATCCAGTCTTATGAAATGCTATAGCTTTTGGCTCAGATCTACTATCACACTAAGAGATTCCAGGTCAGTTTTTTTGTAGTGTCACAGATTGATCCAAATGTTAATTTTGGCTGAGATTTGATTCTTTTTCATATCAACAAATTCCTATTCCTTCCTATTCAGAAGAAATATAAACAACATTATATTTCAATGTTGTATGCCATGTAGAGTTTCAATCAAGAAACTCTGTAATGCTTTGTGTCTGTCTGTCGCCCTCTGAGCAGCACACTCAGCCACAAAGGAACTTGATTTCTTTGACTTGAACACCCTCAGGCGTCTGCAGAATGTCAAGTGGTCACACTTCATCAGCAATGAGACCATTTGGCAGCACAGTAACCAGACCCAGGCCTCAGTTCCTGCCAGACAGTGGTATCTCAACTCATCTAGCCATTTAATTCGATTGCCACCCGACAGAGCTTCTACTAGGCTTTGCCACTTCAACTGTCCACCATTCCTACACTGTCAATATCAATTACCTTGGAATAACTACCACGAGAAGCCTTGTAATTCAACATAATTCATATAACTTTCTATGCTTCTGCTCAGTCCTATTTTCTTTAACACTGAAAAAGAGACAGAGGTGCTGGGGTGATGTGTGTAACAATATTGGTTCTTTTTTTTTTCTGTGACCTGTTTGTTATGGAGATAGTTGCTTGACGTCACTGTCCACTTCCATTTTAAACTTTTTTAAAGTTGTTATCAGCAGGACAAGGAAGCAGGTATGTAAGCTGAAATCTGCTCACATGCAGGCTTTTGTTTTATTAACCAAGCATTATTAATATATATCTTTTATTTAGCTTAACATTTGCAGGAGTTATAAAAGCAAGTTTAGCAGATCACAATGCAGGAACGTGGTGTACTTTTTAATGCTGTTTTGTAATTGGTGACAACATTTTGTAATTGTGCATTTCAGTGTCAAGAAAGAAGTTGTAGTGGCCTCTTCATTCCACTGTACAAACTCTGGTCAGCTATGTACACTGATCAACTAATCACAGGTATTGTATATTCCAGCTAACACGGAAGCTTGGCAATATATCAGAAAATGCAATTTAGCTATACTGATGAATTTTTGGATTTGTTGTTTGTACACTAAATTATCCTATTAATTATCAATATTATTATTATTTGATATGGGCAATGTTATAAAAAATTGCATTGCAACTGATAATTATTCATTCCTACATAACCTTGTGCCTGTATAATCATATTTATATAGCACAATGTAAATCTCAACATAAATGTTGCTTGAGTTCTTTCTTTTCACTGTCTGTTCCCAAGGGTACAATGCAGTATGTTTGAATTGTGAGCTTTGCCCTGTTGACTGGTTTCTCAGACAATAAGGAAGGCAGTTATCTGTGAACTGACATGAAGAGCACAGCAAGGGTCTCGGTTTGGAATCCTCTGATGATACACTTAAATTAGTTCCAGTAATAGTATATTGCAAGACTCTAACAGTGGCTTACAGGGATGTGACTTTATCATTGTTATTTAATAAACCTTTCTTGAGCACTTAGTTTCTTAGAAATATAGAAATTTATAAATATGTATCATTCTTTAGTTTTAATCTCGCAGGTGATATGTATCATGCTAGAACCATGCATTTCTGAGGCTGAAGCTACTTTTATATATATATATATATATATATATATATATATATATATATATATATATATATATATATATATATATATATATATATATATACACATACCAACCCTATTCTATTATCAGTATTGGATATTCTTATGGTTAATACAAATGTAGATCCAGAACATATATCCTGAACATTTTCCCCATTAAACTGCAGTGTGCTAGGGAACATCTACCGTGTCTCATAAAAAGGAATGCTGTGATGTCTGACTGTCGAAAAAGTAGATGCTTTAGAGAGAACACACAGAGGAAGTGCACAAGATTCTTGATGGCATAGTGGCTCGATTTCAAATATTCTTCATTTAGATAGGCTGTTTACTGTGTCTAAGTTACAACAGATCAATGATAAATGAGAGAAGTGTTAGAGTAGGATTATCTCAGGGTCAGATCAACTCCAGATGTGGATGATGTGCATTTATAAATGGCCTCGAGTGAAATGCACTTTATAATACTGATTATCACCATGTGGGAGAATTTTCCCCAGTATTAGTATCCCCAGTGATTAGTTAAAAACAATCTATTAATGGCACAATCAAAGCAAAATAATGCTCATCTTAATCATTTACTCCATTTTGTTTAAGGACTGTATTTAGTGTGTACAATATCCAGGCTTGGCTTCTTTGTCAGTGTCTCAGTAAAATCCACATGTTTTTGTTTGATACAGGCCAGCTTGTCACTCCAAGTCTATAAAATATCTGACACAGCTTGATACTCAGACATGTTAATACCACACTTTTTTGTGCTGTCCGAAGGGTGTTGTATTGCAGCGCTCGGCCTTAGTGTGGCACGCTAGCTAAGCGATTGCTGGCCAAAGTCTTGCCTTTACCTCATCATGTAAGTTGTGGCCACATGTTTGTAATTTTTTTATTGCCCCTTCCCTTTGAACTTGGGGATGTAATATAAAAAAAATCAAACCTTACGATCAGCGGCTCAAACAGAGGCCAGGTCCACTTTCTGCACACAAGTGCAGTGCACAGCTGGAATTACTGAAACGTCTCAAAGAATAATGAAACAGACAGAGATGTAAGTAACTAAAGGATACACTAACAAGAATAAGCCTTTGAGGAAGGTAGCACTAGTTACTATGTTGGCCAAACAAACTGGAGTCTTGTCCCTATTTTTACAGCGGATTGGAAATGTAAACGATGCTGGGAAAGAGAGGGCTGTGCCTGTAATTTTCTCAAATGAAATCAGGCTACAATACAGGTGCTGAGAGGGTTTGGCTGAGCAATGGACATTTGTTGTTTAGTTGTTGTTTAACAGAGGGCTTATACGAGGTTATGGTTTTATATATATATATATATATATATATATATATATATATATATATATATATATATATATATATATATATATAATGGTTATATATATATATATATATATATATATATATATATATATATATATATATATATATATATATATATATATATGTATGTATGTATGTGTGTGTGTGTGTGTGTGTGTGTGTGTGTGTGTGTGTGTGTGTGTTATGCGGTCTTGCTTAGCTTGCATTAAATGGTATATATTAGTACCATTTTATAAAGCTCTTGAAAGCTTCTGTTAGATTTGTTTACTAGATTCTCTGTAAAGTGTGTTGTTTCGGTCTTGAGAACAGAAATAAAAGAAAAGAGGTAAAAATCTAAAAAAAAAGCCTAATGGGGTGCCATTTAATAATGTCAGCCAAGCCATTGTGACCTGATGTGACTAGAACCTTGGCATGCATTTTGCCAACTTTGAACAAATGTTTCCAAGGGAATTTGAGGGGAGGTAATATGGTCTACCATTACTTTGCAATCCAGTAAAAGTATCAGAAACATCTCCACAGAATACTTTCTGCAGACATTTCAAAACATCATAGATTGCTGAATTAGAATTTAAAATCCATCCTAAAGTAATCATAAATATGCCCTGTCCTTTTGGCCTTTTCACTATACTTTTTGTATGTGGTATTTTAGATTTAAATGCGTATATAATACAGAGAGCTGAATGATTACAAAAACATTGACTGTATAGGGTATCTCAAAGACTGGCAATGGGGAACATGTGGATATAGACTGCAAGAAGCCTTTACAAAGGTATAAAAATTTTTTTGCATTTTGCATATTAGTTTGCCCCATTAGTAACCTTTCTAAGTTGCGTAACGTAAAAGAAACTGTTCGGCTTAATCATCCGTTGCATGAAGGTGAATGCTTATCACTTGGCATGTGGGGGATGCTGGTACTCACCATGGACTTAAACTCAAAGAAGGAGACAGTACGCTTATCAGACACATTCCCAATCGTCTTCAGCAGTAGACACCGTCCACAGGGCAAGCTGAAAATGTTTGTTTTCACAGTGAATGTTTATGGATATACCAGATCACGGAAGCCAGAGTAATAGCAGTTTATGTTTGAGATTCTTACCCTGTACCAAAGATGTTATCATGCTGTTATGTTTTCAAAAATTAAACTGAACCATGTTAATATATAATGTATTATATGTTCTGTAGCATAGATTGTGTATAATGTATTGGGTATGCATTATCATGAAAACTGTAATGTAGTTATCTAAAAAAGGGGAATTGTGGAAATAATGTTGTTGAATGTTGTAGTTGCCTAGAGTCTGCTGAATACAAAACAGAGATGCAGGTTTTCTTCAAAGGAACATTTATTCATAGTTAATCACCCAGGATTTTCTTTGTCTGCCCATTTGATTATATTTTCATTCCAACTGTTATCAATTTCATAAAATCTTTGAATAGCCATGTGCAAAAGTGGTATTTTGTTTCTGAAAAAAAAATTTGTGTGTAACAGCTGGTCTTTAACAATTCTATTCAAATCATACTTAGCTTAATTTGTTTCCTTGATTTAATAATAGATACCTAAATAAATCTGTGTAATTATGCTCAGATTTTAGCAACTGTTGCTTCCCCTGTTAATTATTTCCACCATGTCTGAAAAAAGAACCAGCTTGTATGCTTTCTGATAAAAACCTTTGGTTTTGTTTGTCAAATTTAGAGATCTTTAGTAGAGAATGCCATATTAAGCTCCAACATTTAAAGGCCCAAAGAACTCAAGTATTGCAGGTAATTTAGACTGAAATCCTTGTCTGGTTTTGTATCTGTGGAACAAGCAGTTACCAGCACATACACAAACACTCACTACAAAGTATAAGTGTGGGAAATGTCAACAAACGCTAGACTGTTCATTGGTTCCTGGAAAGGCCACCACTACTCTAGGCATTACTCCAGGGACTTCATTGTGTCCATGTCATTCTTTCACCCCTTTCCATTCAGAATCTTGTGACCTCAGACCACTAATCTTGTGTAATGGGCAAATACTGAAAGAAAGGGTTTGCTGAAATACAAAAAAAACAAAACAGCATTATCATCATGGTATTTGTAAAGCACTCGTTCTTGCCACGTTCAATTTGTTCAGAGTTTATGAGAGAAGGTAATAGAGAAATAAACCATTAACTTGCCTCAATTTTACACAGAAATTATGACCCAAGACAAAGGTCATGGCAGTGCAATGGATGTACCGCAGTTTCTAAAATGTAATGTGAATTGTAATTTCTGTTATGACAACATAGTGTCAAATAACATTGCATGTGAACTGGATTTGATTTATTTTTGCTTGCCTGACTGCTATCAGAAACAACAGAAGAATGTTTCATCAGGAGTTGGTAGGATCATTTTTACATGGGGGTCAAACAAACAATGGGTTGCCATGATATATTGACATGTTTGCTCAGAGTCAAGAGCTGAAGACTGTTTTTTTTTTTCACTATTTGGAAACGTCATTTCCCAGCTTTTTTTTTTTTCTCACAAATGATCTGAGTGCTTTATTAACCCCTTAAACACCCAGGATCCATTAGTTTGTACTGTACATGCCTAAAATCCTACATGCCTAAATCTATATCCCAAAAGCATTATTCTGCTCGTGTGTTTGGGAGAAGTTTAAAGGTTCTTTAAGATTTCAGAAATGATTTCAAGCAGCATGCATTTGAAGCTAATGAAAAAAACATTTTATATAAAAGTGTAGAGAATGAATAATATAGAATTAAATACAGAAATACTTTAGTTTGTCCCTTTTGAAGAACCCTGAATTTTTAGAGTTAGAACCCATTTAGGACGCCAACAACACTAAACAAAAAAGAGTCTAGATACTAAATAATATAAACAGAAAAATAAGATCTATTTTACATGACATGGGGGAGTGTGCAACCCTGGGATACCTCTTTTGTGTTTGCATAAAAATACCAAGATTTTAGAGCCAAGTCATATAGTGATATATACAATGCAGCAATACCTAAAATCTGCAAATGTTTACCCAACTACAAAAGAGTTAACTTCTCATCTAACTAAATAGATTTGGTGCTATTTAATCTGTTTGATTTGCAGTGGTGGATGAAGTACACAAACCATGTACTGGAGTTAAAGTAGAAATACACTAGGTAAAATATTAATATATCTCTCCGGTTCTTCAGCAATTACACTGGCTTCCAGTAAAGTATAGAGTAGAATTTAAAATCTTGCTACTCACTTATAAGGCACTTCATAATCTTGCACCACAATATCTCACTCAACTTCTTCATGTCTACGCTCCTTCACGTGCACTTAGATCTTCATCTTCAATTTCTCTTGTGGCACCTTGGATTCGACTGACTACCATGGGTGCCAGATCTTTTAGTTATGCTGCCCCCCACCTATGGAACTCTCTTCCCCTTGATGTTCGCAATAGCGAGTGCTTGTTGACTTTTAAAAAGCGTCTTAAGACATATCTTTTTATACAGGCCTTTTTATGAAATGTTTTATTGAGATTTAAGTGAATTTTACATGCATATGCTGTTTCTCTTTTGTGTGTTCTGTTTTATGCAATGACCTGTATATTGTCTGTAAGGTGACCTTGGGTGTTTTGAAAGGCGCCATGAAATTAAATGCATTATTATCATTATATCAAAAACTTTTACTTGAGTAAAAGTACAAAAGTATTCGACTTCACATTTACTTAAGTATCCAAAGTACTATGATTAATCATGGCTATTTATTTATAATGTCCTATTATAATTTTTGTCACAAGACTAATGTTACTCTTAGCACACCAATCTATTAATAGAATGATATTAATTAGTCAAACACTGATTGATATCTATTCAAATTATCACGAGGACAATAGTGCAACTAAGGCCACGGGTGTTGTGGCAAGTTTGAGTCAGGAGGTTGTTCTTAATTTATTCCTCTTTTAAAATGTTCTGCTTGCTGATGAACTGATGCTGAACTGTATGTTGGTGCTAAGAAGATACCACCAAGTGCCAATCAAAACAATTTCAAAACAGACCCTGCTCGACCCTGATTGGTGGCTTGGCCTGACCAGTTAAGTTTTTTATCCACTCATAAATAAAATAAATGACTGATTTCACAAAATGTAGATATTTGACTTTGAAATGTAGTTAAATGTAGTTAAAGTAAAAGTCTCCACAAATGTACCAGGCCTTTCCAACAGTTACTGGTAAAAGATATAATTCATTCCATGCAACCAGAGGACTGGTTGTCATGTGTTGACTAACACTTTGATGTTTCTCTTGCCCTAGAATGCAGATGCTTATTAGGTTTGTCTTCTAAGAGCAGGCATTCCAATCTTAAGTCTGCATATGGGTGTTTTAATTTTTTCCAAATTTTTGCAAGTGGTCTTGTCTTCCGTGATGGTCGCTGGCATCAGGATAATTGAATGACTAGCTCTTGTGTGTCCTCACAAAGGAGCAGGCCATCTGGCACATATCTACTCTTGTCACCAACATTATGGTGCTCTGTCTCACTGTGAACTGGTAAAAGATTTTCTCAACACCAAAGCAGGTCACAGTTTATGGGCATGAAACTAGATGGGGCTATGCTAAAACATGACCTTGTTTCACTGAAAGGATATTCCTAACAGAGGGAGTCCGTTTGGGAGTAAGGCACCATTGGAGAGAGATAATTCCCATGCATGCCTCCCATTAAGGAAGGGAGTAGTGTGGGGCCACAGGGGTACCAGAGGTCAACCTTATATAAGGTCAAAACATATCAGTTAGCTTGTATTTCGGTTCATCTATTTTTCCAAAGTCCTTCTGGTCAGTTATATTAAACATTAGAGCAGCACAAGATCCTCTTTCACATAATTTCCTCAGGTATAATCATCTATGGCTAAACTCACTGAAAGTAACCAATAGGGGTGTTTAGTTAGATCCGTATAATATCGTTCCCTGTATAATATATCCCTGTCTGTAGATGTCTGATGGCCAGCAAGGCCTGGGGTCCCACTGATGCATTTACCTGATTGAATGCCCTGGTGTTTCCTTCCCAGTTTGCTTTCTCAAATGGGAAATGAGACATGACACCCACACCCAAGTTAGTTAGTTTCTGGACCATGGCCCTTTTTATTTAATGAGTACTATGGTTTAACAGATAAGTAGACTCTATTAAGTCTTAGCCCATGAGCCTCATTTGTCCTTTTAAGAATGATGTTTGTATTATTAGACAGACTTGGTAGATTGCCCAATTTTCTTTTTCACTATTTTGGATTTGCTGCAGGGATTGCAAAACAGCATTGACATGTCATTTATCCCCCCAAAAAAGAAAAAAAAAGAAAATGGCACATGAATGGCATTCTGCTAGAGGCCTACTG
Organism: Silurus aristotelis; assembly: GCF_946808225.1. NCBI lineage: Eukaryota > Metazoa > Chordata > Actinopteri > Siluriformes > Siluridae > Silurus > Silurus aristotelis. Next base: position 7,317,786 of record NC_139596.1, read on the forward strand.
GTTTATTACTGCCTTTGTTAAGGAATCAATGAGCCTCTACCCACAATAGGTTAATTTGAGCTCAGCATGAAACATCCTCCTTGTGCTGAAGTCCCTTAAAGACCCTTTGAGTCAGTGCATTATGCTGATTTGATATAGGTGTCTCTTAGCTGCTTTCTTGCCAGCAATCAGCTGAAAGGTTTAGAGGGCTGCATGCTCTTGTGATAAGATCATCTTTTCAAAAAAGTTTGTCCGGATGTCCTTAGTCCAGATTATTTGTTAGTCATACTGTACGTATTGCATGTAATATGTTTTACATCCTACAAGATCTTAAGACACATAAAAACATCCATTTAAAATTACGTACTGCCCAGGACCACAAAAAATCACCATAATTTGAAACATTTTTAGGTTGAATAACTGGATACTGTAAAACTTTAAAGAGCTTAACCCCTGAAATATCGTTTACATAGTTACTGGAGAATATTTGATAAACATAACTTTAATCCTGACTGACTGACAGTATGCATATACTGTAAAGTATACTATATTCTGTTTAAGCTCTTGTATAATCCTGATAGCTATTATTAAAGTTATTTCAGCTGGAACTGTTTATTTGTATTTATCTTTTACACTGTATTATTGGATAGCTCATGAAATGGATTAATGCTTTCAAACTCACACCCTCATTATACTGCAAATCAGATGTGTTAAATGTGTCTCACTAATTTCTCCAGTGCAGCCAGAACCATGTCAAAACCATTAGCGAAACTTTCTGTATCTTCATGGTGGCAGGTCTATGCCTGACACCGCTTTTTACATGGTTGTTCTCCCAGGGTAATAGCAAACTCTTTATTCATCATCTTGATCTGTCTAAAATTCATTTGCAGATTTTCAAGTGTTTGGTCCTGGGTTTTGGACAACCATGCTTACATTCTTATTGCAGTTTAATGAGCATGATTCAAACATTTGATGATGAGATCTATGGGTCCTTCAAAACAAATGGATTCTACAAATACGTTTTTGGAACGTAACCACCGTGATAAACGAGGGATTACTGTATTACACACATCATACATTACTTAAAGATATAAGAATACATCTGGGTCTAATACAACAATCAAATACCAAACAATCATAATTCAAGATGAACTACGGACAAAACCAGACATAAAATCATTTATTTTGCTCTTCCACCAGTGAAGTAACAGAAAATGGCTAGAAAAGATATTGATCTGATGTAGTTATGCAGTGCTTTGATTTTTTTTTTTATGTAGATATGTTCCTTGACATTTTTTTTAATGTAGGAAATCTTGCTGTATTTGATCATTTGCTTTTTTCTTGGAGTATAAATATAATAAATACCCTGATTGAATAAATCTGTCATCCATCACCATGGAGAACGACTTTCATTTTGATGTAAAAAAAAATCAGTGCATGTGTTATTTAACACTGTAACCCACAAGAGAGTTTAAAAACATGGTGTCAAAATGAGATGATTTCTCTTTCTGGACACAGTGAAATGAGAGAGTAGAAAGAAATTATTATTACTACTAGTCTGAACAAAGCATCGTTTTTATGGATACATTTATAAAAATATTTTACTAACAATCTAAGCATGTTAAGAAGGAAATCTATTCTTTCAAATAAATGTAAGTGTACACATGGATACATATTTAAAATATTGTTTTTGCAGCATAGTAGACATACTTACGTTGCTGCAATTCAAATATTGTTATTCCGATCTTTCTCTCCTTTGTCCAACTCATAATGGCAGGCATTTGCCTTCTGTCTTGTTAATTTTTCAAGCTTGAAATGAAGCAAACACCTGGGCTAGTTTGAAACGCAATTTACATTTGATATCATCTCATAACTTTATGTATCATATTGTTGATGTCATACTTGTGATTATAAATCGTATGTAATCAATATGATCTTTTTTTTCTGGTGTAAATATACAAGTAATCCTACAGTTTGCTTTATGAACATCATAAAATTGAACCGGATGCCTCAACATTAATGTAGGCCAAATCCAGGTCCCTATTAATGTTTTAATCTTCACTAAACTCTCCTGTAGCATTTCATGGGTGTGTTATAAAGCTTCCACATTAACTAATATCCAGTGTATATATTCTCTGTTGAGTTATATTGAGTTTCTCATGAGGTCTTGTCTTGATTAGAACCATAAGACACCACAAAAGTCAACAGGGAGCTTGTAGAGGGGACAGAGTGGTGGAACCGCAAATAAAATCAGTCAAAAGTATAGCTTGAATGGGAATATTTGTATTTTTTTTTTTTTTTTTTTAACAGCTGAAATCCGATCCACCAAGACACAGAGCTGTAAACCGATTTTGTATTAAAATATCCTTCATTTTTTTTTGCCTCTGATACACTAAACTGTTTTATGCATCCAAATGTCCTCGATAACTATGGATTGGACATGTGATAGAATCTTGTAAAACTGATCCTACAGCCGTTTGCAAAAACTAAAATTATAAATTCGTTTCTTCCAGCAAAAACACAACAGCTGTGAGATGTTTATCTTTACACATTTAAGAGGCTTATATGTTATCATACAACACCCAGTAAAAGATTTCTTCATTGTTGTAGCCAGTAAAAATGGTGTCACCCAGGGCAGCTGACATGTCCCTTTCACGCTTCTTCCCTGATGTGAACGGAATGCAAACATCTAAAGGCGGGTATCAGGGAGACAGCACACGCAATGTTTGAAAAGGTTGGGTTTCGTGTTTTGAAATATTTAAGACTTACAGAGTGCATATTTGGATCTGCCCCTGACGGAGTTTGATGTTTTGCCTTGTTGTATGGCAGACACCCCCTGTTGTTTCTTTCTTTTTCCCCCAGGAACAATCACCAATGTGGTGCAACTCCTTTGGCAGCATTCCTCCTACCTTTTAAAAGAGGCCATGGCAGCAAACGCATAGGCATGTAAAAACAAACTCTCAGGGACAGGTTAATAGCGCCCAAAGTCCACATTGGAAGAAGGAAGGGGGGGTATGATGCCCTCAGGTCTGGGAGTCAAGGTAACCCACACTAACCAGGATCCGTCCTTACAGTTATGTGCAATTATGACCTACACCACTTTTATGCCTGAAGACGTGGCATGGCACTTGGTAGTGGTATATAGAGATTTGCACTTTACCTAAGAATGTCTGGAAATAATAGCGTCATTGTGTAAAACCTTGTCAGAATTGGTTATAATAGCACCTATTAAAATAAGGTTTTTGAGTCGAAGCCAAGATGCCTTGCGCATTGTCATCTTTCAGCAACGAGTTAATACGTAACTGAACGAAGGGGAGAAAATGGCTCAGAACTATTCTATAAGTTCGCTGTGGAGCAAATAAAAAGAAGAATGTGACACCGTAAAAGTAATGATTTTCGGAACAAAATAATGATACAGACAGATGTTATTACTCCAAATTGTGTTGCAGACATTCCATTAAACTTCCCTTTACCTCCAAAGTGCAAGCACGGCCTCTGCTCCCGCGAGGACACATTAAAAATACGTCCACGTCATTAGGTGTTTGTTTAAATCCAAAATATTCCATGTATTAAACCTCTTAAATGAGATGGAAATGTGAACTGTAGAATAACATTGTAAATGAGGCTTGTGACTTAATTAGTGAAGTGATGTTTGCCCAGGGGCAAAACGCTGAACGAATGATTTAACGGCCAGCATGGGAGTGTGACTGCGAGCAATTTTTTTTTCTTTTCTCACTGCTAATTAGTTTAAATAGGCTGTGTCACAGGGACAGACAGCAAATAGATAGCAGTGTGTTACTTTTCATACATACATGTTTTGAATTGAAGTGTGGCAATCACTCATGTAGTTAAACTTACACTACAAATGATTAAGCCCAGGAGAGACAGCATTGCGGAATACAATCAGTTCAATGAAAGAATTAAATTCCCAAACACATATTTCACATACACCACCTGGCCACTAAGAGCTTTAACATGTTTGCATAATGACTGCTGCATGCTTAACCCCCTAAACCCGTCTGCAGGTCCAGACTTACATTCCTCAAGCCTATAACTACATACCTTTTCCTATTACCTGCAGGGTACTACCTGAATACTTGGGTTTGATGAATAACTAACTAATAGCCATGATTACATGTGTAAACCAACAAACTACCTGTAATAAAACCCACATTTTGAGATCAAAACATCACAAACAGCAAGACAGTGTGTCCTAGCAAGAAACGACAAAAATGGTTTTGCCAACAAATAGCATTGAGCAGACCTACAAAGAGATGAACTGATCTCTGTTCAAACATCCTCCCAACAGCAGGCAATGACGTCCTTCTGTCAAAAAGAAACACTACCTGTTGACATTGCGTGTGTGGTAGACATTTTTACGTCAGAGATTCCCCTGATTCTTTTTTTCCCCTTTACTCTGCAAACCTCAGATCATTCAGTATATTTCTGCTTTCCATTGTCTGGTTCTGTCTACATTCTGTTCCTGTGACAAATGGTGGGAAGATGTTGGGTAGACAGTGGTGTGAGGTCTAAGTTAAAGAAATAGACACAGGCCTCGCTTCAGGGATCTGAAATCTAAGCGAACAATCAGTTTTTACTTAAGAAAACATCACGAAGCCAACAACTCTAAACGTCTGCATATGCTGGCAAGAAAAAGCGTTAGGATTGAATGTACGATGGAGAAAGGCAGTGCTGACTCTGACCTGTACTGTACTCTGACTTGTACTCTCAAAATGTACAAAGATACATGACATAAGCCCTATTTGCACTGGATTGGTTTTGATTAAACAAAGTTATTTACGGTGTATCTCTGGAATTTGTCTCTCTCGGACTTGTGCATCCCTGCATGTAGAAAGATCACGCCTGAAAGTTGGTTTTTTTTTTTTATGATCTAGAAATGGATCTGTAAATATAAGACAAGGTAATATCTGAATTTTAAAAAAGGTCTTCTTTTTTTTCTCCCGCTGAAACCGAAAAAAAAAGTCGTATCAAATGCAGAAAAATAACAAATAGACATAACAAATGTCTTCCAGGGTTTTTTTAGATAAGTTATCGAGTTCCAAGCCCACGTAGTCTACACGACCATGTGTTATGGTCATGTGACCAAATACACTTCTACAGACACAAGCCCTACAACATGTGCTTATAATAAGGATCAATATTATCACAAAAATATTATCAGACAAATTAGTAAACACCAGTTAAGTTTATTTCCATCTATCTAAAATCTCTGGCTGAGATCTGAACAAGGCACAGTGTATTCCAAGTGGAAAACCCTTCATCCCACTGTGGTTAGACAAAACCTCGAAGAGCACAAACAAGGGGAACACGACCATGAGTACTTAATGACTGCCCAATTCCAGCATGCCCTTTTTTTTCCATTAATCACACAATTTTCTTCCACTATTACCTGGAATCATATGGTTGGATGTACTGTATTTTCCATGGCTACTGCATTAGTGGGAGATGTGTGACGTTATTGCTCAATGTCTGCGTGGTTCATTTAGTAATAATGCGATTGAATTATTTCTGCTACGAATTTTCCTTTGATACGATATTCCGCTGAGAGCGCTACAAGACCACAACAATTATTTTTTGACATGCATGTAGGCAAACATACTTTCTTTTCTTTCTGGTTCACACAGTTTGAGGGAAATAGATAGCAGTGAATAAACTTTCCGCTTAAAATCTTAATTGAGCCCACCGAGAATTAAGGAAACTGGCTAGAGTTATTTGAAATGCATTGTGCAGCTTATTGCATAATTCTTTGCCACACAGGAATTCGGCTCTATGAGGCACTGAGGATATGCGCTGACCTTCTGAGCTACATCACCCCAGGCAGCTGGGCTGCATCATTCTGTAAAGAAAATCCAGCTCATCAGGTGGGAGACCCTTGAGCCCTCAGGCATATGCACTATTCTTTCCTAAATCCGAAAGCTGGCTGTGACAAACTAGTCAAATCAAGTATTTTTTTTCTATCAATGCTTAACCACAGGCATATTTATAAGATATAGTGTAGAGTGTAGACAATTGGGCAGGTCGAGGGCACCTCCAACTGACCTCAAGGAGACTTGGCTCACAGCTGGCGCAATGAAGTGGCTAAGCCTGAGCAAAGTAGGGGGGGAGCAGTCATCAACAAGGCCCGATGCATTCCTTAGTGCACCCCAGCCAATGTCAACAGCTGCGGGCAGTGCCGAGCCGAGCCCCTGCTGCTGCTCACCTTGCCCCAGCGGCTCAACAGCATTCTGACAGTGAAACCCTCCCGGTGCGAAAGACCATGCTGTGGCTAAAGCTTCCACCAATCAGCACACGTTCCACTCGACTTTAAAACCCTATTGCAGGCTATGGTAGTTCCAGCAGATTTAGTGCAGAACAATGAAAATAGGTATGGTGGGCCAGTATAATATTTAGGATTACCATTACATCTAAGACTGCCAGGATTTGTTCACAGCTCCAGACTTACATTCCTCAGTCCTGTAATTACCTATCTTTTATATAACGTTCAGTGTATTTACTGAATAATTCATAGACAAAACTGAATAATATGATTTACAATGAATAACTGAATAATAGGTTGAAAATTTAGGGGGTTTAACCCCCTAAATTCTCTGCCTATATTCAGTTTATTCAGAGAAACTCATAAGAAAGGTATGTAGTAATGAGAAGGATAATGTCAGTCTGGAATTGCTGACATGTCCTCAACCAAAATCAAGCCAACGTGGTCTCACACCTGCAAATTCCTCGCAATTTGCACAATGAAAGCCAAATAAAAAGGTAATGTTTAAGCGCAGAGTAATTGTCATGCCTGTTTTTACGATTTCACTCAAATCAAACTGAAAAAAAATGTAATTGAATGAAATTGTCGGTTGACATTGTAGAATGATACCAAGTCCCAAATGTTTATTTGGATAAATGTCATTCATTTTTCTCAAAATGACTGATTACATGCCCAACAGAAGGTCACATACAGAAATTCTGGCTTGTAAACCTCTCAATATGATCTATCCATTGTAATGATAATTGAAAAGATTTGGCTGCACTTTACAACCAAGGCAGAGTTTAGCCAATACCATCGCTGTCACGGACAGGAAACTCAAGATGTCCCATAATCAATCTAAATTTCACATCTCTATGGAAGAGCACATTCCTTCCAAGAAATAGGATCCATTATATTAGCCACCATGGAGTGAAGCAAGAGGGACAAAAACATTCATCAACAAGTGAGCTAAGGACATTTTCTCATGTTTTACTCACTCCCTGCCCTTTAAAACCACTGATTTTCTGATATTGGTCCAATGGTGAGCTATATTCGCTTCTATATTTCCAGTGTCCTGAAGTACATAGAACTGGACTTTGACCTGCAACACGGCACCCTAGATACCAGTGACACAAGTGTCAGGCGAAGAACCACAGCCGCTGATGTTCAGTGACTGGGCTTATTGCAGACAATCCAAATGGAAGCAGATGTTGGACTACAGAAGCGTTGGTGACCTGAGCTAGCTGAGCACACCCACTTTCACCCCTTCTTTTCCCCCCGTCTTTTCCAGGATACTCTTCCCTCAATCCATCATAAAACCATCAAAGTATAAAGTAATGCAGGGGAAGAAATGCGGCGTTTCCTGAGCAGCCAAGTCTCAGCCTACATTGCCTTGTTTCCAGGTGCAGGTTGCACAGGCACTCCAAACCACTTACAGCAGTCAGGGAGCGTGCCTTTTAGTGGGCGAATGGGGGAGGACATGCCTCGCGTGCGTGTATGGGATGAAGGACATTTTTCCCACTAAAATGCGTGCAGACCACAGCACAACTTTTAACATCCGTCATTTGAACAAGCCCTTGTTCCACTGAATGATTCTACAGCTGTGACTCTGAAGGACAATTTCCCATATAATCCATTTAGGTATTGTATTCATCATGAATCACTTGGAGCTGGTATTAAAAAAAAATCAAAGAACAGGCCACATATGTGCTGTGTGTTACGGCCAAGGGAGTTGGAACTAAATTCCTTTTTCTAGTTTTATCTATGGCTAGCAGTTATCATAAGTCAACTCACTATCAGGAAAAAGATATGTTTTTCTAGGAACAAGATACAGTTCCTGCTTTCACTGGAAACAAGCTATCAGGAAATACACTGACACTGGCAGACTTCATCGAATAATTGCAATTTGTAGCTAATACCTTTAAAAAAATGAGAAAGATGAATATTTTTATTCAGACTTTTTGGCATCCATAGTACTGACACATAACTGTCAGTTAGATTAACAGTCTAAAGTCCATATTCTATAGTAAGAAATAGCGACGCTCTAAACAATTAAGAACATTCTCAGTGATTCGACTAACATTCAGTGAAAAACGGAGCACTAGCGCCATCTAGTGAATAAAAGCTTTAAATTGCTTACTTTATCCATGTTCCCTTGTGCGTCATGTAAGAATTTTGTATTTTCTTAAATCTTCTCTAATTTGTATTGCAAACTTACCTGCTTTGCACAGAAATACACAAAATGCTTGCAACATGATCTAATCATCATAATACTTCATCAGTCAGTGTATCATCTCAGCATTATGTTCACCAGATCAAGTGTTGTGTTTTGTTATATTTGCTTTGCAAATATTGTTTTGGTGCATTTTGGTGGGAACAGGGTCTCCAGCTGTACAGGTGCAGCAATGTGAATTATGGAAAATAGTCTTATAATCACCTCCTACTCACTGAAAGTACATTAGACCTCCATAGCGACAAAACATCTCCATAGTAACTGGTATCTGGGTTAGCACTAATGAGGGAAAGAAATGTTTTACAAATTAATGCTTTGTTTGGGCCTGCCGTAATTCACTCTGAATACAGACACTATATACCATTTCACATTTAGTCCCTAGATGTGTGTTCATTCAGCCACATTGATGTTAGTAAAGTCAGCTACTAATGTAGGGTGAGGATTCATCCCAAAATTGTTCAGAGCTTTATCACAGGTATCTGAAGATCATCTTCTCCAACTCATATCCTCATGGAGCTGGCTTTGTGCACAGGAGCATGGTCATGCTCGAAAATGTTTGGATCTCAGACTTCAACTTAGGGAAAATACCAAATGCTAAAGTGTCCAAACTCAAAACCTTGTACAACTGTGCACCTCCAACTCTGTAGTAAAAGATTGATGAAGAATCACATATGGCTAAAAAAGCCAGGTGTCTTTATACTTTTGTCCATATTGTGTATGGGCAAAATGATAAGAGCATATAGTGTTCAATACTTGTGTTGCTTGAACTTATTGATAATTGATCATGGTTTTGAAATAATATTGCGTCCAAGTCCAATATAAAGCTGTTCACACTTTGGAGTGACAAATTACAGAAAAATAAGAACATTTTAACACTGCAGGTACCCCGCACATAATCCTGAAGTAATATAAGCCTTTGCACGCAACATCGTAAACCATGGGGTCACAAAAAACGGTGCTGGCAATACAGTGGCTACTGTGATTTACAAGCCTGATTTAATTTCGGTCAGCAAATGCAATTGATGCAAGATGGCTCTTCTGGACAGTTCTCTGAAAGGGCTGTTGTTGCACTGGAGTCTGGTCTATGTCTGAGTGGGTGTATGGACAATTATAATTCCTGCTCCCACGCAAAGGCAAAGCAAAATCACACACACGCACTGAGACATAAGCACTGAATGCATCGAAGCAAAACAGAAGGGCAAATTTTAAGTTTTGCCTCATCCTTTCAATCCTGTTCAATGTCAAAAAGAAATAGCAAAGCTGTCCGCAATATGTGCAGTAAAAAGCTGACTGTAGTGCATCTCATATTTGCTGATTCAAAGCCAGGCTAGTAGCTGCGGTTTGTCTAACACAAAACATCATAAACCAAAAATGATAAACATGCTTGATTGTGAATCCACCCAAGTACACAATGTTCTCTTTATTACATATACCAAATATAAGGAACAGTGCAACACGTTTATTCCCAAAGCAGTGCTTATCTATTGTGAACTTTCAACCATCTAATACAAAGAACAAGCTGAATTCTGAACATTTTACCAGAGGAAAAAAAATAATAATAAATTGAACTTAAATGCAACCACTAGGGATAAACCAACATGATACAGAGTAATATTACTGGTCCTATACTGGCTTAAAACACTGGGGTTGTTACACTGACCGACACACAGATTGTTAACATCGTGTCTCTTATGTCTTGCATAACTTAGCAACAGAAACTTGCAAAAATAAAAAATTAAATAAAATACTATGGCTGTCTTCATGTTACACCGAATACATTTAGAGCTCATATGGATATCAAATCAAATATGGGAGGGAGAAGAAAAAAGGGGAAAAAAAAAAAAAAAAAAAGGTTTGGGATTTGGGATAGGCAAAAGAAAAATACACAAGCTGAAGGAAAAAAACTCGCACAAATAATTTTTTTTTCACCCAGTGTCCAGATGCCAAAGAATTCTAAAAACACTTTGCCCCACCCGGCCCTCCCACTGAAACACAGGCAAGGTTTATAATCGTCTTATTGCGTCATCGATGTCCGACATTTGTTCCTTCAGCTGGTTCCACTGCTCTGGGTTCAACGAAATACCTGAGGGCGATTCATTACAATTAATGACACAACCGAAATAGACATTTCCTAATTACACATTCATTTAAAGTAATCATTCATCTAAAATAAGACACAGCTCTTTTTTTTTTTGAGAAAGAAAGGAAGAGAAATTATTCATATCTTTGGTTCAGTGTAGACTATAAATGATGCATTTATTAAAGTTATATACTTGTCTCACACTAAGCCCTCAATGGCAAAAGTTTGTGGACACCTGCGTCTTAAGATTTCTGTTCTTTTTGAACATTTAGTCCTCATTTGCTGTTATAACAAACCTCCACTCTTCATTGAAATGTTCAAGATCTTCCACTTCAACCCATGTAATACTGTAGGTTCATATCTTGCCAGAACAAGTTTTGGTCTCGGAGTTCAAGAAAAGATAAAATGTCAAAATCTTATGTTACTACTTCCAGAGATGTTCTACACAATTGTGAGCCAATTTTGTAGTAACAGTTTGGAGGAATTGCCATGCTGAAGCAGGTTTTAGTCTTCTAGTTTAAATAAAGGAAAAGTCAGGTGTCCCAATACTTTTGCTCACATGGTGCATGTTCTCAGGAAAGACATTTTAAAGCCTAATTAGCGTTAAACAAAAGTCTGACTGAAAGACATTACAACTATATATACACCCACCCACATACACAGATTTATTAAACACATTCTATTAATAAATGTTGGTAATATTTAGTTATTAAACGCTTCCTACGATATTTCAGCTGCACAGTTAATTATATATTAATATTACATGTATTTCAAGAGCAGCTCAAACAGACTTCCAATTTTGTTCTGAACACATACATTACAGTACCTGCGTCATGGACTGCAGTGTAAAACGTCTCGAACGCTCATAAGATTCACAACCATTAATAAATCATTAAAATAGTCAAGTGTTCATCAGTAATGACGTTCCGATGATTGAGCATTTTTTTTTATGTCACAATTACCTTTTTTGCCAGGCTTCATTTCACCTGCTTGGTCCATCCAGTATTCCCTAAGGTCAATCAACACCTTCCCTTTGAAATCTCGGACACTGACGTATCGTAATTTCCCAATCTGAAACAGACATATGATTCAGGATTCAGGACATGAGTCAGGAGAACAACTTGGTTGTAAATGACAAATGGTTTTCTGTAATAATAATAATAATAAAAATTTAATTGCTGTAAACCACCAGGCTTCAACATTAAACCATTTTAATTTGTATGATTTCAGAAAACTTTTTAAAAGATAACTACTTTTCACACCAGAATGAATGTTCCTAATATCTTGCCTATATCCGCTAACAAACTGTGTTCTTCATTCTCCATCAATAGACCTATAACTGAAAGCAAACGACTGTCTTCTTCACAAGTTTGAGGAAGTGAAGATATTGTTCTCACACGGGTATCGAGTCATGTGTGTGTGTGTATGGTATAGAGGTGGACAGATAGTGGTTTTTACCGATACCATTAGCTAGGCTGCTTCGTGTTTGACGATAACGATTAATCAAGTGATTGTTTTTTAAATGGATTCTGGATAAAAAAAAAAATAAAATATAACGCTAATACAATTAAAATACGTACTGATCCATAATAAATGTGCTAAATGAAATATATGAATATATAAATTATATTGATAATATAATTATATAAATTATCAATTACAATTTATAAATATAATATGGCACTTTTCCTGCACTGTGCATTTAAAAACAAACCGGACGAGGAGTCAGTGATTCGCCTCTAGAGGCCGCTCTCGTAATGACGGGACCTTCTCAGTCAGTCCAGTAACAGACGCTACCCTGAAAAACTACCGGTATGGATTTTTGCTGATAGCCAAGCAATCAACCATCGGTGGCGATTTATCTGTCAAAACCGATGAATTGGTCGACCTCTGATACAGTATTTATACACTTCAGTTTTGTGACATCCTCTTTGCTCTTGTTCATAGGATGAGAAATTTTACTTCCAAATTAGGTATATCGTTTAAGAGAGTTCTAAAACCACGGCTGAGCAGCCCAACTGAAAAGCCTTTACGCCATCACTGGTGCATCACAAATACGAATCACGACGAAATAGCTGGCAGCTCTGAGGCGGAGAACCAACAGAGCTATGGATAACTCATTCGAAACGATGGTAGACACAGATCTCCTGTGTTAATCAGAAAAAAATGGCGCTTTTCTCAGCCTGAGTAGCAGTTTAAGATGATGGGTTTGGCTGGCTTGACATGCCTTGGAGGAAGGATGTAGTCACACCCTTCCTGATTTTTAGTGTCATCTAATAGGAAAGAGCTGGCTGAGGAATGGAATTCAGTAGATGAGCAAATTGGGGAGAAAATAGTTGCAACCGCACTGAATCCGCCGTTGATGAGTAAGATACGTTATGTTTTCTAAGATTCATGACCAAAGGAATTTTTTTACAGTGTGTGTTGACCAAGACACACTCCTTATTTCAAATGGATACACCCTAAACAGCGCTTATCTTCTGAAGCAGATCCTGAAGACTATAAATGTTCTGGATTAGTGGTTATAAAAGCTCCAGTACATATTCATATCTACCTCCTTCTTCAATGGAAATTCACGCATAGTAAATCAATCCTGAGCCCGGAAACTGAATGAGGATGTGTGAACATGTGAGGAAACATGACCGGAACCTGAAACATGTTGTCACCAGCATTATCGTCACTCTTAGTGGAGCCGCTTGGCTTGGAGGTCTCACCACCCTTCTGTTTTTTTGCAGGCTTCTCCACTTTGCTTGCCTTCTTCCTCTTAGCCTGCGAGAAATTCACATTTTGTGCAGTAGGTGTAAAAGATTTTACAATGTATGATGTTTAGAGTTTGCTTTAAAAAGCCTTAAACGGCGCACGAATGTCCGTCAGACATAAAATCGGTCTGTGGAATTTGTGATAACAATAAACGATTCTTACCTTTGTTTCGGCTTCACTGTCAGAGTCACTGCCTGATGTGGACGACAACGCCTCTTTAGATTTAGGCATGCTGAGGAACACAACCAGGAGACAACCATGTTAGTGCAATCAGTAAGCCCATACTGCCCCCATATGGTGATTTAAGAAAATGCAGGTACTCAAAGCCAATCTCTTACAGTAGTCAGAATTAAATATCATGTATCAGCGGTATGCTTCAGAGCACAGGTCACCATCATGGTGCCCCAACAAGGTCACCCACAAGGACCACATGTCACCCACGGGGCTTTTAAAAAAAATAGCTCACCATAGCGCCACTTACCAGTGAGCTGCATCAAATTTTTGTTGCTATTCTTTTTTTAAATCACACTTGCATTGGTGTGAATTTGAAAATGACAATATTAAAATATAGATGACTAGATATAGATGAATATAATTAATTATTAATAATAACAATTAAAGGTAAATTGAGCAAATTTGTTATTTCAGAAGTGTGTAACAACCTGGTAGCCCTTTACAGATTTAGGTACCCACGAAGTAGTTCTCAGTTTTAAAAAGGTTGGTGACCGCTGCTTCAGATCATTTCCAATCAGCTCCATTTTTATTCTCTAAGATGTAAATAATATACATCAAGATCAATCCAGGTCCATCAATGATCAAGAAATTTAGATCCCTCTCAGAGTGACTCTGAAAGAAGCAGTGGATACAAATCTAGATTATCTATTGTGAAGCAAAGGTTCGATTTAAATGGATTTTTGCGAAATGGAAATATTTACGGTATCCGCGAGAGCGACAAATGCTGCGTAAAATACTGAATATTCAGAGATCCATCTTGCAAGCACTATTGCTGTAAATCCGAAATGTCAATGCGAGTGTGCAAGTGCTTTGCTTTTAACCTTGTATTTAAATGCTTTGATGTGATAAATGTATGAAATATGTAAATTACATTTCCCAGCGGCCAATTGGCCACAACGCTCATCTACCCGTTTAGAACTATTTTTCTTTATACAGAAAGTTCAGCTACGCAGTATATAGTAATCCATACAATACATTGAGTACTTTTGTGAATTAATATGTACATTAAATGTATACATTTGGGTAATAATCCAGTGTTTTAATTAAAATGCGCATTGGGGTAAGATTTCGAATGTAAGGATATAAAGAGGATTGTCTGAAATCCAAAACAGGCTTTGTGCTCATGCCTGCCATTTTCATTATGCTTCATGGAAACGCATTTAAATTGGCAAGCATTTACTGCCATTTTCAAAAGTTTCCCTTCAGATTCATTTTGTAGATCAGTGCTTGTTGTAGGAGCCGGCATGCCTTCAGTCATACAGGGTCATTTATTTACAACACAGAGGGTTCTTACTAGCAACAAGGAGACTTTTGGTAAAGTGGAAGGGTGGAGTTGATGAGTTTTCAGCCAACCGGCGAAATGGCATGTTCACAGAATAACAAAGTATTTTGTTATATAAAAAGCAGGTTATCGTGTGGTATGAAGCGACGCACTGAATACTGGACCTATGTGACCCATTATGTGAATTTCCTCTGAGATGAATAAAGTGATCTATTTATAATACATGCGGAAAACGAACCCGAATTCCCACCTGCTCCATGAAAAAAAAAAAAATCCAGCGTCTCATCCATGACATTTTATTCAAACACACGGGTTGCACAAGCGACTTGCACAAGCGAAATGATGAGCCAATTCTAACAGTTCTGAGAAAAAAAAGAAAACGATTAATGCTTTTATGGAAAGTCTGTTGGGCGTGCAGCATGCACTACACATGGGAAGCACACACTTAAAACGTTTTGTATACAAGGAAAAGATGACAAGATGAAAAATCGCTTTCACCTTATCTTCTGGCCACCGCAACAATAAAGCATCCCTTTAGAAAATATCCAGTCTCGTAACTTAATCCATGGTCCGCAAAACTTATCCAAACCAGCTTTCAAACCAAGTGCTGGGATGTGATTTATCCTAAGATGTAAATTTATCCACACCATGATACGAGGTGGTATCAAAAAGTTTTGAGACTAGCTCGGTTTACAATAAAGTACTTTATTTGTCTAAGTTTACACACCATCACCTTCAAAATAGTCCCCTTGCAAAGCAATACAGTGCTCCCAGTGTTCCTGCCACTTCTGCAATATATCCTGGAGGGATAAAGGATGTCAAGCTTCTGAGATTCTAGCTGTTTTTCTGCAATGGTTTTAAAAAGGACAGTCATGGAGAAGATGCTTTTCCACAGTGAACACTGTTGCTTCGTCTCTGGTTCGTACCCGTACACCCAAGTTTAATCACTGCTCCTGTTCAGCAGCCTGGGAACGAACTTAGCAGCAACACGATGCATGTTCAAATCACAATTGGACATTTTCAGGGGTTGAGTCCAGTCATTGTAGGTGTTCCTAAACTCTCGTCATCTTCCAGTGAGGCCACTGAAAACACTTTGAACGACTCGTTGCAGTGTCGCAATAAACTTGCAGAATAGTGTCAAACGTCTATGTGGCAGATTTGCCCAGTTTCATGCAAAATTTTATGTTTGCTCTTGCGGTCCAGGATGAAGATGTGGTAAAACACAAGTGGTCAGAATAGCACCAGTTGCACAGCTCCCGACGACGTATTTTGGCACAGTGACTTCTGAAGGTCAGTGCTCCCTGTGACTGTGCTTGCAGCCCTTTGCTGCCATCTGTTGGTGTGTTACAAAACTACACTCAAAACCTTTCAGAGCCCTGAGCTCTGGAGCTGCATGGCATTGACTTAGCTTACTCCAACACTTTTGTCAATCATGTGGAGAATATTTATGACAACACACAATGTATTGAGATATTAGGGGTGGAAGAAAAAAAATCGATTCACCAAACTATCGCGATTCTTTTTAAAACGATTTTGAGATCGATTTGCTTACCTCAAAATTGATATAAATGTAATTATTTTACGTTTCCAGAGAGGTGGTGGGAAGACGTTACCGCTTTTATTCCAACAGAGGGCCAAACGTATTTTGTTGGTGTCTGTATTAAATGACGTCATATCCGTTTTCAGCTGGCGAGAGAAATCAAAACCATGAGAGAGGCAGGGAAGTAAAGCTCTTTGAGAATTGTTTAACGGATAAAGACCCTGCTTTAGTCACAGAAAATGCGTTCAAATTCTCCATATTAAGTGCTACGCGCACACTCAATCTGGCCTCACAGCGCGCACTGAAGCTGCCCGCTGTCACGAAGTTACTCGGACGAGTACGACGCACTGGATTTCCAACAAACGTTACTGGAGCTCCCTGTGCACAAACTTATAACAGACGTTTTAACGAGATGGAATAGTGCCTATGACATGGTTGAATGTTTTCTGGAGCAACAGGCTGCAGTAACAGCTGCACTGCTCTCACCTGAGGTGAGAAAGAGCAAGAAGGATATTAGCAGTTGAGTTGGACATTGGAACAGTTTCAACAGCACTTTTATTTGATTTTAGAGAGTATTGTTTTTAGTTATTTTGTTGCACATGTAAATATTATATTCAAGATTTTGGTACTTGAAAGTTTTATGGTTCAAGGTTCTTGATGCTCTATGTATGTGTGTGCTCCTGAAATAAAAATTCTGAAAAATGTGATGCGTTGTTTTTGTTGATATAACTCATATACAGTCTCTTTAAGGGTATGATCAAGTATTTGTCATTGTCTAATCTTTATTAAGCAAACAAAAATCACAATTTAAACAATGAATCGCAATAGCTACAGAATCGCAATATGTATTGAATCGGCACAAAAGTATCGGGATAGTATCGAATCGCGAGATTAGAGAATCGTCCCAGCCCTATGAGATATAGATGAGTACAGAAACGCTTTGTCTTATCCATTTGGTCAAGAGATCCTGTAACCCCATCCCTAAAAATCCAAGCCACAAGCCAGGACAAGAATTTTCCCAAAGATAAAAAGTAGGGCATCAGTTTTGGCAATAGGACAGTGTAGAATACCAAACATCCTCATGACAATCCTCAATTTATTTTATTTGTATAGCACTTTTAACAATGGATGTTCTCCCAAAGCAGCTTTATAGAAATAAGTAGGTTATATAATTTACATTTATACTATCAGAATACAACTATAAGTTTAGCCCTAATAAGATATACCCAAGATATAGCTTTATTCATTCCACAGTGGGGAAATTTCTTGTGAGCCAGTAGAGAAAATGGCAAGAAAAATCTTCCTAAAATGGCATGAGGAAGTGTTTGAGAGGAACCAGATTCCGATCCTCATCTGGGTGGCATCAAATGTGCATTAATTACAGTTTTCAGATTGCTGAGGTGTACTTTATAGTGATAGGCACCTAAATGTAGAACTGTTCATGCCAATTATAGTCCTAAACCATTGCAGCTGCATGTTTGTGTTAATTACAGCCCAAGCACAAGTGCACTGTGTAGTTTGTAAGCAATAAGAATGAAGGCTTTTTTTTTTTTTTTTTTTTGTAAAGCTCAAATCTTGCAGGTTCACTCTGGAAGAACAAGGCTTCGTGGAAACAAAATGAAGATGATACACATGAGAAATAGTACATGGGTTTTAGTAAACAAATAAAAAAAAGGGTAGTATTTCAAGCAAGAGTAACATGACACTGTTGTCATCGACATCAATAAATAAAAAGGTGAAGCCTCGTGGTCTCATGGCTTTGTGGTTTCATTGTCTTTCTGTAGGAGTTCACCTTCAGCTAAATCAGCAGCGAATCGTATTGCATTTATGACTCGGGTATGAATGGTGCTTAGCTAGCTCACTGGGCCAGCGTGGTTTACCAGGCCTGGAAATACAACACTTACTTCCACACTTATCACACTGGGTGACATTTATCACACAATCAGGATTCACTTCCGGCTTTTCAGCAAGCTGATATCAACATCATAGTATTTACTTTCAGGTGCACAAGTGACTTACGTTAGATGATGCAGTTAGTTAGCTGGATGTTCACTGAAGACTGAGCCGCGGATTCGCTTCTCTCACACACGCGGGCGAGAGATCACAGAATTGGGCATGTAGCGCACGTGGATCACGTGGTCCGCTATTGACCAATCACATCAGACGTTTGACGTACCTCGGCTGTTGAAAGGTTCAGCGAATCACGTCACTGCGCCGCCATGTTGGATAAGTTAACACTTATATATGCACCTTTATCACTGACTCAGTTTACACACAAATACAGCAACTAGTGAAATAAATCCATTAACTCCAACTCCATAACATTTCTAAATGTATTAGAATATTACTATTAATGTATTAATATTAGTGTGAATATTTGAATTTAAGCTGCAAAAAGATCTATCTATCTATCTATCTATCTATCTATCTATCTATCTATCTATCTATCTATCTATCTATCTATCTATCTATCTATCTATCTCTATATCAATCTCTCCCTCTCTCTCTCTATCTGTCTGTCTAGCTATCTCATTCTCTATCTATCTATCTATCTATCTATCTATCTATCTATCTATCTATCTATCTATCTATCTATCTATCTATCTATCTATCTCGCTCTCTCGCTCTCTATCTCTCTCTCTCTCTCTCTCTCTCTCTCTCTCTCTCTCTCTATCTGTCTATCTCTCTCGCTCTCTCTCTCTTTTTTTTAATCTATCTCTCTCTATCTCTCTCTCTCTCTCTCGCTCTCTCTATCTATCACTCTATATCTATCTATCTATCTCTCTCTCTCTCTCTCTCTCTCTCTCTTTATCTATTTCTCTCTCTCTATCTATCTCTCTCTCGCTCTCTCTATCACTCTATATCTATCTAGCTCTCTCTCTCTCTTTCTCTCTCTCTCTCTATCTCTCTCTCTCTCTCGAGTGTTAAGATGGTTCTCTAAACACATTCCTATGTTGTTTCTTCAGTGTTTATAGGATCTTCACGATGTGAGTATGTAAGGTACACAGAAAGTCTTTACCTAGGCTCATACATCTCCAGTTATTATGTCTTCTTACCTAATCAGAAACAGTTTTAGGTTTGGTTTTCTCCAGTGTGTATATATACTTGTCTGTTATCTGCATTAAACTGAAGAGGAACATATGTGCCATTCTGTGTGCTGTGTGATTCCTCCCTAATCGGAAAAAGCACCACGGGCATCGTAGATCGCATGGAAAACCTCTCCAAGAATTAAGTTTTGTATGGGCATGATAAAAATCTAACAGCGAGCGACCTCCTTCAGTGGATTTTGTTTTATTATTTTCAACATTGTACAACCCAGCCATTAGGGGGGCACAAGCCAGTGTACTCTTAGTGCCGGTCCCAAGCCCGGGTAAATGGGAAGGGTTGCGTTAGGAAGGGCATCCAGCGTAAAACATGTGCCAAATCAAATATGCGGATCACAAATGAGAATTTCATACCGGATCGGTCGAGGCCCGGGTTAACAACGACCGCCACAGGTATCGTTAGCCGACAGGGTACCGGTGGAAATTGGGCTACTGTTGGTCGAAGGAGGAGAAGGAGAGGAGGAAGGCGTCTACAGAGACGGCAGGAAAAGGAGCAGTGTAGGAGAGTAGAGGTTCGGGTTGGTACTTTAAATGTTGGTACTATGACGGGTAAAGGGAGAGAGATAGCTGATATGATGGAGAGGAGAAAGGTAGATGTGTTGTGTGTTCAGGAGACCAAGTGGAAAGGGAGTAAGGCCAGGAACATTGAAAGTGGGTTTAAACTGTTTTATCATGGTGTGGATGGGAAGAGAAATGGTGTAGGGGTGATTCTGAAGGAAGCGTACAGTAAGAGTGTAGTGGAGGTGAAGAGAGTTTCTGATAGGGTGATGATCGTGAAGGTGGAAGTTGAAGGGATGATGATAAATGTCATCAGTGCCTATGCTCCACAAGTTGGCTGTGAGATGGAGGAGAGAGAAAGATTCTGGAGTGAATTAGATGAAGTGGTAGATGGTGTACCTAGGAAAGAACGATTGGTGATTGGGGCAGACTTTAATGGGCATGTAGGTGAAGGGAACAGAGGTGATGAGGAGGTGATGGGTAGGTATGGTTTTAAGGAGAGGAATGTGGAAGGGCAGATGGTGGTAGATTTTGCTAAAAGGATGGAAATGGCAGTGGTGAACACGTATTTTAAGAAGAAGGAGGATCATAGGGTGACGTATAAGAGTGGAGGAAGGTGCACACAGGTGGATTATCTTCTGTGTAGGAGATGCAACCTGAAGGAGATTGGAGACTGTAAGGTGTTGGCGGGGGACAGTGTAGCTAGACAGCATCGGATGGTGGTCTGTAGGATGGTTTTGGAGGCGAAGAAGAAGAGGAGGAAAGTAAGGTTTGAAAGAAGAATAAGATGGTGGAAACTGAAGGAGGAAGAGTGTAGTGTGAGGTTCAGGGAAGAGGTCAGACAGGGGCTTGGTGGTGGTGAAGAGGTGCCGGATGATTGGGCAACTACTGCAGGAGTGATGAGGGAGGCAGCTAGAAAAGTACTTGGTGTGACATCTGGAAATAGAAAGCAAGACAAGGAGACGTGGTGGTGGAATGAGGAAGTGCAGGAGAGCATTAGGGGAAAGAGGTTGGCAAAACAGAAGTGGGATCGACAGAGTGATGAGAAAAGTAGGCAGGAGTACAAGGAGATGCGGCAGCAGGTTAAAAGGGATGTGGCGAAAGCCAACGAAAAGGCATATGAGGAACTGTATAAGAGGTTGGACACTAAGGAAGGAGAAAAGGATTTATACCGATTGGCCAAGCAGAGGGACCGAGCTGGGAAGGATGTACTGCAAGTTAGAGCAATAAAGGATGGAGAGGGAAATGTGTTGACTAGTGAGGAGAGTGTGTTGAGAAGATGGAGGGAGTATTTTGAGCAGCTGATGAATGTGGAAAATCAGAGAGAGAGAAGGTTGGAGGATGTGGAGTTGGTGAAGCAGGATGTATATAGGATTAGTAAGGAGGAAGTGAGAGCAGCGATTAAGAGGATGAAGAATGGAAAGTCGGTTGAACCAGATGACATACCGGTAGAAGCGTGGAGATGTTTAGGAGAGATGGCAGTGGAGTTTTTAACCAGATTGTTTAACAGGATTCTGGAAGGGGAGAGGATGCCTGAGGAATGGAGAAGGAGTGTGCTGGTACCGATCTTTAAACATAAGGGAGATGTGCAGACCTGCAGTAACTACAGGGGAATTAGGTTGATCAGTCACACCATGAAGTTATGGGAAAGAGTAGTGGAAGCCTGGCTGAGAGAAGAGGTGACCATCTGTAAGCAACAGTATGGTTTCATGCCGAGGAAGAGCACCACAGATGCCTTATTTGCTTTGAGGATGTTGATGGAGAAGTATAGAGAAGGACAGAAGGAGCTGCATTGTGTATTTGTGGATTTAGAGAAAGCGTACGACAGGGTGCCGAGAGAGGAGTTGTGGTATTGTATGAGGAAGTCAGGTGTGTCAGAGAAGTATGTGAGGGTGGTGCAGGACATGTATGAGGACAGTGTGACGGCAGTAAAGTGTGCAGTAGGTACGACAGACTGGTTCAGGGTGAAGGTTGGACTGCGTCAAGGATCGGCCCTGAGCCCTTTCCTGTTTGCAGTGGTGATGGACAGGTTGACAGACGAGGTCAGACAGGAGTCTCCCTGGACTATGATGTTTGCAGATGATATTGTGATTTGTGGTGAGAGTAGAGAGCAGGTTGAGAAGAGCCTGGAGAGGTGGAGATATGCGCTGGAGAGAAGGGGAATGAAAGTCAGTAGGAGTAAGACAGAGTACATGTGTGTGAATGAGAGGGAGGGCAGTGGAGTGATGCGGTTGCAGGGAGAAGAGGTGGAGAAGGTGGAGGAGTTCAGGTACCTGGGGTCAACAGTGCAAAGTAATGGAGAGTGTGTTAGGGAAGTAAAGAAAAGAGTGCAGGCAGGGTGGAGTGGGTGGAGAAGAGTGACAGGAGTGATTTGTGATAGAAGAGTATCTGCAAGAATGAAAGGGAAAGTTTATAGGACTGTGGTGAGACCTGCGATGTTGTATGGATTAGAGACAGTGGCATTGAGTAAAAGACAGGAGGTGGAGCTGGAGGTAGCAGAGCTGAAGATGTTGAGGTTTTCGTTGGGAGTGACAAGGATGGACAAGATTAGAAATGAGTTTATTAGAGGGACAGCACATGTAGGATGTTTTGGTGACAAGGTGAGGGAGGCGAGATTGAGATGGTTTGGACATGTGCAGAGAAGGGACATGAATTATATTGGTAGAAAAATGCTGAAGATGGAGCCACCAGGTAGGAGGAAAAGAGGAAGGCCAAGGAGGAGGTTCATGGATGTGGTGAGGGAAGACATGCAGGTAGTTGGTGTAAAAGAGGCAGATATAGAGGACAGGGTGGTATGGAGACAGATGATCCGCTGTGGCGACCCCTAATGGGAGCAGCCGAAAGAAGAAGAAGAAGAAGATTTTCAACATTGTACATAAATATTGATGACATCCAAACTATGTATGAAATGAATGGAAATTATGTCATGAACAAAAAAACATGGTAAACAACCCAGAATATGTTTTTTTATTTTAGAGTGTCCAAAGTAGCTACATTTAGCTTTTAGGGCAGCTCATGGCATTCTCTTGTCAGATTCATGAGGTAGTCAACTCAAACGATTTTTAATTCACCTGTGTGCCCTGTCAAGACTTCATTTGTGACATTTCTTGCCTTCTTAATGTGCTGTAGACCATCAATTGTTTTGTGCAGAGGAAAGGGTGAGTACAGAGTCAATAGCCCTATTAGTGGTACTACAACCTCTGTACAAATCCATATTATGGCAAAAAACATTCAGTGAAGTTTAGAGAAAAGACAATCCAACATTACTTTAAGAAATGAATGTCAGTCAATATGAAAAATCACAAGTAATTTAAATGTATCCCAAAGTGCAGTCTCCAAAACCATCAAACTCTTTGATAAAACAGGCTCTCATGTGGACCGTCCCAGGAAGGGAATTGTAAGAGCTACATCTGCTGCAGAGGATAAATCTATAAAATTTACCAGCCTCAGAAACGTCAGATGTACAGAAATGCTTATTGGGGTTCAAGTGGCAGACATATTTCAGCATCCACTGTTCAGAGGAGACTGTATATAAATATATATATATTGTCAAGTATGTTTGCACTTACAAGGAATTTGTTTTGGTGGCAGAAGCTTCCAGCTGCACATTTATTAAAAGTAAGAGTAAAAAGTAGAGAAAAAGATTTTATAAATTATAATAAAACAATAATAATAATAATAATAATAATATTAAAATAATAATAAAATAAATAAAAAGTTATTGCACATATTTATATAGAAAAAAGTAGAGTATTATTGCATATAAAGATACAGATTTAGATGATTTAGAAAATGTAGTGTTGCGCATATTGTTATTGAACAATGGGAAGAGCATTTAAGTGTTCATGAGGTAGACTGCTGGGGGGAAGAAACTTCTCTTGTGCCTGGCCATCCTGGTGCTTGATGCTCTGTATCGTCGGTCAGACTGCAAAAGTTCAAAAAGCATATTTCTTGGATGTGAGGGATCAAGAGTGATTTTCTGAGCCTTTTTTCTCAGTCTGGATGTAATCAACTGATCATCCGTCTCCATACCCCCTGTACTCTACATCTGCCTCTTTCAACCCAACCACCTGCATGTCTTTCCTCACCACATCCATAAACCTTCTCTTTAGTCGTCCTCTTTTCCTCCTTCCTGGTGGCTCCATCCTAAGCATCCTCCTACCAATATACCCCATGTCCCTCCTCTGCACATGTTCAAACCATCTCAATCTCGCCTCCCTCACCTTGTCTCCAAAATGTCCTACATGCGCTGTCCCCTTAATAAACTAATTTCTAATCCTGTTCATTCTCGTCACAACCAAACAAAAACCTCAACATCTTCAGCTCTGCTACCTCCACCTCCACCTTCAGTCTTTTAGTCAATACCACCATCTCTTAATATACATACAACATTGCAGGTCTCACCACAGTCCTATAAACTTTCCCTTTCACTCTTGCAGATACTCTTCTATCACAAATCACTCCTGCTATTACTCTTCTCCACCCACTCCACCCTGCCTGCACTCTTTTCTTCACTTCTCTAACACACTCTCCATTACTTTGCACTGTTAATCCCAGGTACCGAAACTCATCCACCTTCACCACCTTTTCTCCCTGCAACCGCACCACTCCACTGCCCTCCCTCTCATTCACACACATGTACTCTGTCTTACTCCTACTGACTTGCATTCCATTTCTCTCCAGCATGTACCTCCACCTCTCCAGGCTCTTCTCAACCTGCTCCCTACTCTCACCACAAATCACAATATCATCCGCAAACATCATAATCCACATAGAAACAGGAAAGGGCTCAGAGCCGATCCTTGACGCAGTTCAACCTCCACCTTGAACCAGTCTGTCACTCCTACTGCACACCTCAGTGCTGTCACACTGTCCTTATACATATATATGTATATAATATATTTTTTATTAAATTTTCGAAAACAGTGTGTCTCTGTGAAACAGTGCTGTGCTAGAGACAGCATGTCAGGTACAACTACATTTCCCAGAGTTCCGCTGCTCGTATAACAGATTCTACATCCGGGTACGACGCATTCATATAAAGCCAGCAGCGTTCGCAGTCGGAGGTTGTCAGAGAAGTGGAAGCCAATGATTCCCATATGTCCAGTGGTCTCCTTCACCTATGGTAAGGAGGGCAATAATAATAATAATGAAAACGCAGCAGTTCGGGTTGTAGGATGATGTGGGCTGTTTGTGGGGATGTTATAAGTGTGTCTGGGTGTATTTGCGGACAGTCTGTTGCTTGGCGGTGTGTAGTGTTGCGGGCTGTCCCTGGTCGCTGCGTTAGCATTCGGCTGTTTTTGCTAGCTGATGCTAGTCCGAGCTGTTAGCCTGCAGCGCGTTAACCCCCCTCACTGTGTTTCTCGTTGCAGTGCCCAGCCGGCTAGGTGAAGATGCCAAAATGGCTACCGGCGGCAATTACTTTGGATTTACCCACGGTGCTGCTGCGCAGTACAGGTAAGAGGCTTTTATTATAATTTTTTGCCGGTTATTACTGATAAAACGGGTGTAGGAGCGGGCGGTCTCGTGCTTTTTACCTCATTTCCATCGGCATTGTTCGGCGGTGGGGGGAGGGGCGGACCGGGTGGGTGTTCGGGTTTTATGCGCGAGCTCTCCGCCGTAGCTCGCCATGGTCTCCCGTGAGCGTTGAATCCCCTCCGTCCCCGTTCGCAGCGATCGTGCTTCTGAAACAACAGGATGAGATACTGCCGTCGCTACCAGCGAACCCGCGGCCATTCCTGACACCTGGATCTATTGCATAACGATCCCTTCGCGTGAGCTTCAGCGACGACTTGTTTTCTGAAACGTGAACCACAACCACCACCTCCACCCTCCACTTAAGAATCCGATCAATTATTGATGCGTTAACAAAGATGCACCGTACACTGCATGGAGAGCGTCTCTCTCTCTCTCTCTCTCTCTCTCTCTCTCTCTCTCTCTGTGTTTATCCACCGACCAGGCCTGGTGCTGTGCTTTCATCCTGCAACATTTCTGTTCGAGATCCATGCAAATGTTGTTCACTGTACACACTCCGTTGTGTTTATGATCGAGTAGTTAGTCATGGAGAGTCCGTTCACCCTCCTAAATAACTCGCTTTCTATTTTTGCACGTGTCAGAACAGGCGGTTTTCAAGGACTCCCTGAATGTCACTCGGTCTTGTTGCAGAACATAACAAGCAGCTGCAGTGCTGCGGTGTGTGTCTGCTGTCCTGCTGGGTGTATTTATACTCCAGCACCTGATGGGCCTACACTTGGTTGGAGAGAAGAAAAGCTGATTGATTAATTGAATGATTGATTGTGCTATTTAGATTTCAGTGCATTAGAGACTACTTGTGTGGTCTGAATGGTTCAGACAGGAATTAAAATAAATAACAAACGTGCGTTTGTTCCAAAACTGATCACTTCTGTAAAATGCAGTACATCAAGAAGTATGTGGACACGTGACGAGCAACATCTTTAGGCAATGTGATTGTCCGATTTGCACGTACGTTTGGCTCTATAATGTTGGTAAAAGCTTTCTGCTTTTGGTAGGTGGTGGTGCCTTAGTGGTTAAGGCATTGTACTTTGGACCCAAAGATAATGATTAAAAATCCTGGGCCCCTGAAAAAGGCCCTTAACCCCATAGCTGCTTAGTTGTATGAGGTAAGATAAATATGTCGTCAGAGGGTAGGGATTTTGGTTAGATTTATGGGATTAGCAGATGACACTACAGAGCAATCAAATGCAGTTCTATTTCGATACAGGCAAACCTGCAAAAAGGAGGTGAAAAAAGGTTTTATAGCTTTGTGTTACATGGGCAAAAGTATGTGAACACCAGAGATCTTCCTTCATCAAATTGTTGCCATGAAGTTTGAAGCAAACTGTAGTAATTGTATTTCTGTATACTTGGGTACAATATCATGTCACTGGTGTTAAGAGGCCCAAACCTGTTCATGAACATGAACAGATCCAACAGTTCCAATGCCCCTAAGCATTACATGAACTCTAGGAGCAGCGGTGGCACAAGTGCACACATCCCTCACTCAGGTAGAAGTACAGATTTAGTTTTAAAATACTCTGGTAAAAGTTCTCAAATTGGGCTCCGACATGTGCTTGAAGTAAAAACTAGTCGTTATTACTTCCTGTTTTAGTGTCATACTGGTATTGTATATATTAATACAAAAGAATTTGAAATCGTTACCTAATGAATGTATCCAGACTGAACAATCGGCATGTAGAGAAAAGATGATGATCAGGAATTACTCTGTTCTCAGTCATGTTTACATCGCTGACTCTCTCTGTCTCATCCACGTTAACCCCAAACCTCTCGTTGCCTTCTGCCCTTGTGGTGTGTGATTGCCAGGAAATTATACACTATTGGTAGGTTGAAAAAGCTGCTCAATGGAAAAAAAACATATTGATCATGTCACCAAATAGATTCAAACTAAAGTAACAAGCCTGGTTTGAAAATGTAGGAAGTAGAAAGTACAGAGATTTGTGTGCTGATACCAGAAAAATCAATTGAACAACAAACACTTCATTACTGTACTTGATTACCTATTTAAGTTAATTATGCACATCACTTAATTATCTGTCTTGGGAGTACATGGTTTTGTCAAGTTTGAAGTAGAGGAACCGGAGTGTCCTGCACAGAGCGCTGACCTGAAGCCTATTGGGAAGAACTGAAGTGCTGACTGCACTCAAGGCCTCTCTACCTGACATCATTGCCTGACCTCTCTTCTACCTGAATGATCTTAAATCCCCACAGAAATTCTTCCAAATCTAGTGGAAAACAAGAGTATGGGCTGTTATAAGAGCCAAAGAGAGGGTTACACCTGCAATGGGATGTTCAAAAAGGAAATTGAAGTCATTGAATTCATAGTCTAGTATAGTAAAGTTTAGTTAAGAAATACAGACTTGGATAAAATTGGATTAATGAATTTTATTATTGCCCAAATTTACTAAAGATGTTTATTTTTTTGAATGCGTTGAATTTGGGTCAATAAAATGTAGTTGTCAAAGCAACTGTTGTGCAAGTTAATTTGGGGTTTATCCTGAACCTGTGTTCCATGATGTCAAATTGAGGTGTGTTAACTGTACCTTGTGCAAAGAGTCCTCTTTTGTAATTTAAGTAAAGCTTAACCAGAGCCGCATTTATAATCTTACGGTCAATTACGTACTGGTGATGCGTTTGATTCTTTCCCCATAACTTACAGGATATTTTCTTCACACAAAGGCTGACTCATGTGGGATAAATTCAGAACCACGAATATAGAAATGATTCTAGCGTTTGAGGCGTTGTTGAGATTAGAATAATTATCCGACCGTCTTTCAATTCATGTTTTAAATAATGATCGGTCTTCTCAGTGAACTGTTTTATAGACTATTATTTGTTAAGCGTGTATATTTATGTTCAGAAACAGCCGGCTCAAATACATGTGAAAAGCCAATGGACAATTTGTTGCTCTGTGCCAAATGTAGTTGTAAAGCTGCCAAATGACCGTCATGTTTTCAGTGAATTTATTATTTTTAGAATTGAGTTGTAATTTGGGTGTTTTGTCTAGAGGTCTGTTCTTAAAGAGACTTGTTTAAATGGGTTAGGTTTGACTGGCATTTAAATGGGGCAGGCTTTTAAATTATTTACGACAATGGCAATTGGAAAACCTTAGTGTGATCAGTCAAGAACAACGGTCTTGTTCAGAATTAATAGCGTTCATCAAATACATTTTTCCTCTTTCCATGCAGTCAGCAGCCGGCCGCTGGAGTAGCCTACACTCATCCTACCACAGTGGCCAGTTACACCGTGCATCAGGCACCAGTGGCTGCTCACACTGTAGCCGCGGCCTATGCCCCGACCGCTGCTACTGTCGCTGTAGCCAGACCTGCGCCTGTCGCTGTCGCAGCAGCAGCCACTGCAGCAGCTTACGGAGGATACCAACCTGCCCACGCAACCACAGACTACAGCTATGCCCAGCGCCAGCCTGAAGTGCCCCCACCACCGCCGCCGGTCACCTCACAGAATTACCAGGTAAAACATTGGGGTGTCAGGTTTGTTTGCTAACCACTCCAAAAAGAAAAATCAACCAGAAGTTGATAAAAATGCTCACCTACTAAACACTGTGGTGTCCGGAGGTGTTTTTAAAGTAGCTTTTCTGTAAAAGCGCAACCAAAGCCTACGATCTACTGTTTAAGAGCTTGAATGGTTGTCTTCTGTAACATTTCCTTTTTCTTTTACAGGATTCCTATTCTTATGTTCGGTCATCAGCTCCAGCTGTAGCCTATGATGGTAAACAATACTACCAGCAACCCACAGCTACAGCAGCTGTAGCAGCAGCTGCTGCCCAACCGCAGCCCACGGTGGCTGAGACCTATTACCAAACAGCCGCTAAAACTGGATACAGCCAGGGCGCCACGCCGTATACGCAGACTCAGCAGACCCGTCAGGTGACCGCCATAAAGCCGGCCACGCAAAGTCCAGCAACCTCCACCTTCTCAATCTACCCAGTGTCCTCCGCCGTGCAGCCGGTGGCAGCAGCAGCTGCTGCAGCCTCCGTGGTCCCGTCCTATTCCCAGAGTCCTACATATAGCACCAATGCGGTCACATATTCAGGTAAATTAATTTATTTATTTGAACCTAAAGTTTGTCACTTTTGCTTGATTTCTGTTAAGCGCAGTGCTTTTTAAATCTTCGTTACTGCTGTAATCATTAAAAAGAACTCTTTAAATTTATCATAATGTGCAATTTGGATTTCTTAAATCTGTTTCCAGGCACCTCATATTCAGGTTATGAGGCAGCCGTGTACTCCGCGGCGTCCTCTTACTACCAGCAACAACAGCAGCAGCAGCAGCAACAGCAGAAGCAAGCGGTTGCAGCTGCAGCAGCCACTGCTGCCTGGACAGGAAGCACGTTTACTAAGAAAACACCCTTCCAGAACAAAACACTCAAACCCAAACAACCGCCGAAACCACCACAAATACACTACTGCGACGTGTGTAAGATTAGCTGCGCTGGGCCGCAGGTAGGCCCTCCTTCCTTTTTACCTCTCCTTCATAGTCCATGTCTAAATCTAATGCCTAGGAGTAGTGGTCATTCTAAATCTCCTACTTTTAAAACTACTGGAAAGATAGACACTATATAGACAAAAGTATTGGGACACCTGACTTTTCTAGCCATATCTGGTTCTTGCCTGAACTGTTACCAAAATGTTGGAGGCATGCAATTGTATAATGTGTCTTTGGATATGGTAGCATGTCATTTATTATTTTATTTTTTTTCTCCCCCCTTCATTTTAAATATGTACCATGTGTTCTGACCATATTTTTTCCCCGCATAACAAATTGTTGAATGTTCTTTCTGATCATTATTGTAGACATACAAAGAACATCTAGAAGGCCAGAAACACAAGAAAAAGGAGGCGGCGCTAAAGGTCTCTCAGAGCAGTAATAGCAGCAGTGGTGGCAGCAGCTCAACTCGTAGCACACAGAACCAACTTCGCTGTGAACTTTGTGACGTTGCCTGCACTGGGGCAGATGCCTATGCTGCTCACATCCGTGGAGCTAAACACCAGAAGGTAAACGAATGATCTTGCACAACTACACACAACCAGCAGATGCTTATATAACTTGTCTCTTCTCAAACAAATAAAGGAATAATAGCAGTGTACTTATTATGAATGTAAAGGTTGGAAGGCTTCTTCTTTTCATTCCACTCAAAACATTTGTGTATAGTTTGGGATGGGGGTTTCAAGCAACATGACTTTTCAAGGCAGTATAAGGAATAGTTGTATATTTGTAATATGTTCAAACATGCTGTAAAATTCATTCACACGGTGTGCAACATAAAGACTCCTATGTTTAACGTTGTAGTGCGCTATGGGATAAACACTTATCTAGCTATAGTAATGTGTGCATGTGCTTAATCACGTCACAGTAAACTGAAATTCGATTAGGGCAGTGATCCAACTGCATATTTAACCAGCTAATTTATTTTAGGATTTGGAATTATTAAATAGCTGAAAAGTAATGCACTATGAAGGCATGAGGGGAAACAAAAAAGGAAATAAATCTTTGTTTTGAACTATTATTATTATTATTATTATTATTAAGTAATTTTAAATGGCAGTTTCAATTCTCTCTCTCTATCGATAGATAGATAGATTTTTTTTTTTTATCATTACTTTTACTCTATTTTCAAATCCTTACACTTCCATATACTTTCCATAGTAATTTATTTCTTCTTTGGTCACTGTTAGGTTGTAAAACTCCACACCAAACTCGGGAAACCCATTCCTTCTACAGAGCCGAGTGTGGTGACTCAGAACTCCACATCCTCCACTGCAGCCCCCAGTAAAACAGCCAGTGCTGCCATCAGCAGTTCCACCAGCAGCACTCCATCTGCCATGAACATCTCTTCCTCCACCGGCTCCAATTCCTCCTACCTGAAACCCCTCGGCATGGTTAACAACACTTCGTCCTCAGCTGTGCAGGGCAAGAGTCCTGCTAACAGCAGCATTTCCTCAACCGCTGCCACAATCAAGAAAACCAACACACCCAAGATAAACTTCATTGGTACTTGCTGTTTGGTGTATAGATTCTTGATTTTGCTACAACGCTGGCCATTTTCTTAAATTTGCTCGCTCTTTTTGCACTATAGGGGGAAACAAGTTACAGACCACAGGCGTTAAGATAGACGAGTCAAAAGTTGAGGCAGCCAAACCTATACAGACCTCGTTCAGCACACAGTCCCAGGAGGTTAAAAACGACAGTCCTGATCCCATGTCCCCTCAATCAGCACTGGCAGCTTTGCAAAGTGATGTACAGCCTGTTGGACATGACTACGTTGAAGAGGTACAATGGCGTATTGAGACGTCCTTGTGCACATTGCTGACGTATTCTCAAACACTGTAAATGTGCTGAATGGAAATTGTAAGAGAATTCTGCCTCAACAGGTTCGTAATGATGAAGGAAAAGTCATCCGGTTCCACTGCAAGCTGTGCGAATGCAGTTTTAACGATCCCAACGCGAAGGAAATGCATCTCAAAGGGAGGAGACATCGTTTGCAATACAAGGTGGGTGAAAATTTATTTTGATTATATAAAGCATGTGTTAAATGGTGAGGTGGGCCTAGTGTTTATGTGGCCCGCAAGAGCGTCAAATGTGCGCGATTGTCTCAAATAATGGTCCAGGCGCGTGACGTCCCACCGCTAGAGAGCGGTGTTTCTACCTCAGTGTTTCACAGCTGTTTTTATTTTATTTATTCATTTATTTATTTTATTTTAACAATCAATCCCAAAATGTCCAAAAAAAAAAAGAGGACACCCAACGGAAGATAATTTGATGAAATGTTTGTTCTTCAAAAAGTGTTATGACGCAGTGTCTGTGGTCAAGGAGTAAAATGGATGAATGCTAAATATACCCTTCAAAAATAAAACATCAAATTGTCCTATAATTAAAAGGCAGACTGCAGTCGCAGCCAAAAATGAAAAATCTTAAAAAAAAAAGTTGGCTGGCAACTTGTACTGTTTTAGATTTTGGCCTCTTATGTAATTTAGAGTTTGACACTTCTGCTATAAAGGTCATTTTGAAAACGGGGCTGAGTAATACTGTAAACCCAGTCTAGAACACTTACTAAAATTAAATTGTCTACAATATGATTTCTGTTCATTTAGCAACGTTATGACTAATTTTGGACTCTGATTGGCCGGAAGGTGTTACTGACTGTTCTAGAAACTTTCACATAGTCATGCCTGCTTGGTGCACTGCCTAATAGTAAAGTGGGGTTTAAGTTTTAAACTCAATTGTTGGTATAGAGATGATCTGATTCTTATTTACGGCGTCTTTAGGTTTGCGTTATAACAGTTAGTTGTTCCTGTATGTATATTACCATGGAGGTTCTCTATAACAGCTGCCTTCTTTTGTTAATAGGAAGTTGTATTAATAGGAAGTGTTAATAGGAACTGTGTTTATAAAAGCTCTACAACATGGTGATTAAATACTTTACATTCCTTACATTGTAGAAAAAAGTAAACCCAGACCTCCAGGTGGAAGTGAAGCCCAGCATTCGAGCCCGGAAGATACAAGAGGAGAAGATGAGGAAACAAATGCAAAAGGAAGAATACTGGCGACGCCGTGAAGAAGAAGAGCGCTGGAGGATGGAGATGAGGTTTAAAGATGCTTAAGATGTATAAAAATAATTATTTTTATTATTTATTTTCCCCCCCAGCAATTTTCTGACAAGTGTCTCATGCTTTCTGCAGGCGCTATGAAGAGGATATGTACTGGAGACGAATGGAGGAAGAGCAACACCACTGGGAGGAGAGGCGTAGGATGCCCGATGGGGGCTATCCACAAGGTCCACCAGGACCTCCTGGTCTGCTTGGGGTGAGACCTGGAATGCCCATCCCACAGCCGCAAGGCCCTGTGGTTAGTCTTTCACCAACCAGAAGTGCATTTAGTTTAGGCTTAATATCCCTAGTGTTAATGCAGTATGTAATAACAAATAACTTGGAGCAACAACATTTTTTATCCAAACTTGGTAAGAGTGCATATCTGCACGGAAGCCCTGATTTAATTCACAAATTTGGTTGTATAGCGGCATTAAAAAATTGACAGGAAACACCAGGTTTCACATGAAGTAATAAAAAGGAGTCAAGATTGCTAAAACTTTATATTAAACTCTTAACAGACATGTTTCTTAAAACTGAGCTCTCTTTTCTACTTCCAAAACATACGAAAACAGCTGCCTTTTGTTTGACTGCTTTATTGCCGATGCACCTACATCAGTCATGTTGAGCACTAAATGGTTTAAACAGGCTCTCTGTTGTTTTTTCAGGTTAAGTGAGTGACCTCTTAGAGCAGTGGTCTGAAGTCAATTGGTACCGGGCCGCACAAAGAATACATCTTTCTTTCAGCTTCTCCCATTAGGGGTCGCCACAGCGGATCATCCGTGTTCATGATCCGCATGTTCGATTTGGCTCATGTTTTACGCTGGATGCCCTTCTTAACGCAAGCCTCCACATTTATCCGGGCTTTGGACCGGCACTAAGCGTGCACTGGCTTGTGCAATCATAATGGCTGGGTTTGGATCCCTGACCGGGAATCAAACCCGGGCCACGGCAGTGAGCGCGCCGAATCCTAACCACTAGACCACCAGGGAACCCGGCACAGAAAGAATAAATAACTAAAAAATTTTATTTTGGAAAATCACCGGATTCTTTCTGCCACATCTGTCTACGACTCGCTCTTGATGCACGTCATGATGCCTTGTTCACGTCTTACCTACACCCGCATCCTTCTTAAAGGGGCTGCTCCGGCCGCTAACACAATACATTACCGCTAAACTGAAACCCCCAAGCTAGCAAAATTAACAAAATACAACACAGTGGATTCACGTTTTATCATATTTAGAAAATAATTTTTATGCCGGTTGTATTTTTCCGCCACACCTTAAAGGCCGGTCCGTGAAATTATTGTCCGACATTAATCTGGTCCATGGCGCAAAAAAGGTTCGAGACCACTGCTCTAGAGGACAAGACTAAAAACTATAGAACTCGTAAATAAGAGACCGTAGTCACAAAAATAAATAAAATCTACTTTTTGTTTAACTTAGTAACCCAACAAATCTGATAGATCTAAAACAGTCTGTAGATTGGCAGTATAAAAAGTTGCACTTTGAAAAATGTTACTGTCTAAATTACTATGTACGATTCAACTTTAGTGTTTGTCAAAACACTTGTCAAAATTGGACTTAATGTACATGTGTGTTTGTATCGGTTTCTTGAGCAACATCCTCAGTATGTACAAAATAATTTAAATTATACTTTATATAACTATGCAGGTATTAGAGACGAAACAGTAAAGGTTTAACCAGAAAGGCTTTTCTATTGGGAACGTATCCAGTCAGCGTTATGATTTTTGCCGTTTCTTTTCAGCCTCCACGGCGCCCTGATTCTTCCGACGATCGTTATGTGATGACGAAGCATGCTGCTATTTACCCCTCTGAAGAGGAGCTCCAAGCCATTCAGAAGATCGTGTCAATCACTGAACGTGCCCTCAAGCTCGTATCAGACATCATTACTGACCAAGACAAGGGCAAAGAAGAGGACAAAGACAAAAAAGAGCCTCCCAAAGACAGGTGACCTGACACCTTGTTTATAATTTGCAAGTTGTTCTTTGACTTGTAAGTTGAGTCCATGACTCTTTGCCTTTTGTATGTTACAGAGCACTGAAGGGAGTGATGAGGGTCGGTGTTCTGGCCAAAGGACTGCTCCTGCGTGGAGATAAGACGGTCAACCTTGTTCTTCTTTGCGCCGAGAAACCCACCAAGAGTCTGCTGTCACGAATTGTAGAGCATCTACCTAAACAACTAGCAGTACGTTGGCAAAATTATTAGGTTATGTCTGTGAAATGTGTTCTGATGGGTTTTGTACATACAGAACGGAAAAGTGAAAAAATTTTGTTGGTGTACATAAACCTCAGCTTTTTAAGTCACAGGTCGGTTCGATTTCGTTAGTTAATAGAGTAACATAATTGCTTGCTTGTTTTTTAACATTATTTATTATTAACATTTGTCAACATCTAATTTACATTTAAAAATTTTTTAAATAAAAAAACCTGCCTGGTTTAAATAAAAATTAATTAAATGGAGTAAATCAAATTAATGCAATGCACTTTTAATTAGTGATTAAATTGAGTCGTCGTGTAAATAAGCACAAATTAATATATATATATTTTTTAAGGTCCCCTGGTGGTCTAGTGGTTAAGATGCAGCGCTCCCACCGCTGCGACCCGGGTTCGATTCCCGGTCAGGGAACCATCCCCAGCCACTCTTAGTGCCGGTCCCAAGCCCGGATAAATTGGGGAGGGTTGCGTTAGGAAGGGCATCCAGCGTAAAACGTGCCAAATCAAAAACGTGCGGAGGATCCGCTGTGGCGACCCCTAACGGGAGAAGCCGAAAAGAAAGTTTTAATATATATATATTTTTAAGATATGTTCTGCATGACTGTTCTACTTATTTCATTATACTTTAACAGATGTCTGCATTTAGGAAACCTACTAGATATTTATTTATTCATGAATGAAGTCAATCCTTTCATTTACTCCCTTGATCTGCAGAATTCTCAGGAATTTTTCATTTTAAGAGAAATTGTTGTAGCTGTATATAAAATGCAAAAGAATCCCTATAGCTAGCTGTTGTAAAAATGTTGGCAATGCCGGACAGTAGCAATGATTTTGCACATGCGTAAGACAAATAGTATTTCCAGTGCGGATTAAGTAGCGACAAACCGCACTGCTCAAAGTCTGAGCCGGAGGTTAAACAAACTCGCGGCCTGCCACTTAATACATTTGAGGTCCGAGTTTAAGTAAAATAAGAATTGCATTCGGTACATGTGCACCCTACTGAAGGTCCTGTACTGAAACGGTCCGATGGTATGAATGTGTACCGTTACGCCTCTAATTAACATATTACATGATTTAGCTAACTATTTGTAAGTAATGGGTTTCCTTTTTTTCCTCTTGCTGATACCAATTAGAATCATCCTCTAATCTAATCCATGTTTCTTAGCTTGTCACACCAGAAAAGTATGACGTGAAAGGCTCGGTCCAAGAAGCTGCAATCATCCTGACTTCCTCTGCTGAGCCCAAGATGCAGGTGACAATCACGTTGACCTCGCCAGTCATCAGAGAGGAGAACACCCGGGATGGAGGTTGGGAAAGACATTACTCCTTACCTTGGCCACCTATCAAATTAATTTGATTTGTTGATTTGACACCCCAAAGAGCCTATCTGCTGGCACAGAGGAGATGGTCTCATTGTTTTCAATACGAAGTTTGATTACCCCATGAAAATGAGCATCTTTTGCTCTGCTTCCCTGTTAAGATTATATGAAGATTTGTCTAAAGTGTAAAACCTGGTATGTGTTTGATCTTGGTCAGGTTCATAATGTAATGGAAATGACATTTAGAGAAATCCTATGAGTGCCTTCAAAAGAGTTCCTAATGCAGCTAGATTAACCGAGAGTTCATTATATTCCTTTACGATACATTTTCATTCGTGCTGTCTCTCAGTAAATATATTTCTACCCTTCTGAACATGCCT
The DNA here is from genome assembly GCF_946808225.1 of Silurus aristotelis. Lineage (NCBI taxonomy): Eukaryota > Metazoa > Chordata > Actinopteri > Siluriformes > Siluridae > Silurus > Silurus aristotelis. The sequence continues at coordinate 7,354,828 of NC_139596.1, forward strand.
AAAAGAGATTTTGAAGGCAATTACTACTAATGTTTTTAAAAGCAATCGCATAATTTGAATGAGGTTTGAGCATTCGAATTTGAGCTGAAATTTGACTTTTAACAAGTTCACCACTACCAGGTTTTACTTGCCTTGTTTGTCTACATGCCAGCAGTGTTGCTCAGGGCTCTCTCTGTAACACCTTCAGTGCTCTTGAAGCTCTCTCCAAAACAAGCATGATAAGTGTTTTGCATTGTGTAAGTCTAGTTAGTCTCAAGTAAGATTCATTTTTGTTTCCTGTGTTCCAGGGAATTCTCTACTGAATCTATAAATAAGTAAGGATATAGGGTGAAATGTTAATTTAAAAGACTAGGGATTCACCGAAAAAAACCCCGAGGGAAATAGCTGTAAGCCGTCGGAAAGTCGGTATTGTCCCCACAGGAAACAAATCTTTTGATTGGTGGTCAGAAGATTCACCATTCTTAAGACCCTTATTCCAAAATGAAAGTGCTCCCCTGAGTGAATCAATCCACTGCATGATGAATGATTGGTTTATTAGAACGTCTTATGCATCACTTGACATACAAAATCCATTTGCATTTAACCCGAAAACATCAGGTCTTTTAAGTTGTATAACTACCCTTCCTTTGTCTAATTTATTTTTTTTTGACAATGGAATGTGGCTGAAATTTTGTTAAATGCAGGCCCCAAGTCTGTGCTCAAATGTCACCATTCCTGTTTGGGTCCTTAGGGGAGTATCAGTAAGCTTTTGGGAGGAAGGCTTTGTTAGAGGAATCTTTGGTTGGACCTGGCTTTTACAGCCTTCGGTCCGCAGTGACCTATGGGGGTTTTTCCGAACCCACTCAAGGCAGGTATGCATGCAGTGATGTCCTAACCCCTCTCGCTGGGAGCTTCGTGTTTTCTTTCCAGCACGCATTGCTGCCTTCATGTATCCAAAGCTTTACGAGTCCAGCCCAAAGCCTCCTTGCGTTCTGAGTAACTTTTTTCCCCATCTGAGGCTACGTCTACCAGTTCCGGAAGGATTTTTGACCAAGGTCCCTTCCCAAACCCTCTCAAACACTTTGCCACACCTACTATTTGCCACTGTAGTAGGTCACACCAAGCACGCATCCCATTAAGCATTCTCTAGGATTTCCCCTTTTCTGTACCATGCTCATAAATTGTAAATGCAAAGCCATAGTGTGGCCCCCAACAACTATCTTTTTATAATTTAGGTTAAATTGAAGAGAAAAAAAATGGGGTTTTTCCAAATTTCAATTTCCGTAAATGCAACAATTCTGCAAAGATTACCAGGCTTTAATATACTTCCCTTGTTGAAATTGTTTTATATTGCATTTGTTTCCAACGTTTCATGCTTTTTGTTTTTTTGTTTCACATTTTATTTTGATTGAGTGACCAACTGATAATATATAAAGATAAAATAAGTGACTCAAAGTCTTGTGTGGTTTAACAGGACCATTTTGATTTTCTAGCATTCATTCTGGGGGAAAATACGTTGCATTGTGCTACACTATCGCTTTGACAGTAGCATGAGGAAACTATGAAATTTTTGTGAAGCCCCATCTGCAACAGAAAACGCAAAACTTGCGTCAATATGGACCCAGTGCAGTATGTTTGGTTTGAAATATTTAAAATGGTAACCATGAATATCATTTCACACGTTCAAGGTGGTTCCAGCCAATGCTGTATTTTGGATTGGTCAAAAAGATTGAAGGCTTTTCCTCCCTGCTTTCATCAGCCCTTCATATTTCATGTTTAACACCATTCCCCAGACGAATGTGTACTTTTGTCTTGTCTTTGGGTTTTTTTGTTTGTCACCCAACCCCCCCTAAAAGATGTTTGTTCACCTTGTCATAAGAGAAATCCTCATTTGACCCAATAGTAGCTAGAATTGTAGGAAAGGGAAAAATTTGGTATGTGTGGCAATGTGTTCTTGGCAGTCTCTCTGTGACCTGGTCAAACACCCGTTCCTCACCACCGTTTGACAATTCGATCCATTTTTAGATGTAACCTCGGGTATGGTGAAAGACCCAGCGGACGTCTTGGACAGGCAAAAATGCCTTGACGCTCTGGCTGCCCTACGCCACGCTAAGTGGTTCCAGGTTCGGAACATCATTTTTCTTTCTTCATGTAGCCTTATGAGATGTATTCTTTTTATGTACTCATTTGCTTTTAGCCTTTAATTTTTTGGTTTTCGACTCTGAAGAAATGAATACAAGGATGCGATCAGTAACTACATGAAATAAGTGGGAATTGCAAAGTGTTTTTAGTTTGTTTTGTTTAAGCATCCTTGCATACAATTGATTTGTTAATGTATATAAAGTGGAGCAGTAACTAGTTTTAGATAACAAAAAACATTTTTCCATAAGGCTGCAGAATACCTTTGCATAAAAATATCACCGATAAGAGCTTTCATGTTGATCGTTTGTTCTTTGTGATTTATTTATTCGTTTCTTTTGGGGATTGAGAGGAAAGGAATATCTGATTAGTTTACTGTGATGTTGCTGTCACACAAGTGCACACAGGCAAAGTAAAGCAGATTTCCTTGACTGTTTCAGTTCCTCTGCTACTCTTTCAAACTGATCTTTTTTATTTATTTATTTTGTAAATGAGAGTTTTGATTGTGAAGTATTTGGAAATCTGAGGTCAGAGTTTACAAGATGACCACGGAAACGTTCCAAGTGCATCTTACAAACTTTGAACTCTCATACTAACAATGAGGTAAAATACTGCTGGGAATGGCAGCTTATTCAAAAGCGTTGGCTAAAAGACTGCATAAACCAAGTAAAAGCTTCCATTGTGAACAGTAGTGTTGCACCTCTTACTGTGACCCACCATGTCATCTGCCCTCTGTTCTAAATGCTCCATTGACTCACTTAACTTGACTTTGTTGCACTGAAGGCTAGAGCCAATGGACTCCAATCCTGCGTAATTGTTATTCGTATCCTGCGTGACCTTTGTCAGAGAGTACCCACCTGGTCTGCTTTTCCAAGCTGGGTGAGTAGGAAGAGATCTGTCTATACTGGACTCTAGGATATCCAAAAGGTTTCTTAGTCCTCTGAAATATTGCGCCTGGAAGAGCAAACACCGTATAGTAATGATTTTCTTTCTATTTGTATGCAAAGGCCATGGAACTGCTTGTGGAGAAAGCCATCAGCAGCGCGTCTGGACCGATGAGCCCTGGTGATGCGCTGAGACGGATATTTGAATGTATCGCTTCTGGCATTCTGCTCCCTGGTAAGACAGGCGTGTCTGTAAATGGCAATGTTCTTTTCTTAAAAACTTTCATTTGCATGAAGTGTATCTGAAGTAACTTCATATATAAAGCATGTTCTACTTATTCGGAAAAAGGAGCGTGTACTACAGAGCAGTTCTGGGTGTCTGTGATGGTTTGCCTTCAAATGGAATATATATATATATATATCTCTTCATTTGACCTGGGTGATGACTTAATTGTGAGAAAAGGCAGTTGTTGCTAATTGAGTGGTACAGTAGCTCACAAAAGTGAGTACACCACTCACACTAAAGCAACCATTTTAGTAGATCTTCTTAAGAGACAATACTATAGAAATGTAACTTTGATATACTTTAGAGTAGTCCGTATGTAGTAGACTTTTATAGCAGTACAGATTTACTGTCTTCTGAAAATAACTCCACATACAGCTATTATAACAAAATAACTTACTGTGACACCATAAGTGATAACAGCTGTACGCCGTGTAACTGTGCAAACCCCCGTGTTCTATTAATCATGTTCATCTTGTATTATTGCAGTTAAAATTTCAGCACAATTCTCTCATACTGACCACTGGCTGTTCAACATGGCACCTCATAGCAAAGAACTCTGAGGATCTGAGAATTAGATTTGTTGCTCTCCACAAAGATGCCGAGGTTGTAAGATCTGTAACAACCTAAAACTAAGTTACAGTACAGTGACCAGGGTCATACAGAGGTTTTCCAAGGCAGGTTTCACTCAGAACAGACCTCACAAGGGTCCATCAAAGAAGTCGAGTCCTTGTGCTGTGGGTCAGGTGCAGAAACTGGATTCAGAACACTGATGCGTAAGTGCTGCATCATTGCTTTAGAGGTTGCAGAAGGTCTGCTTGTCAGTGCTCAGACCATATACCACGCACTGCAACAAGTAGGTTTGTAGGCCGTCGTCCCAAAAGGAAGCACCTTCTGAAGCCTGTATTGTCTATTGAGAAGATCTACTACAATGGTTGCTGAAATGTGAGGGGTGTACTCACCTTTGTGAGATACTGTATGTCTTCATGCCAGAATTGTAGTACTTCGATATACTGATGTTTATTAGCATTTTATTTAAACTTTTCGCATAATACATTCTGGCCAGACAGCATACATTACTGTGGATCAGCTTATTCTGTCTACAAGAATTGGTCACCCACTTCTGACATTGTGTTCGTGTTTTCCTGCTTTGTAATAGACATAACCTTCTGCCAGATAATGATCGGCATCTTTGTTTTGCAACCTGACACTCAGACCCGTATGTGGGACTCTGTCAAACTGTTGCCATAAGTTTGGGAAGCACACAGTTGTCTTTTAATCCTGTGGCAATATGATTTCTCTTTACTGAAACCAAATGAGCCTGAGCCTGTTCCAGCTTGACTGTATCCCATGCACGAAATGAGGTTCAAGCCAAATGTTTGAGTGGAAGATCTCTACTGGCCTACACAGAGTCCCGACTGCAACCCCACTGAACATATACATGTAAGGCAGATGACTGCATGCCAGGTCTTCTTGCTCTGCATCGGGGCCTGAACGCAACACGTCAAATCCTATGTCACACTAGTGTGCTGGTCCTGGTCCGAGAGGCTGTTGGCAGAAGTGTGACTTCTGGTTTTCTACAAGCCATGTGTTAAGGCTACCTCAGTATCTGGCAATAAAGCAAATGCCACATCTTTTTGTGTTGCTGCTTACACTTTTGGATAAAGCATTATCTGCATTGTCCTGAACAAGTGATCTATAACTGGCCAAGCTATTAGAGGAGGATGGATGACAATGCTGTAAAACCACAAGTTGCTGCTTTTTTTCCCAGACACATATGGCTATGGTATTCCCCCAACCTGCACATATACGCACACTGAATTAAAGTAAATCGTATTATTTGACGAGTATGGGCTTGTCGAACAGCCAGCTTTAAATATGAACCAAAGCTGGGGCTGTGGTGACAAATGAACAAACCACATTCAAAGTGACTAGGAGTCATCAGGGTTTCTCTTTGCAGGAAAGAATAAGATTTAAAATGCAGGTATACATGATTCAGTTAAGGTTACCAGTAATGGCACCTGATTTGTCCAACCTTTTTGTTTTTATAGGCGGTACAGAATTTTTATCTTTGCTCTTTTTTTTTTTTTTTAGCATACCAGCATTTTCATTACTGCTATTTGTATCCACTCTGGTACAAAGTATATAAAATGGAACCATTCTGCTTAAGGATCTGTCTCCCAAAACTATTTGGTTTTGCTTATTTAAATGCTGGAGCACTGAGGTCAAACTGGAGCACTGAATATCAATTGTAAAAAGCGCTATAAAAAATAAAATACAATTTAATTGAATGCATTTTTTTTCATGTCTAAGGCAGTTTATTTCCTAGCAGGTGTTTCCTGCCACCGAATGATTATAAATTCCATTAATAGCAGAATGGGAAACTGTTCACTGAAGTGCTAATGCTTTTGATTCAGGTGGCCCAGGATTAATGGACCCCTGTGAGAAAAATCCAACAGATACCCTGGGGGCAATGGAGGAGCAGCAGAGAGAGGATATAACGTCTAGTGCACAGGTAAGCAAAGTCTAATCCTCTACGTGTTATTTTGGTAACAAAGCACTCTAAAATCAAAATGCTTTTGAACTCCTGACGTACATATTGAACTGAAAATAGTCCTAAGTCTAATGCACTTTGTTTTTTCGACAGTTTGCTCTGCGTCTCTTGGCATTCCGTCAGATCCATAAGGTTCTTGGCATGGACCCCTTGCCTCAGTTGAACCCACGCTTCAACGTGAGGAACAATCGCAAGAGGAGGCGAGATAACAGCGATGGCACAGACGGATTCGAGGCCGAGGGAAAGAAGGACAAGAAGGACTTTGATGGCTTCTAAGCAAGCTTCACAGTCTCCCCCATACCTTGTTCAACGTTTCTGTATTCCAGTGGTGCGAAAGCGGATTTCTTGTGGGTGTATGCTCGTTGCTGCTGCTCAGTAAGAATTTTCTGACTCGTAAGAAGTCAGTTGAACGTCTTGATGGCTATCGGTTAGCTTCTAGTGCACATAAATGACACGATGGCAGCTTGGTCACCGTTGAGCTTCATTTCAACATTATTTACTAAAAAAAAAATTTAACACGCACAATTATTTTCCAAAGCAGTAACTGGATTTAATTTGAGACTGATAGTTTATTGTGTTCTAATCATTTGTGATACTAAATTGATAAGACGTTTTTTTTTTTGCTTGTGCCGACCGTAAATTGTCACGTTAGTTGTACACTCCGGAAAACGTTCTTCTAGTCTGATGGTGTTTAACATATTTCAAGATCTTGTGGTAAAATTAACTTTCATTAAATATTCAAATAAACAGACTTAATATAAAAATATGACTTTAACTAATAAAACGGGTTGTTTGCAGCAGCTGTCAAATAATGTGTTGAATCAACCATGGGGAGTTGGAGATTCATTTGAACTCTAAAGTCATCTCGAGCTCTGTTTCTAAAGAAAAAAAAAAATTACCCATACAGTAGAACTGATTTAGGCTTTTGTGCATTTTTAGTAAGCGTTTTTTTGTTTTTAGTTTTTTTTCCCCCCATATATATTTGTGTGTTTAACAGAGACATTCCTCATAACCATAAAGCCTAAGCTAAACTGTAACCCATTCATTGTGTCTAATGAATGGTGACTGGGCATTTACTTATAAATTCGCTGCGCTAATAAAACCTGCCGGTTCCCTTCACCTAGCTATTGCCGATGTACATCTTTGGCTTGGTGTGAAGAAGGGGAGGGGGGGAGAAACCCTTCTAATCTTTTTATGCTTAACTCAAATCAGGTAATCCTTTTTTTTTTTTTTTTTTTTTTTTTTTTTTTTTTTCCCCTCAAGCAATTTGTTTGCAAGCTTCTGTTGCTATGCTGTAAAATGCTGATTTCTGAGAGCAGACTTGGGCCCTGTAAAAAAAAAAAAAAAAAAAAAAAATACAGTAAATAAATAAAAAAAAATGCTTGCTGCCCCCATTTTCAGTAGTTCCTAATTCGTTTCTGTACTAGACAACAGATACTTTAGAAATAACCACAGCAGTTACATGAGCATGTCCCTATTTCCCCCCCCCATTGTGTTTCTAGTTTTTAAAGGAAATGCCAGGCATAGAGGGAGACATTTTAAGCCTATGTTTGACACGGAGATCACTTATTTGTAATAGGCCCAAGTCTCTCTCAAATCTTGTGTTCATAGTGCTGTAATCCCTAAACCTAGAAGTGTACATATGCATATAATCATATGTAGCTATGTGTAGGCTATGTTTGACCTTTAATATATGAACATATATCTAATCTTGCAATCAAGCTTCAAGAAATTGTATAATTTTTATGAAAGCATGGCAGTGTTCAGAGTTTTGATTTCTGTTTTATTGTTTTATCTGTTTAGATGAGCAGCTGCTTGCTCATCACTTTTGTTTCACTATTCATTGTTTAAAAAACAAATCTATTCAAGGGTAAAAGAATGGGAAAGTGTTGGTTCTGTGTTTGTAATTGCAGATGTAGATTGATTCTTTCAGTAGACGGTCATCACCATCATGGTACTACTGCATAACTATAGACAATAAAAACCTTCACTGAATCAATTTTTTATTTTTTTTTCTCCTTCCTTTGGGATGGGTGTGTGTGCATGCTAAATGTGTGCAGTTAGAGCTAGTAGGACTCCCTGCCATGTACTTTCATCCACTGGGGCCTAAAAATGTAGTGTCGTACAAGGGAAGGAAGGATATGTGGAGAAACGATCCTTCCTGTTTTGAATTGTTAGTGGACAGGAAGTGGCCATGTTGCATTTTCTGCATTGAAAACTATTCAGTTGTGAACTTATGGGCCTGGAATACATACTTTCAGTGTTTTAATAGCAATTTCGAACCTTTTGTTCTTATGTATAATTTGATAAAATGATTCTTTTTTCCGAACGAGTGTTCTAAAACACTTGTTTAAAAGAAATGCATGTGTATATACTTTTACTCACGTAATACCATCGGTAAGAGCTGATCAAACACACTGGATAGATGGTACTGCTGCTATCTAGTATATGGAAACCCATAGGACAGTTGGGACCCATTAAACAAAAGCTGATTTTATTTTTCAATTTCAACTTGTAACACATGCTAAGTATTAACTGAAAATGGCCAATGATTGGCTGATTTAGTCAGGATCATTTACTTGCCAAACTCATAAGCCACTTTGTCAGCACTAACCATTTTAATAATTATTCAATTTTATAGGCACATTTATTCTGTTGCCAGGCTCCTCGATTGTTTTCTTTAAAAAAAAATATGCTAATAAATCGCCGTGTTATTGAGAAGTTGCGAATCTCTTCTGAAAATGTACCTGTGGAACTGGAGACTGGAGAAAAATAAATAAAATAATAAAGTTTCAACTAAAATAATGCACCTCCACATTATAACATAGTGAGACAATAAAAGGGAAACAATGAATAAATGTTTCTTCCCTCATCTTAGAGACTCATGCAGAATAACATTATGGAGCGTATAGCAGGGGAATTATTTAACGAAGAATTTATTTTTATAATTTAACAGAAATAAAAATGTCATTGACGTTCTGAAAAGTCCTTCAAAAATGACTAAAAAAAATATCCCATCATTAATATTTTCTTTTGTACAATTTTGTGGTACGTGGTAGCTTAGTGGTTAAGTCATGGGTCTTCATCTGGGGATCGGCAAATAATTTTATTTGCATAGCGCTTTTAACAAAGTTTACATAGAAATTATGGCAATAAAGTAGATTGTTTTTAATAGTTTACAAAGGTTTGTCTCTACAGTCATAAAAAAAATTGTTAATAAAATAACGGGTAAAAACATCAAAATATTTGAAACAATTATTTCATTAAAGTTTTATTTAGATTAAAGCTGAATTGCATGTAAATATATAATAGTGCACCTGATAGTATAAAACTGCAAATCTATTAAAATAAATGTGTAACTGTGAACACATTTTTAACTGCAAATGTTTATGATGCATAAAAGATTTAAAAATATATGAAAATACACACAATGATGCATGAACAACAACATAGTTCTAATTGTCTAAATATAACGAGCTTAATATGATTATTTTAAGATCAGTGCCTATGTTTGACACGCTGAAGATCCCTGGGTTAAGACATTGGACTCAGCCACATTAATTAAGTTTTAATTATAAAATATATCCGGTGAAAGCATTAATATGAAGCGAATTTGCTGTCTGAGCTTCTGTATTACAAAATTAATACAACAACTTCTGACCAATCAGAATCCAGCATTCAGCCCTGCACAGTAATAATGATAATATACAGTATATATTATATTACTGTACTGTTGCATGCCAAGGTGTCATTTCCAATTTCTCGGTATATGAAGGGAAGTGTTCTTGTGCGTTTGCATGCATTTGCGTGCGCGTCTCGGGGTCGAGGAAGCGGATGGGGAAGAAAATGATTGACGGCTCCCGTAGCCAATGAAATTGAGCGTTTTTTTTTTTTTTTTTTTTTTTTGCTGACGCACGACCCGCCCCCTAGCGGCGACGGAGAGCTCGGGCGTGGTTTACGCTCCCGCAGGCTCGCGTTCACGCGCGGAAAGGGAAAAAAAAGAACATTTCTCGCGCGGGGCTCAAAGGGACAGAGCTCGCGCGTTCCCGGTTTCCGGACCCCCGCCGCAATGCTGAGCCTGGGGAGCGGTGGAGCGAAAAGCGCCAAGCCGTCGTTCGTGTCCTACGTGACGCCCGAGGTAGTGTTGTTGTTTATCTTTTTGTTGTTGTTGTTGTTGTTTGTGTTCGTGTATATTCCACACATAAATAAGTTTATATGTTGATGACAGAGCGGCTTGGGCTCGAGCGCGACACCGGGAGCGGGTTGAACTACACACTCCAACACAACATGGAAGTGCAAACGATCACATGTCATTTCAATAATAATTTCTCTCTACGAGGAAACTGTAGAGTTTGTTTTTATTCCCAGTTATTTTACTTATTTATATAAAAAAAAAAAACTCAACCCAATTTCTATGTATCAGCTGTAAAAGGCGAACATTATGATTACTGCATGTGACTTTTTTAATAACACTTCTGAGAGAGAGAGAGAGAGAGAGAGAGAGAGAGAGAGAGAGAGAGAAATTAATAACTAATATAATAATATAATTATAAATATTATAACTAATATAATATAATAACTAGTATGTGTGCGCGAGAGAATGTGTGTATTCTGTGGTGTGTGTGTGTGTGAGAGAGAGAGAGAGAGAGAGAGAGAGAGAGAGAGAGAGAGAGCGCGAGAATAAATGTGTATAATATTGGTGTGAGAGAGAATGTGTATGCATTATATGTGGGGGGAAAAAGCATGAGAACGAGTGTTGGTGTGTGTGTGTGTGTGAGACAGAAAAAGAAGGACTGTATGGAAAGAACATTTGTAAGATTATGCCTGTTTATAGTGTGTGTGTGTGTGTGTGTGTGTGTGTGTGTGTGTGTGTGTGAGAGAGAGAGAGAGAGAGAGAGAGAGAAGCAGAAATAAAAAAATAAATGCATGTATAAATGTGTGTGTGAAAGAGAATGTGTGTATTATGTGGTATGCCTATGAGAGAGAGAGATTGAAAGAATAAATGTATTTATAGCTGGGGTGTGTGTGTGAGACAATGTGGTGTGTGTGTGTGAGAGAGAGAGAGAGAGAGAGAGAGAGGGGAAGAATATAAGAAAAAAAAAAAAAAGAAACAGTACATGTATGTATGTAGGTGTGTGTGAGAGAATGTGTATGCATTATATGGTATATGTGAGAAAAATGTATATATATAGCTGTGTGTGTGTGTGTGTGTGTGTGTGTGTGAGAGAGAGAGAGAGAGAGAGAGAGAGAGAGAGATGGATGTGTGTGTGTGTGTATCTAGTGTACGTGAGATAGAACTTGAGAGAGTATGGTGTGGTAAGTGTGTGTGTGTGAGAGAGAATGTAGCTATATCTGTTGTGTGAGCGAGTAGTGTGACAGCATATCTGGGGTGTGTGTGTGTGTGTGTGCGTGCACGCGTGCGCGTGTGTGTGATGCTGCAGCAGCTAAATTGAAGTCCACTTTTCTCTATAATAATCGAGTGTTGGAGAAGCAGAGGCATGTAGCAAATAGCCGACCTTTTGTGATGCTTATTGTTTTTATGGCTTGTCTTTAGCTCAGGTCTCTTGGGAGGGTCAGAGTCCACGTGATTTGCCGTTCATATAGCACATATCAGGTTTAACGCTGTCCAACGTCCAGTTTTAAAGCATTAAAAAAATGGCTTTATGATAATACATAAAAGCCAAAGTTTGCACTCCTGTGGATTCTGGTGGAAAATGAAATATGAGTGTATCCTGCAACAAGACAATTTACAATGAGGGAAAAAAAGAGGAAAGATCTGAGAGGAAATCATAAATCATCTTTAACCAGCGTTGGATGAAGTACACAAAGCATGTAGTAGAGACACAGTAAAATATCACTCCAGTAAAAGTAAAAGTGCGCTTGAGTAAAAGTACAAAAGTATTTCCGTTCAAATGTGCTTCAGCATCGAAAGTACCATGAATTATTATGGCTGTAATGTTCCTATTATCATTTGTGTCACAAACCTCTTAATCATAAAGAACAATATTCATTATTCAAACACTGTTTGATATCTATTCAAATGATAAAATTATTTGTTTACGATATTTAACTTTGAAATGCAGTGAAGTTAAAATCTCCCCAAATGGAAGCATTTCAGTAAAGTACAGATTGGACTTGCACTTGTGCACTTTATACCACACGTTCACTTTAAAGACAATCACATCAACCACCTTATGTGATTACTGTTTACTGTACATAAGCATACCTCGTATCCATAAGCATACCCTGTATATAAAATTTTTTCTCATATATAACGTATTTTTTGGACTATAAGCCGCTACTATTTCCCACGTTTTGAACCCCGTGGCTTAAACAACGAAGCGGCTAATTTATGAAATTTTCCTGGGTTTTTCCCGGTTTCACAAACTTCAAGCCAAAAAACTGAACCCTATAACATTAGACCGATGAAATTTCCGAACGGAAATGAAAAAAACGCACCTCACCTGTGTTCTGAGCTGCACGGCATCGGGAGAAAAAAAGTTTTTTTTAAACTCACAATGATGCCAAAAGATAAACTCCTGAGAGAAATAGTTGTGAAAGGAAGGAGGAAGACAGTGAACTTTCTTGGTCGGCTACTGTTTAGATACAAGCCGTTGTAGCGCGTTGAGTCTGGGTGAAGGGAGAGCTCGCTAACTCCAGTTGCAACAGAAATCATATAAGCACAGACAGGTTTCCAAAACTCGTGCTTTTTTATTATTCTTGGCAACAGCGTTACAGGTTAGTCAAAGAAACTTAGAAAACAGCATCAGAAAATAATAAGGACATATTCCTCAGTCTCACACACACACAGTAATACCGGAGGAATGCAGTGGCAGGATATTCCCAAAATACCGCTATGCTCCTGAAGGAATCACAACATATTTCACCCGTTACACAGTGTGTAACGTGTCTTTTGTTAAAGCCTGTGTAAAGTACATTAGTGTACTGTAGTGCGGCTTATAGACTGATGCGGCTTATTTATGTTCAAAATAAAAATATTTGTAAAATTCCGTGGGTGCGGCTTATATATGGGTGCGCTTAATAGTCCGGAAATTACGGTATCTTTATATATTTTATATTTTACATAGTTAATTCTCTTTATTTATCTGCCTTCTTTTTTCTTTGTTTTATTTCTTCTCCCCATCCTATTCCCTCATGCCGGACAGTCGTACAAAGTATTTCACTGCATGTCGTACTCTGTATGTATGTGTATGTGACAAATAAAATTGGATTTGATCGAGATACGTGAAATTACGAATCACATTTACTACATTACTGTCCACCACGCAAAAAACATCGACCCTTATATAAAACACTTGTATGCTGTCTTTGTAATGACAAAGTGGTATGCAAACATTTACTCACATTCCACTGGCTTTTAGTTTTATTTTGGGGTCAAACTGAATGAGCCATATGCTTGAGAATTCAGCCATATCCCCTCTAGAAATCTACCAAACAGGATTAATGTGTTACTAAGCCCAAGGATTCAAGTTCACAGATTTGACAGTGGTGCAGTACTACAGATCAGGTCTCTGTTGGCTTTCTTCAGTCTGTATAATAGTTGGATTTGATCATTGGTGCTATTGATAATCCAGTCAGTTTCAGTCTTTGAACTGGCTGAAGCCTATTGATGTGACATACATCAGAATCAGAAAGAGCTTTATTGGCATGTTTGCACTTTCAATGAATTTGTTTTGGCGACAGTAGTTACAGTAAAAAAACAAAAAACGCCAAATAAATCATTTATATTGCACAATAGGGAGCAAATTTAACAGGTCAACTGTTCATACATGGTTTTCTTTCCAGTATGCAGACTGCCATAAATCATTGTTGTGAATTCGAGTAATAATCAGAAATGCCCCTGATATCGCCACCGGCTCGCTCATTAGGGACAAACTTACACTTATAAAGAACCATCTGATTCATTCTTTATTAGCGCATTATCTGTGTAAAGCTGCTTCGAGACAATGTCCCTTGTTTAAAGCGCAAATACAAATAAAAAATGAATTGAATTGTTATGATGGTGTGTGCAAATGAATGTATATCAAGTTCTACTATTTACAATATAAACGGCTTGATTTGACTCTCTGCACAGGAAATCAAATCTGAGAAAGAGTCACAAAAGAAAGAGAGACATCCCAACTTGCTACCAGGTACCCACACACACACCCATCCACAGGAATTAGTGAAAAATGAGTATTTTATGAACAAAGTGACTGCTAAATGAAATCGCCTTTCTACAGTGGTTTTATGTATTCTTCTGCCAATTTCTCAGGGGAAGTCGTGTTCTGCAGTGCAAGCCCTGTTCTCAAACACACACAGGATGACCTCTCTCAGCGGGGAATCTTCGGCACGCTCCTCTGCACTAATTTCCGCGTCTCTTTCGTCAGCGACGAGACACCGCTGGAGGAGACGGTAAGGGAGACGGCTTGCATGGTGTGATTATGGTATGGTACGAATATGGTATTGGTTGTGGTGCCGTTGCCGGTCGTGACGGCAGAGTTGATGGTGGCGTCATCAGTGGTAGAGGTCCTGTCGTTAAGTGTTCTGTTATTATAAGAACCAGCACAGTGTTCTTCAGCTGTGGACTGGACTATGAATTATTCGCTAGTGGGATGCCATTGAAAACACGTTTATTAAATTTATAGAAGCAATCATTTTTTTATTGTTTTTCCTTCGCAACAACCGACATCAGAAAAGGTGGTTTCTGATTGGTTAAGGTATCTAGCTAATGTTACTGTAGCATTATAGATATTATAAAGTGTTCTTTAGGTCCATGCTTCACTTTAATTGGAAATATCACATTGTCCTGTTCATTTTAGAGCTTTTTGCATTTAAACAGTCGCTCACTTTGCACTCTATTTATACATGTACAACTTCGAAACACACCAAACACAAATCGTTTCTCTCATGATCTTAATCAGCTAGTAAGTCAGCTGGCAGAGAATAAATCGAGAGTCGTTGTTCAGTGGTTACTTCCAGCTTAGTGGTGAAGACTGAGAAGCAGTGCTTTTTTTTTTTTTTTTTTTTTTTTTTAGTGTAAAATCTATGAAATCTTGCTGGAGACAGTCTTTAATCAGGCTCGAGTACTGTGATAATATTTGTATTACATATCGTGCAGTTATTGGAGATTTGTGGAGGTACTTTTGGTATCGGTCTTTCAGTTCATTCAAATAGACATTCGCTTACTAGACGTGTTTACTTTCATGATCTACTCAAAAGAAACATAAATCCCATTTTCATAATTGCTGGGATTCAGTTATTTACACACTCAAAACAAACACACAGACTTTTAATTTTTAGGAGAAAATTGGACAAAATGTTCCCTCAGTCAAAATCCTAAAACTAAAAAACCTCTACCCCTTTTAATCAAATTCTTAAGGTTTTTTAGAAAAAATGGTCAAAAATCTTTTTTTTGTTTGTTTGTTTTATATTTGTATAACTAAACCTGGATTTTGTCCTGAACATAGCCATGAAAGCTGGCAAGGTGTTAAAAAAACAACAACAAAACATCGGCTCTACTATCAGTATGTGTCATGAGTCTTGATTTCCTGACAACTGAATTTTATGATAGAATTCTGATGCATAATTTCTCCAGTGTAATGCAGGATTAATGATCACACATTCAGTATATTTTACTGTGTACACACTGAATCAGAATCAGAATTTGGCCAATGTGTTGACACACACAAGGAATTTGTTTCCCGGCTGTTAGTGACTTAAAGTACAGACATAAATAAAAACTATACATAAAAACTATACTAGACTAAATGTTGTATTATAATAACAGACACAGTGCCATTCATTTGATTTTAATAATCAAAAGTTTGCAGTGCACCTGTTTGTGTTTATCTAATGAACCTGTTCTATATACAAAGTGAGTGTGCCAAAGAGGAACTATGTCAGGTGACTACTTTTACCTAAAGTGGCATTTCAGGAACTTGAGAGTGTGATTCATTGCCAGAGTAACTGCGGTTGGAAATGCATTCACCATTAAAGCAGACTTGCTAAACATGAAAATGCGAACATCAAAACACCACAAATGCTACATCAAGGAGCGATCTCTGTTTAAACCGCATCTGAGCCCAAACCCGACCGACCTACCCAGCATAACGTTTTACGCGTAACAGTACTCAGTCTCAGCGCTTCAGTGTAGCTCATGTAGATACGTTTAGGTTGATCTGATACTTGGTGCAAAAGTAGGAAGTTCCGTCCTAATAGACTCATTTTGGTTTTTGCGTTCACAAACAGCAATCGAGTGGTGTGAGAATGCACCGTCTGCCAGGCAGCAGGAAATGTCCATCTGTTTAAAAACAGAGAGAAAACATTGTGTGGCGGTTTAATAAATAGTGCATTCGATCAGCTCTGTAAGCATGAACCCATTGTTTCTGCTTTTTCTAACATTGTGCATCCGTACAAAACAACGGCTGGTATGTTAAAGAAAATCTCCACCATCAAACCTATTCATATTGAAATGTCAGCATTTGATAGTCGGTGATGTATTTTAGTTATTCAGAAGTTTGCTTGCACAGCTCTAATGTTGTTTAATGGGGGGGAAAAAAAGTTTTTAGGCATGAAAAAAATTGTAAAAATCCCATTTTCTTATTTGTTTTTTTCTTCAGTAGTTTTTAATGTCATTCATGAGAAATCTGGTCTGGAAATAGTGAAGAAAGTTTGGACTTTGGACTCAAAGTCCCAGGATGCATTCCAGCTATACGACACTGAGCTAGGGCAAAGACTCAGTGTGGCTGGTTAGCTATCTATGAGATGATGAGTGTGATGGTGTTAGTTGTATTAGTGAAGGTTGCAGCTCAGTGGTTTAGGCACTGGACTCTGGATCATCAAGCTGCTACTGCTGGGCTTTTAAGCAAGGCCCCTAATCCTCAAATGCTCAATTGTAAGTCGCTCTGGATGCTGTAAATGTTGTAGTATTCGCGTGAAAGTTGAAGCTTCAAAAGTTGGTCTCTCAGACTAAAGGATTAAAGTGCTGCTGAATCCATTTCTTTAGGTAGAAATAAAGCATTGGCAAAATCTCAGCAGTGCCAGCATTGTGGGTAAAGAGCTATAGACCAACATGTAGAAGAAATAAGTGTAAACTTTGCACACAATAAATCGTTAAGTGTGGATTTTCTTTTTTCATTGAAATATCACGGTATTGTTTTTTTCTTCTTCAGACCCAACACTTCAGGAATAAGCTTTATGGAGAAAATGACATTCCTCTAATGTGTGTGGACCATGTTTACGGAGGTAGTGAAACAAACGAAAACCTGAATGTTTCTTTTATAGTTTCTATGCCAGAAGATTCACAAATAACATAATATTTTCAGTGTTTTAAATCTCACGGTCTAACAGTGCATCTTTGTGATCTGTTCCACAGTTTACGATGAAAAGAGAAAGTTGATAACTGGAGGCTTCCTGGCAAATAAATATCCATCCAAATTCATCATTCACTGTAAAGACCTGCGTGTCTTCCAATTCTGTCTAACCTATACCAAAGAAGAGGATGCCAAAAAGGTAACTGTATACAACATGGACCAAAGTATTGGGAAACCTTACTTTTCTAACCATATACGGTTTTCCCTGAACTTTTACTACAAAGTTGGACCCACACAATTGTATAGGACGTCTTTGGATGTGATAGGTTTAAATTTCCTCTTCACTTGAACTATGAGACCCAAACCTGTTCCAGCATGGCAATGTCCCTGCACACAAAGTGAGCTCAGTGATGTGGGCTGGAGGGTAAGATCATGAGTGGCCTGCTATCGAGCTCTGACCTCAAACACTACTGAACACCTCTAGAATGAATCAAAATGCTGACTGCATCCCAAACCTGTGGCTGAATGAACACTTCAAAATCACACTCTAAAATCTTGTTGTTTCCAGAAGAGTGGAGGTTATTATTACAGCACTTTCAAAAAAACACACTTGAATCTTATGCTTAGGTGTCCACAAACTTTTGTCCATGTAGTGTCTTCTCATGGAAATAACACAGAACGTGAATTCTGATTATTGACTGTTCCCACTTTTTTTTTTTTTTTTTTTTTTGCATTAGATTTTTCGGGGTATTGTTCATCACTGCTTGGAGCCAAAGTCCCTGAAGTGCGTCTTTGCTTTTGCTTACGCTCATGCAGCAAGACCAGGTACTAAATTTCATCTTAAATTAATATAAATCTCCATGAATTTAAACCAGATTGATCATTTTATATTGAGTTACACACAAACATACTTAAAAAAAATCATTTTATATTCATTTATTGCTAGTAAAGTCCTATCTAAGTCTGTCAATGTCTAAATGAATATAAACATAAACCGTATGTACAATAAATAAGTAGAACAAACGAATAAAACAACAATGTGTTTTCTGCCTGCTCATTATTAGGAAGACAATTTCGTCTGTGTTTGTATTTTGCTGAAAAAAAACAAAGCTTCTTTATGCTTTTAATGCAGCTGTCACATCTGACATCCCTACAACTGTGATAGGGTTTAAAATAGTCCTAGTTTCCTTCATAATATACAAATTGTCAGCCAACTCACAGAGCAGCTGTCAGATTCCCATGTTACAATGCTTAACATATGTTTCAAATCTTTAATATATAACACCATCAAGAAATAAAGGGAGGGGAAGTGCTTAAGTTTTCTCCAAATGTAATGATTCAGTTAAAGCACCTAATCAATAAGTAAGTAGGGAATTGGTAGATTAGTGGTTAAATTGTTGGATTTGAGATCGGAAAGGTTGTGAGTTTCAATCCCGGATCCACCAAGTTGTGACTGCTAGGCTGATCAACAAGGCCCCGCTCAGTTGTATAAACGAGATAAATGTAAGTCGCTCTGGACAAGGGCTTCCGCCAGTGACGCAAGTATAATTACATGACTGGATGCATCATTTCTGCCATTCAGAAATGCATACAGCAGAGAAGACTGTTATGTTCGATTCATCAGCTGACTGGATGCAAGAAATGAAAAGAACCAAAGGAAACTGTAGATTAGTCACGAACAACGAGAACTTTGAACTTTCCACAAAGTAAGTCATGACTTCTCTTCTCAGATTTACAAATTGCCACCATTGGAGCTAAATACAATAGTACAGGTTTCACGGCCAATTACATTCACAATAGGATTCTTTTAATTTGCTCAAATATGTTCACATTTCTTTGTAGATTACCAAAGTACTTCATCATTCCAGCAGCTGTCACTGATGAGGATTTAGGTCAATTCCCAGGAAGCGGGTTACCAGTAAGTATTACGGTTACAGTAAGAGTAAGAGGTGGTAGCCCAGTGGATAAGGCATTTGACTTTGGATTGGAAGGTCACAAGTTTAAATCCTACTGCTGGGCTCTTACGCAAGGCCCTAAACCTTCAACTGCTTGTTTTTTAAGTCGCTCTGGATATGGGCGTCTGCCAAATACCGGAAATGTAAATATTTAAATAATAAATATGTAAAACGGTAGTCAGAATGCAGACCCACCAGATAAATTTAGCAGAACAGTCAAAATGTACTGTAGCAGAACCAGTGCATGCAAAAAAAATGGCTACAGATGAACTCAAATAAAAAACAAAAACAAAAAAACAGGAACCATTGTCAATGGCCAATCACATTCATTTATGCAAATGATTAGGCTGAAAAAAAATCACAGAAAAAAAAGGAAGAGGTTTCACCAACTTTCATAGTTATTCACCCTCTCCAGTGTGTTCAGTGAAATAATGAATAAAGTTGATAAAGGGGTTTGAGAACGACTATACAGGTGCATCTCAATAAATTAGATTGTCGTGGAAAAGTTCATTTATTTCAGTAATTCAACTCGAATTGTGAAACTCGCACTCAGACTGAAGTCGTTTAAGCCTTTGGTTCTTTTAATTGTGATGATTTTGTCTCACATTAAACAAAAACCCACCAATTCACTCTCAACAAATTATAATACTTCATGAGACCAATGAAAAAACATTTTTAGTGAATTGTTGCACTTCTGGAAAGTATGTTCATTTACTGTATATGTACTCAATACTTGGTAAAGGCTCCTTTTGCTTCAATTACTGCCTCAATTCGGCGTTGCATGGAGGTGATCAGTCTGTGGCACTGCTTTCATTGGAACTAAACAT
Source organism: Silurus aristotelis (assembly GCF_946808225.1). Lineage (NCBI taxonomy): Eukaryota > Metazoa > Chordata > Actinopteri > Siluriformes > Siluridae > Silurus > Silurus aristotelis. The sequence goes on from NC_139596.1 coordinate 7,374,764, forward strand.
CTTCCACATAACAGTGCCCCTGTGCACAAATCAAGCTCCATAAACAGGATTTATCAAGGTCGCTGGCCAGGCCTTTTCGCTCCAGCATCAGTGCCTGACCTCACTTGTTATTGTGACTGATGAGCGAATCCCCATAGTCACACTCCAAAAACTAGTAAAAAGCTTTCCCAGGCGAGTAACGGTTAAAGGGAGGACCAACTCTGTGCTAATATTGTGACCTTATAGAATATATGCATATAAGCGTTTTTTTTTTTTTTCATTCATGTATTCTTGTTTTTTCAGATTTGGTGCTGGTCCCACCATAGTGGCTGTGCTTTATTTAAATCCTCCTCTGTACCCACAAATCAGGAAGACGGGGTCGTGCAAGCCTATGTGGAGAGGTACACGTGTTTAAACACCATAATACAGTTTCACCTTTTCCAGGGGGTTTTCCAGGGGGTTTTCCAGGGGGTCTTGTCAATTTAAGAACTAGGTCTCACCATTTCGTAAGTCTGCTGTTCAAATCAGAGGTGGAAAGACTACTAAAATATTCTACTTAAGTAAAAGTACTTTTACTTTAAACATTTGCTGGAGTACAACTAAGATTACGGGTTAACAAATGCACAAAATGCAATTACTTTCTAAAGTAAAATTAGAAAGTGGCTAATTTCTTTTTATTACTCAGAGTAAACATTATTTGGTTACTTTTTGAAGTACAAAACATACGTACAACATAAGTAAAATTACATATACTAAAATTAAAGATTACTCCTTTATAAACTACTTTATATCTAGTATATACCTCAAAAAATTACTTGATTACAGTAGTAATGTAATTCATTGTTTTCCACTTCTGGTTCAAATGAATTAGATTTAATGTATCTCTTCAGTAGTTGTTTAGCTACATTTATCCCCCAAATATATATAGAACCACTGACAATTTGTCTAAAGAAATCTACTACTGCTTTTATCCAAAAAGAAAAGCTTTTTTTTCCCCCATTCCCTATGTTCAAAATGCTTTTTTTGAATTTTTTTTATTTCTTTTACAGAATGCTTCAGGCTGTGGCTCAAAATCACCTTTATTCTGTTAAAACAGAGGACTTGTCTGAAACGCTTCCTACCATTCAGGACATTCAGCAGTCTTACACCAAGTTTAAACAATTTTTTCTCATTGGTGAGTCTTAAATTCATTACAAAAAAGACTTGAATTTTGATAGCAGAGCCATGTGTCTATCTCAGATTTGAATCCTCTTTCTTTTACAGATAATTCCACTGATTTTTGGGTGTCAGACGTCAAGTGGTTCTCCTCACTTGAAAGCTCAGGCTGGCTAGAAATGATAAGGTTTTAGATATTTTGCCTTAAAAAAAATAAATGTACCTTTTTAAAGCTTATGAGATAATAATAATTGGAGAAATCCCCGTTATTGATTTTATTTTTAGACAGTGTCTCCATAAAGCAGTGGAAGTGGTAGAGTGCCTTGAAAAGGAAAATACCAATGTTCTTATAATGGGTAGGTATCGAGTGTCCGTGTCGGTGTCAATCGTGATATCTTTTTTTTTTTTTTTGAGATCTTGAACAGCAGTCGAATCCTCTTTTTGTGTTCCAGAGGAGGAAGGCACTGACTTGTGCTGCGTTATTTCTAGCCTGGTTCAGATCATGCTGGATTCTCACTACAGGACTCTGGCAGGCTTTCAGGGCCTGGTGCAGAAAGAATGGGTGGCTGGCTGCCATGCTTTCCTCGATCGATGCAATCACCTTCATCAGAAGGACAAGGAGGTAGTTAAGTGCAATTAAAGCAATGTAAAAGCAGGATGGAGAATGTTCTGTAGTAGCAGAGCCCACTGTAAGGCCTACAGTATTTAGACTGTATGCTGTATACGTGTGCACATGGCTGGTACAGAATCAACATTGTTTATAAGTACAATTATAATAGTAGCATTATGCAAATTAACAAGTGGAGAAAATTTACCGCAAATAAATATAAAGGCAGAGGCTATTGAGCAAGTACAGTTAGTGTGAGTGTGTGAGTGTGTGAGTGTGTGAGTGTGTGAGTGTGTGAGTGTGTGAGTGTGTGAGTGTGTGAGTGTGTATATATATATATTTATTTATTTTTTTTTTAATTAAACAATCTCCCTATAGGATCAATAAAGTATTCTGATTATGTATATAAAGATCTATAATTGCGGCTTGCTGACTATATATAATGTATGCACATTTTTTATAAATGAATAAGCTTTCAACTAGTTGATCAACATCTACGAAATTGCAAAATCCTGTTGTACGTGTGCCACCATCCTGTTCTTCAGCCAGGCAATATATCCCTGAACAACATGACTCACGTTTGTCACCTTGGAGAGGTTTGGAGATACAACAGTGTTTCAAGGTTAATTTGACATGCCGGTGTCATCATCTGTGGAATGAATTAGAAGAGTTTAAAAGGTTTCAGTACAAAAACATATTTTGGGTGAATATTTTTTTTTAAACCTGTCATAGTTTGTAGTTAGAAGACGTTTACACCACATGCTAATTGTTGCTTTATGAAAATAATAAATCATATTTTTGCTGGAACAGGTGTGGGTCAAGTGAGGGGGTAAATTTAATTCTACCTCATCCAAAGGCAATGGAATGCAATTGCATGCCTCTAGTTTGTGCTAACAGTTTGGGGAAGAACCAGACTTGGCTAGAAAAGTCAGGTGTCACAATACTTTTGTCCATGTAGTATATTGTTTTTTATAGTTCAGCCAGTGTTTTGCTTTCTTTAACTTCGAGAATTAAGAGAGAGTCTGGTATTTAGCGTTTTTTTCCTATTTCAGCATGTAAGGTGATCAGGGTTTCCTCTCTTTTCCACAGTGTCAGTCCCCAATCTTCCTGCTCTTTCTGGAGTGTGTGTGGCAGCTGGTTCAGCAACACGAAACAGCCTTCCAGTTTTCCGAGACGTACCTGACCGTCCTGTCCGACAGTGTCCATGTGCCAATCTTCAGCACATTCCTTTTTAATTCTGCCCACCAGATGGAAAGCACAATGAAGGTAGCGCTAACGGCTAACACGCGATGAGAATGTTATTAAAGTCGCTTTTTAGTTGTTTTGTCTGATAGAACGTGATTTAGCTCCAACTTAATTTTTCAAGGTCATCCTCGCACAGAAACCGGTTGTTTTGCATTCCTCTCTGATGCATCATACCAGACACTTGACTTCCTTTAGACGTTTTGTAAACCGAATAAACAATCCTAACCGCATTAAACACCTGATACTGTTGATGTTCAAGAACAGCAGTAAGGTAACAGCGCACTACTGCTACCTTCGCAGTACCATATCCTCAGTCCAAAAAGCGAACAGTTCTCTCCTTGTGTTAATGTTGTTAGCCCGAGTGTGTGCTCGTCCATCACTTTCTAACAGATACCCCTCCTGTTCACTACTGCTGCTTGAATTTGTTGGCAGGCCGAGTCTCAGTACTCACAAAGAGGCCCATTGACCTGCCCTGCAGTGTGGGACTGGTCGGTGCAGTTTGACTGCAAGGCGCAGCAGCTCTTCCTGAACCCTCTGTATAGCGAGAAGCTCAAGCAAGAGAAAACCCTACGCAGAGTTCCTCGAGGAAAGGTGAAGAGAGCATTCAACATTGCTGTGATTTTCCATCATCTGTACATAAACTATTCTGAACTGAAATTAATCTAACTTGTTTTGACTAAAACTTCAAAGTTTTGATTTGAAAGGAATATGCACAGACCTTAAGTATAAAAAAAAAAAAAAAAAAAGTTTTCACATTTAATTATTATTAAATGTAGAACATCCAAAGCTTTTCGATATAAGTAACAGATAATTTTCATTTTTGCTCAGCAGCACCAGCGGCAGTTGTCCTTGCCCAGCTCTGCATTCAAAACACCTCCCAAGAAAGGTTTCTTCAAAGATGAGGCAGACAGCCTGAAGAAACTGCTTCGTGTAAAACGTCTCAGTCGCTGGATGGTGTCACCCGAAAGCCCGGTGGCAGGATCCACTAGCGAGTTTTATGAGGCTTGGCAGCGTCGCCCACCGGACCCGCACGGCCTGCTGCTGCCATGTCTGTCTGGACCAACCATGCGTCTGTGGATGCAGCGCTGCCTCCGCTGGATCCCCGACAGCCAGATCGTGGGTGGGGGCCCCGTGGCCGTCACAAGCAAACTTGCTGAGCTCCTGGCTCAAGTGCAGGAGCTCCAGAGTCAGCTGGAACGAAGGGGATGCTGTGAAAATCAGGCTGTAAGCCATCGCCTGCAGCCATGTCCAATAGCGTTCACACGGACCTCAGTGCGTCTGTCGTCCTCTTTCCCCTTTGCTACTGGTCGGACCTGGTACTCAAAGCCCGCCATTCCCACGAGCCTTCTACATAGTCTGATGGTGAGCGATAAGCTAGCAAGCCAAGATGACGAAAGCAGTGAAGTTATAAGCTTTGTTTAGGAGCAGGAGTCCTATTTAGAGTGGCTTGGAGTCACACGTGTCTCTTTACAATGGATATAAAAAGTCTTCACAGATTACAACTTATAAAAAAAAAAAAACTATCAAACGTTTTAGGTAAAAAAAAAAAAATAAAAAAAAAGGCAGGATAAAAACCTTGCAATAACTCCATTGCAAAAGCACGCAGACCCTTTGGGTGAAGCCTTTTGATTTTTAAAGGCAGGTCTTTTGCGTAGCTGCTGTGGATGCAGGTTTTCATTTCAATCATGCAGGAGCCACACCTTGTTCCTCCTGTTTCAGTTCAACTTGGCTTTCAACTATCATGCAATCAGGCAGCAGTCGCTAGAGAGACTTCTGCTTGGTAAGAATGAAGACCCGCACCCACAATGGCATATATTATAGTTTAATAGGCCTATTATTATAGTTTCTATAAGGCCTATCTATCTATCTATCTATCTATCTATCTATCTATCTATCTATCTATCTATCTATCTATCTATCTATCTATCTATCTATCTATCTATCTATCTATCTATCTATCTATCTATCTATCTATCTAATCTGTCTATCTATCTAATCTGTCTATCTGTCTGTCTGTCTGTACACACATGCGCACACACACAGAAATATATATATATATATATAAATTAAGCTGTCAAGTCTAAATGGCTGTCATTTCTTATTAAACACATGAAAGATATCGATCCAAACGAAATCTCACCCTTTAAAGGGCAGAAACGTTAGTGTGATTATTACGACTCGTCTGCTGAATTATAGGAGGATTTAATGAGGTATTAACATGACCGCTCTGAGAACTTTACCATTTTTGTTGTCATTAAATGCAAATTAGATGTGCCTTAAATGCACTTTATAATTTACAGGTAATTATTTACCAACAGGCACACTGGGGCTTTTGACTAGGACCTGTGCTTATGAATGATTTAAAGATGAGACCTAAAGCCTTAAGCCTTTGTCTAGCGAATGATCTCTTAGTGATATGAGGGATAAAGCGGGGGAAAAGCATTATTTATACTGTAGGTGGATTTTACTGTATCAGAACCTTCACTTGAGCCGAATAGAATTAAATTTATATCAAAGAATAAACGCAAGCGCGATGTGTTTATTTTGTACATCCAATATGTTGGCTTGGCATTTATTTACAAGGTTGCACAATCTAGAATGGATGAAGTGTTATATTTTTTTCATTAATAGCACTTTTCTAGTGCTACTCGTTATGATACAGCCTGATTCATATGACTAGTATAACAGTGGAGTGTAAGGAAATGTTCTGGATTTAATCGAAATGAATGTGCTCTAGATTAATCTATCCATGTTTTCATGCCTAGAAGCAAATATTATATGTACAGTTTTACATATTAAGATACTGTTTGCATTGTTTGTTGCCTTTTTGCTTTATTATATTATGTGTATAATGCATATAACTTGCTCAGCCTTATGGTGCATACCTCATTTGGTCTAATGCCTTAACTACTGACTGCAGTCTTACTGGTTTAAAAGGTTTAAGTGGGGTTTTTTATGGGTAGCTAAAATATACATGCAGATCCAATCCAAGTCAACCATAAAACAAATCTAGAATAGGCCTTATTTATTTATTTATTTTTTTCAAATCAATTTGCCTAATGTTTTAAATGATTTTCATAACGCATCCCAAGGTTTAAAGAAATTGCTAATAAACATGTGTGATTTGGTGCCATCTGCTGGTTGACGGTGAATCTGAAAGACAGGGAACAAACAATAATAAAAAAATGACTGAAGGTCTGTAACTGCTTTTTAACATGACTTTCCTGAATTCCATTTCACTATATTGCCAAAAGTTTGCGGACACCTTGTCATTAGTATGGCATGTGCTTTTTGAGCACCACATTCCACATTTAGTCCCAGTTTGCTTTTAGAATTCCCTTCAATTCCCTTAGAGTGAAGGGGTGCAATCAGTGTTCCAATTCATCCTAAAGGTGTTTAATAGGCCCAGGCTACATTGAAGATCTTCTTCTCCAAACCATGTAAATCATATCTTCATGCAGCTCGCTTTGTGCACAGGGGCCCTGCCATGCTGGAACAGTTTATACCGCATCCAAACACGTCTTATACAATTGTGTGCCTCCAGCTTTGTGGTAACAATTTGGAGAAGAACCACATATTGCAGGAAAGGTGTGTCCCAATACTTCTGTTTATATAGTGTATGATTAGCTAAAAATATTTGCACTTTGCAAGAGAAGTTAAGGTTTTGTGATTGCTTATGCATTACTTTTATTATAAATATTTCAAAGAAGGATTTCATCAATGTTGTGTAAAACAACTAAGTCATGTAAAGACACATTGAGAACTTGAAAAAGCATAATAAAGAAATACCTAGCCGGCATTTTCTTGCCCTGTATGCAATAAATATATACTTAAGCCGAAAAAGTTACCTGTAACACATTTGTTCGCAAAAGGAAAGTGCCTTAGGTTATTGCAGAATGGATAAAGTGTTATTAGGAGTATACAAATCACATAAAAGGTGCCTACAGTGTAATTTATATAATTACACCTTAATGTTATATTTGCATTTATAATCAAATCTTATACCTTTATGAATGAATGTTTAATTGGAATCAAGTGCTTCTTTTATAAGCTGTTTGGTTTTTTTTTGTTTTGTTTTTTTACATGATTGTACTACTGCCTGTTTGCGCTCAGACACTGTTACATAAAGCTAATGATTTTTACTGGGACGAGTTTGTTCAACAACGATTTTGAACATATGGCGTTCGTTCTGTTGGTTCTGATGACTGTACATGCGTTCTGTTCTCACTCAATCATCCAATACATGTTCTTCTGCTTTACCGTGAGTGGGGGTTCCTCCTTTTTTTCCAAGTTGTGTGATTTAATCATTTAAGTTAAAAAGCAACATCATTTACAGCAGAGTGGAGAGTTGAATTAGGCGTTAATGATGGTGGTGTTTTCAATAATATTGTAGTAATCGAATGAAATAATGAGAATTCTTTTGTTCACTGCAAAGATGAATAAGGAATAATAGAAGACAATAAGGGCATTGCTTGGTTTAGGTTTTTAAATGGTAACTACCATAAACATTTAAATACGCTCACAAGCATCAATAAAGAGTCTGGAACGGTCATAACATAGGTTTGTCAATAAATGCAGCCAAGAGTCAAGTCATGAATCTTTTATTGTCATTTCAACCATATATAGGTGACGCAGTACACAGTAAAATGAAACAATGCTTCTGAACCCTGGTGTCTCATAAAACAACAATCACAGAAAAACACAGGGTTAAAGACTAAGTGTCCTCGCCATATAAAGTGCATCGTGTGCATCCTGGTGCAAACAGTGCAAAGACAATACCAGACACAGTGTAGGACAAATACGCAAAACAGCGCCCCCAGTGAACCAGATGTGTATTACACACTGCGGTGTGTAAGTGAACAGGGAGTGAACATTGTAATTACACAAAAATGTAAACAAAATGTTGTGCAAAAGAGCAATAGCAGCAGTCAAAAAAAGATGTGCAAAAACAGCATGTGAAGAGTTTGTAGTAATGAGGTGATGTAATATGAGTGGTGCTGAAGACAAGGATGTGTGAAGAGCTACCTGCTTTTACAGTGTAATGAACAGTGAAACAGTTTCTGTCAACAAACATGAGTTTGTTTCATTATTTCATTTACTAATATATGGCATGCAAGTAAAACCTTTTAAATCTTTAACCTTTTTTATTATTTTTTTTAATTTTAGAATCCACTGTTTATAATTTACGTACTAATTGTTCCAGCTGAATTTCACCAAGGAAAATTGTGCACTTCATCAAAATTTCACCGAAAACAAGACCTCATTTAGAATAAAAATAAATAAGTAAAGGTTGACTGCAAATGTAGGGGCGTTTTAATATTCAATAATGATTGAACAACGATTGTATGATATCAAATATCATTTGATCTTTGAAAATGTATATATATATATTTGCCAGAATTTGTTTTCCACAAAGTATTCCTCCAAAGTAGATTAGGTTCTAGGAGACACAGCTCCATGGTAACTGGTATAAATCTAGGGTCATGTACAATACAATCTGTATTCAGTCTTGCATATACATTTGGGTTTCCGCTGGGTGAATTTTATCCCAAAGGCCTTGTTAATGATCATGAAGACTATTTGTGAATTTCCCTGTTCATGGCTTTTTCCCAGTTGCGTTTCCCACCTAGGCCTTGAGTGGTGTCCTACCTAAACCTTAACACAATGATGCCACAGCTGTAAAAAAATAAAATAAAATCAGTATTACACAGAAACGTGGTATATATATATATATATATATATATATATATATATATATATATATATATATATATATATATATATATATATATACAAACAGGTATCTCATGCAGCGAGAATGAATGCCACTGAAGCTAGTAACCAAATGAACACAATTGAAGTCTCCTTTCTCTTGCAGAAGCATCAATATTAACCTATAAAATGACTCCATCAATTTTCTGTTCATTACGGTTTTCCTGGGAATTTTACATGAAGGCAAATTGTGTTTTTGTGCAAATTCTACAGGGAAGAAAACAAAAATTGGACGGTCTGAAAGCGTCACTAGTCAGAGCTCATAAACCGCATCCGTAACAAACTGCACAAGCTCAAATTTATTTTTTATTTTACGCTTTCAGACCGTCCAATTTTTGTTTTTTCAAATGGCATGAAAATTACATTATTGTACGCCCAGTGTCACCAATTCAAAATCTAATTGGTTAAAGCAACAGCTTCAGGAACATGTACTTTACACTACCAGGTGCCCACAGTGCTGATTCCTGACAGCGGATTTCTTTGACCTTTGCCACATGTGATGTGATGGCTGAAATATGATTGGATAGAAATTCTAACCTAATATAATCAAGAGAAACAAGGAGAAAAGCTATGAAATGAAGAGAATAGACTATTGGAAAAATATACTAATATATCACTGATACTGATCATGTGTAGTCGAGCAGAGAAGGCGTTACTGACCCTAAAGTAACACCACTGCTTTATCCTTAAACAAAAGTAAACAAATAGTGGCACAAGAGCTCTTAAAAGTGCATGTTTGTTGTTTTACTTATTTACTGATTTATAAGCAAATTTTAAGATTAATATTTCGAATGTTGGATGTTGGACCATTTCTTATTTTCCAGTATGTAAAATATCAAACTGTAACCATGATTGTACAGGCTGCCGTGTGTGTGTGTGTGTGTGTGTGTGTGTGTGTGTGTGTGTGTGTGTGTGTGTGTGTGTGTGTGTGTGTGTGTGTGTGTGTGTGTGAGAGAGTGAGAGAGAGACAGACAGACAGATGCCCGAGTTTATGTCTGCTGACACGTGAGGCAAAGCTTTGACCTCTCTGCTGGTGGTAGAAGAAGAAGATGATGAAGAAGAAGAAGAAGAAGAAGAAGAAGAAGAGGGGGAAAGGGGAAAAAAAGGAATAAGCAGAGATAGAGGGAAAGAAAGAAGAAAATAGGGGAAGAGGAAAAGGAAGAGGAAAATTAAGATGACAATGACGAAGAAATGGAAGAGGATGAAGGAAGAAGAGGTAGAAGGAGAGGAAAAAGAAAATAGGAAAGAAGAAAAGGAAAAAGAGGAAAAGGAACAAGAGGACAAGGAAAAAGAAGAGGACAAGGATGAAGAAAAGGAGGAAGAGGTAAAGGAACAAAAGAAGAAAGAGAAAAGGAAGAAGAGTGAACGAAAATAGAATTGGAACAGGAAGAAGAGGAAGAAGAAGAAGAGGAAAAGGGGATACAAATTAAGAAGGAGATGGAGAGGAAGAAGAAAATGGAAAAAAAAAAGAAAATTAAGAGAGGAAAAAGAAGAAGACAATGATGAAGAAGAGGAAAAGGAAGAGGAAAAGGAACAAAAGGAAAAGGAAAAAGAAGAGGATGAGGTTGAAGAAAAGGAAAGAAGAAGAAAAAGAAGAAGATAGAAGTAAGAAAAGGGGAAAGGAAAAAAAAGAGGATGAGGTTGAAGAAAAGGAAAATAGGATACAAATTAAGAAGTAGAGGAAGAGGAGGAAGAAAATGGGAAAGAAGAAAAGGAAGAGAGGAAAAAGAAGAAGATGACAATGATGAATAAGTGGAAAAAGAAGAGGAAAAGGAACAAGCAGAGGACGGAGAAGAGGAAGAGGAGGAAAAGAAAAAAGATGAGGATGGAGAAGAGGAAAGGGAAGAAGACGACAAAGAAGGAGAAGAAGAAAAGTGATAAATAGATGTATTTTGACTGTGGGAAGATCCAGCTGTTGGACTAACCCTAACCCTACCTCCTGCTCCTTACTGTTACCTGAGGCTCCTTGCCACATCCACTGCTGACGTCACAGGCGGCCGCCATGTTAGCTCTCCGCGAGCCGAGGCGAACTCGGTGAGGAATCAGAGCGGAATCGCGGTCTGTCCTGGAGTTCACACTGAGAGACCCGCGGCTGGGGCTGAGGATCAGCTCGGTGACGCTTTATGTATAATATTTAACCTCAGACAGAAGTCTAGTGTGTGTGTGTTTTTCCTCTGTGCGCGGCTAACGCCATGAGCTCGTTGGCTCAGCGGAGCTCGGGCCTCGTGCAGAGGCGCACCGAGGCCTCGCGTAGCGCCGCCGCTGCCGCCGCCGACAGGGAGAAGGGCTCGGGCGGCGAGGACGATGAGCACCGTCGGGACGAGCAGGACGACGAAGACAGCGGCGACTCCAAAGAAACCCGGCTGACCCTCATGGAGGAGGTGCTGCTGCTGGGCTTGAAGGACCGCGAGGTTAATTTACTAATTATTTCAAACAAACAAACGAACAATAAACCACCTGCTATAAGCAGTTACACATAACGAGTGACTTTCTGACTGAACAGGACGAACCGCCAACACTGCTTTTGTTTGTGTTGCTAGAAACTAACGCTAACTAGCCGTCGTTTCTTAGCTAGCTTTGGAGGAACCGGAGGCTCTGTAAAACTCCTAAATGCAACAAATGTGCGCTTTTTCAGCACACGGAAGGTTTATTTCACGAGTTCATCGTTTTCTGATAGTTTCAGTAGTGTGTGTCGAGGGCGAACTTCGTAGTTGAGAGACCTAGCTGACATTAGCTTAGTCGTATTAGCAGTCAGCTGTTGTAACTCCTTCACCATCATCAGAACAAGCGCTCACTTTCCTGATCCTCTTCATCCTGCATGTCTGCCTTGTGGACTCCCTGCTCCTAATATTTCCAAAACCATCCACTTCCTGGAGGTTTATCTTCTTCTTTACCTCCCTGGTTTGTTTGTTGTGCACCTTTTTCCTGATTACATTTATCTCCTGATTACACCTGGAAAAACTATTCAGCTATCAGGCATTTTTACATGATCATTACTTACACCACCAACTTCCCCCTAAACATTTTATCAACAGAAAGTTTGTATACCTTTATTTATATATATATATATATATATGTATGTATGTATGTATGTGTGTGTGTGTGTGTGTGTGTGTGTGTGTGTGTGTGTGTAAAACATGTAAAAAAAAAAAAATGCCTGATAGCATGTGAGAATAGTTTTTCCAGGTGTAATCAGGAAAAAGGTGCACAAAAAAACAGGTGGTGTCTGAGTGGTTAAAGACATTTAAAGTAAGATCAGAAGGTTGTATAGTCAAATCCCAGCCCCACCAAGTGTCTCCCATTGGGCCCTTGAGCAAGGCCCTTAACTCTCAACTGCGCTCTGCTCAGTGCATAAACATGATTATTGCAAGTCTCTCTAGATTTTTGCTTACTCCTGTAATCAAGTTAGAGATTTTTTTTGTGACTCCGCAATATAATACAGACCCTGGTCTTGGGTTTTATGTGCACTCTGAGATCCACTGATCTATTCTCACATCATTCAAATAATGATCTAGAAATAAACAACAGCCATGAATGAGCACAAGACTGTCCTCCAGGTTATGATAAGGTGGTGGCGAGGGGGATGTTGCAAAGATAACAAAAAAAAACACTTATGTAGGGCTGAAACGTTTTCTCCAGTAACTTCATGTCCCCTATGCAGCCTTGCGTGGTAAACAATAATCTGATCACTTTACAGGTGCGATTGCGCAATTAAGTCAACAGCGTCCTGGCCGGTGGCCCGGTCCGATTCAGAGAATTTGGATCTGTTTACGTTTTTAGAGTATGTAGCAATCAGGAGAGAATACACAAGTTAAACATTGATGCAAAAACTGTTTTGTCTTCTGCCTATATCAAGACTGACGGAACAAATCACTATCACTTTAGATGAATTACAGTATAATATGTTTGCAATGTGCTGGATGACATTTCAGTAATTTATCAGTGTATATTCTGGTAGAGATATGCTCACACTAGCAGTCACACCGAACATCCATTTTCTGTGTGTGCCTGCGCAAGAAGTCAGAGTGGCCTTCAGAAAAGTAAAGCAACAAATATTGGACTTGAATGATTTCTCAAAAGCCTTATACGCCACGTGTTTTCTCATTCCCCCAGGTTTAGTTCTTACCCGCTTTCAGGCTGTCGTATTCAACCTCTAAATGCACGTAGAGAGTTTACAAAGAAAAATAAAGCTGTGAAGAAAACAGTAAAGGTCACTGGTGTCTCTGGAGAGTGTTTGTGCAAAGTGCTAGTACAGGGAGCGCGTGCTGGTAATATAGAATTAATTTTAGAGGTAGCTCTATTGGATTTTATATTATATTGTGTGCTGCTGTTTTGTGTGAATTGTGTGATTTTGGCCAGAAATCACCAGAGCTGGTTCATTTGGTACTTTCCCTTAGTTTTAGACTGTACATTCCTTCAGGTTCAGATGGCACACGCCTTCAGGTTCAGATGGCACTTTTGACTTCAGGTTCGGATGATATGTACCTTCAGGTTCAATTGGTGCATGCCATCAGTTGACAACAGTAGCAAGAACGAATCTTTGGCGAGCAAATAGTCCCAGCAGATTTTCACGATTAATTTTTATTAATTCAAATGAACATTTTAATGTCATTTTCACAATCTTCTAATTAAGCCGAAATAAACAGGCAGCACTTTGCTACGGTCTGAGCTCATAGCAATGATTAACTACAAATTTAAAGATATGAAATTGTACATTTGGCACCGTGACAGTTTTTTATTTTGATATTTGGGTGTTTTTTTTGGGTAGGGAAATAGACGGTCCATTTCTTTTGTTAGCTTGGCAACTAACTTGAATTAGTATTGTTTGGTTTCTTCAGTCAATGTTTGCCAAACAAAAGTTTCTTTGCTGATCTAAAGCTAATATGCAGTATAATATATATGCAGCTCCTTTTCAGCTCTGTTTTGATGTTAGACAACAGGTGGAATTGTATGTTGTTTAAATGAGAAGAAAGGAACAAATGTATTGAAGGTTGGTCTGGTTGATCAGACACATAAGTTAGTGTATATGTGAAGCAATTTTTAGTTACCCCGATGCTTTATATCTCCCTATGCACAGGGCTGCTTTCACACTGTGTTAGTCTTAAAATAATCAAATAAAAAACCCGGGGTGTTCCCAGTGCTGAGTATAGTGTCTCACATGACGTGCACACTGAAACAGGATGTAATAGTGTCCCCTGTTTACTACACAAGGCCAGCTCTTTTTAAAGAGGTTGTGTTCAGTTTTGTATTCTTTTACAGCTAAAAATCTCTCAATCAGAAAGTCAACCAACAGCGTTTTGAATTTTTGTCAAAGACTATTTGATGGAGAAAAAGAACTATGGCCATAACGTAGTGGGAATTTGTCACCTGTGATATGTTTCTCTGCGTACTGGTCCTATTTGTTAATATTTACCATGTACCAGAAAATGTGGCAGAGACACAGACTAGTTGTAAAAGCCGAGCTGAATACCTATAAATCCTGTCCAGCATAATGTAAAAAAGTTTAGAAAGCATGTACAGTAGGGCGTCAGGAGTTTGGCAGATTAATGAAAGACACAAACGGTGCAAATGACTTTTTCTGACCTTGTTTAACGACACGGAACAAGTCTTTCCAGTTATCCCACGGATCAGTAACCCAGGTTTTTGCTCATTTTGCTGGTCAGATCATCTGTGAATTAGTGTCCTCTAAGTGGAATATATTATGTAGGATTTTAATCTGTGTCTAATATATAAAAATACAAAAGGTAGTATGGGTAGATCGCATCCCATTCAAAAAAAAAAAAAAAAAAAGTCGTACATTATTTAGTGCAAGCAAGTTGAGTATATATTTACTATACTGTAAATAAATATATATTTAGCATTTTTAATGTAGGTAGATCATTCAGCTCTGGACTAGACTCACAATTGTGCAGGGATGTTCCTCAGTCTTGTTTAGTCTTAAAATCTATGTTTAAGTGAGTGTCATAAAACATATGTTATAAGACTGGGTCATAATCTGCTAAAGTTCCAAGTTGCAGATCAGAAATCTAATGTTTTTTATTAATAAAAGAATAGTAAGTATATAGAAAGTATATGATGCATGCTTCGTGATTATAGCTCATCAGAGTCTTTCAGGAAATACTGCATTGTGTGGCCGACACGTGACCACCACACCTGACCACCACATCTGCGTATGGTTTCTTTCCCAGACTGTAGCTGTATAAGATGCCTTTGTTTGCTGTGGAATTTAAATATCTCTAAACTGGATCTTGACTGAGGCATAAACCAAATGCCGACGTGGTCTATAAAGACATTGATTGACACTGTTGGAGAGAAAGTACTAAAGTGCCCTTCACAGACCCCTGACATTACTCCCCACTAAACAGTCATACGAGTCCACTAATGCTTTTGTGGAGAATGAGCACAAATCCCCACAGCCACCCTAATATATAGTGGAAAGCCTTTCGAGCAGAGTGTCAGTTACTATAACGCTAAAGGAGACTAAAGTGTAAAGTTCAACAAGCATACACGGGTGTGATGGTCCGAACTTTTGACCTTACAATGCGTATCTTTAGTTCCATGAACCGAATAGTTACCTTGTTTTTTTACCTTGTTGTTCTTATTTTTTACTACCCTTAATTACGTGAATGAAAGAATATTGATGTAACATATTTATCAACTTGGAGTCAAGGAATCTTAACTTTCCATGACATAAGAAGTGTAGAGTTTAGTCTTTGAATGTTTTGCTAGGGGGAAAAATGTTGGTAAACTGTAATTGTTTATTTTTCACGTACTATTGATTTACTGTACGCCGGTCTCTTGTCCCAGGGCTACACTTCTTTCTGGAATGACTGCATATCCTCAGGGCTGCGTGGCTGCATGCTCATTGAGCTCGCCTTGCGAGGGAGACTGCAGCTGGAGGCTTGTGGCATGAGGAGAAAAAGTCTTCTGGCCAGAAAGGTAGGATTCGTGGGCTGAATTTAGCTTTTTAATCATGACTACATTGTCTTGGCTTATATTGGTGGTCTGATAAATACAGCGTAATCCTTCCATTCTGAATTAGTTTAATAAACAGGCAAAGTGTAAAAGGCAAAATAATGACAGTTCAGTCTGTTTTTTTTTTTTTTTTATAGCGTTTGCAAAAAAATTGTTTTGAATTATTAAATTTAGCTGGGTTTTTAGGAGAAAAATGACTGCAATATAGAGCACTATCACAAGGGGGTGCTCTTTGTTCTTTTTTTTTTGTTCGTTTTTTTTTTTTTTTTTTGTTAGATGCTGTTCATTGTTTATTAGAGCTTCTGCAATTATTAGTTATTTATTTTTTATTATTTATCATGATTTATTATCATGAAACCCGAGCGCATATTTTCGTGTTGTTGGAATGGAAGTATAAAATCTGGCACCTTTCGTTAACAGGTTATTTGTAAATCTGATGCTCCGACTGGTGATGTACTCCTGGATGAAGCTCTGAAACACATTAAGGAGACTCAGCCTCCAGAGACCGTACAGAGCTGGATCGAGCTCCTTAGTGGTAAGGATTTAGAAAGTGTCATATTTTTCACTTGTAATTATGTAATGCACAGCCGTCTGTTCTGTATTCGAGTCTTTGTGTGGGCTGGGATGAAGTGCAGCTTTGAAAAGTCTTGATCAAATATTTTAATTACTTAGAAATCTGTATTATGCAGTTTGCAGTTCAGGTCTTCTAAGATCAATTGTGTTTGCATTTGTCAGGTGCTGAAACTTCAGGTCATTACAAATCATCACTGATAACATATACGTTTAAACGAAGAAAACAAAGATGGCAGTATTTACATTCTAGTTCATGCAGCCATTGCTCTTTATCTTAAAAACTGTAACGTCCACTGGGCTGAAATGATTAACTTGAGTAATTAGAATCCAAAAATGAATTGAGGCAAATTATTTGCCTCGATGCTTCGTTTAGTCCGTTTAACAACACATGGAGGCATTCTGTTCACCCACGGACCATTATTACTGACGCACCACCCGCAAAACTCTGGACCGCTCTGGGGTCTCCTTTTAAAAAATTGGAGTACGCACAAAACGGAACTGGAAGCGTTTGCGGCACTTTCCACGGGTATCCATGCTATCTTTGTGTGTGTGTGTTTGTGTGTATATGTATGTATGTATGTGTGTGTGTGTGTGTGTGTGTGTGTGTGTGTGTGTATGTATGTGTGTATATATATATATATATACAGTGGGTACGGAAAGTATTCAGACCCCCTTAAATTTTTCACTTTTTGTTATATTGCAGCCATTTGCCAAAATCATTTAAGTTCATTCTTCTTCCTCATGAATGTACACATAGCTCCCCATACTGACAGAAAAACACAGAATCGTTGACCTTTTTGCAGATTTATTAAAAAAGAAAAACTGAAATATCACATGGTCCTAAGTATTCAGACCCTTTGCTGTGACACTCATATATTTAACTCAGGTGCTCTCCATTTCTTCTGATCATCCTTGAGATGGTTCTACACCTTTATTTGAGTCCAGAAATTTTTGATTATACTGATTGGACTTGATTAGGAAAGCCACACACCTGTTTATATAAGACCTTCCAGATCACAATGCATGTCAGAGCAAATGAGAATCATGAGGTCAAAGGAACTGCCTGAAGAGCTCAGAGACAGAATTGTGGCAAGGCACAGATCTGGCCAAGGTTTCAAAAAAATTTTTGCTGCACTTAAGGTTCCTAAGAGCACAGTGGCCTCCATAATCCTCAAATGGAAGACGTTTGGGACGACCAGAACCATTCCTAGAGCTGGCCGTCCGGCCAAACTGAGCTTTTGGGGGAGAAGAGCCTTGGTGAGAGAGGTAAAGAAGAACCCAAAGATCACTGTGGCTGAGCTCCAGAGATGCAGTCGGGAGATGGGAGAAAGTTGTAGAAAGTCAACCATCACTGCAGCCCTTCACCAGTGGGGCTTTATAGCAGAGTGGCCCGACGGAAGCCTCTCCTCAGTGCAGGACACATGAAAACACGCATGGAGTTCTCCAAGATGGTGAGAAATAAGATTCTCTGGTCTGATGAGACCAAGATAGAACTTTTTGGCCTTAATTCTAAGCGGTATGTGTGGAGAAAACCAGGCACTGCTCATCACCTGTCCAGTACAGTCTCAACAATGAAGCATGGTGGTGGCAGCATCATGCTGTGGGGGTGTTTTTTAGCTGCAGGGACAGGGCGACTGGTTGCAATCAAGGGAAAGATGAATGTGGCCAAGCACAGGGATATCCTGGACAAAAACCTTCTCCAGAGTGCTTTGGACCTCAGACTGGGCCGAAGGTTTACCTTCCAACAAGACAATGACCCTAAGCACACAGCTAAAATAACGATGAAGTGGCTTCACAACAACTCTGTGACTGTTCTTGAATGGCCCAGCCAGAGCAATGACTTAAACCCAATTGAGCATCTCTGGAGAGACCTAAAAATAGCTGTCCACCAACGTTTACCGTCCAACCTGACAGAACTGGAGAGGATCTGCAAGGAGGAATGGCAGAGGATCCCCAAATCCAGGTGTGAAAGACTTGTTGCATCTTTCCCAAAAAGACTCCTGGCTGTATTAGATCAAAAGGGGGCTTCTACTAAATACTGAGCAAAGGGTCTGAATACTTAGGACCATGTGATATTTCAGTTTTTCTTTTTTAATAAATCTGCAACAATGTCAACAATTCTGTGTTTTTCTGTCAATATGGGGTGCTATGTGTACATTCATGAGGAAAAGAAATGAACTTAAATGATTTTAGCAAATGGCTGCAATATAACAAAGAGTGAAAAATTTAAGGGGGTCTGAATACTTTCCGTACCCACTGTATATATATGCGCTTATGCAGGATTCAGAGTTTACAGGTCCACACATAAATCACAAACCTTTGCGCAGAAAGTAGCATACGCACCTTTTCAGGCTTATTTTGTGCGTATGCCATGTTTATAAATGAGACCACTGGAAATTTAAACACAGAAGATGCTGCAGAATGAAAAATGGAGGAACGGAGAGAAAACAGCGAGGGGTGAGGAGAAGATTCAGGCCAAAGAACACGACAAAGTTTCCAAAGTTTGGGCTCATTTCAAACCAAAACAAAGAACACAGTACCTTGCGTTTACCTTTTTTTTTTTTTTTTTTGTGATTTCAAATAGATTTTTATTCATATATTTGTATTTGCATTTTGATGTAATATGGCAGTTGAATGCAATAAATGCATCAAAATGTTAATTTTTCGAAAAAGTAAACAAATGACCTTTAAGAGACCTGCTTCATTTTCTCTTTTATATTTAGTATTGCTCTTTAATGAAGAAAAAGTACTGCCCATCCGATTACTCAAATGTCCAGTGGGTCACTTAGTTTACAGTGGATCTCAGCAAAAGATATAGTTTTTCTCAGATTCTAATGAATCTAACTAATGAAACTGCTATCTTTCGAAGGTGAGACATGGAACCCCCTGAAGCTTCACTACCAGCTACGGAATGTGCGAGAACGTCTCGCCAAAAACCTGGTGGAGAAGGGCGTGCTTACCACAGAGAAGCAGAACTTCCTGCTGTTCGACATGACGACACACCCGCTCACCAACAACAACATCAAGCAGCGCCTCATTAAGAAGGTACAGGAGGCCGTGCTGGACAAGTGGGTGAACGACCCGCAGCGCATGGACAAGCGTCTGCTGGCGCTCATCTTCCTGGCTCATTCGTCCGACGTGCTGGAAAACGCGTTCGCGCCGCTGCTGGACGAGCAGTACGACCTGGCCATGAAGAGGGTGCGGCAGCTGCTTGACCTTGAGCCCGAGGGAGAGAGCATGAAGGGGAACGCCAACGAGCTGCTCTGGGCCGTCGTGGCTGCCTTCACCAAATGAGGATTTACACCTGTAAAGCACTAAAATCGAACATTTGACTGGTTACTGAAAAAAAAAGAAGAAAAGAAAACCAGGCAGAAAGGGTTATATCTGAAATGAACGATAACTCTCTACAGAGCTGTCTCAGTCTCACACACCCCCCACCCCGTACTCCTCTTTAATTGCCGATAACTCGCTTCCCTTCTACGTTCTATACACAGCCTTGATTCGGCCGGAGGAAAGCATGCCTGTCTTTTCCTCTTCTCCTCCTTTCATTCTTATTTTGTCCAGTTAAATGCATGAGGGGTATTTTCTTCTAGGACTGTCTGTCTGAACATACCGCAGGAACAATCAATACCCTTTGCATAACTGGACAATTGGGCTTTTTCTCCCCCTTTTTTTCCCTCAATAATCTTCCCCTAAGGTAATATGGGTTTACTTTCCTATCGATTCAAGTACAAAAATTACAGACCAGAAAGTGAGTAACTACACCCCCCCCCACCCCCCGTTTTAGAGCAACGTTACAGTTTGAATGTTTTCCTGAGGTTTTGATCGAAATGTGTGCACTCAATAGGAATGATTTATAAAAGAACTGGAGAGTTTGGGTCTGTGATGTATGGAAAAAGCCTCTGTGTTTCAGATTACTATTCTCTACCAGACTTGGCGGTCTTGGTTCGAAGATTGTGGCGTTTCAGTGAAACCACAAGAATATTAATCACCAAATACTCCCATTGGGGCATAGATTAGCTCCAGACCTGTAGTGTTACATCAGTGTAATGGCTCTTGGAGTTTTAAGGGGGTTTGTTTTTAAGTTTTTTTTTTTTTTTCTTTTCTTTCAGCCAAGCAAAACCACGTTCGATAATGAAGTCGGCTCACGGTGACGCTACCCCTTAGCACGCCAGTGTATCCAACTTTAGTTAGACACGATGGAACTTATGAAGGCGGAGTGATGTTCAAAGATTGTGGATGTTCCCAGGGAAAACTAGAAAAAGGTTTATATTTTTCAATGTTCTGAACCTCACTAATATTTCGAGCGCTACCTCTCGGACCTCTCACACTTCCCCCTCGGTTGTTTTAACTGCCTCTCACTGGCTTGGTCACTTTAGCATCATTAGTCCACAGTTTTCTTATCCATACATGAAAACCACCACTTTTATGTGCCTAATCTCGGTTACAGGACTCGTAACCTCCACGTTATAACACGTACTGTAGCTATTCCTTGACATGACATTCATGAACAACTGAGCGAATCGCTTTTAAAATCCTAGACTTCTCCATAATCTTAAACTTTATGTGTAAGGGAAATGTGATTTAGGCTTTACTTTTTCTTTCCTGTCCTTTGCTTACACTGTATGAGGGGATTGTTTCATTTTGCTACCTTCCTCTCTGTAGAGTACTTTTAACATGTTACTGTCTTCCTTTAGACAGGAGCCCGAGCTACCCACTAAATCCAAACAACACATATATATATATATATATATATATATATATATATATATATATATATATATATATATATATATATATATATATATGTGTGTGTATGTATAAAACAAAACATTAGTTTTTATTGTATGGTCAGAAAGAGGGGTTTATTATCAAGTATGCAAGGGAAAGTTTGATGCCGTTTTCAACGTTGCAGGATAGCCGATGAAACAGTTTGCTACTTTTCCCCCAGTTTTCACGTTTATGTATTCCTCTCTTACAAACTGAATCACAAATAATAAAATAAAAACTCAAATGACTGTTTTTGATCAAGACTCGCATTTATGCTTTACATGGCTTGTTGTAAATGTCATATTTAAATCTATTGCGTTTGTGTTTGGTTTTAGAGATGAGAAGGCGACAGATTGCACAGAGGCTCAACAACACATTCCAGCTAAATTGCTAGATTTATTTTCATCAGCTAATCCATTAAGCATCTATATTCCACAGTAATGTTTTTTATTTGTCCTATTTTGAACTTTGCTTTTAATTTGAACTGAGGATGCCTTTGATCAGACATTTGCTGTTGAACTTCATGTTTTCTTACGTTTTTAATTACCGCTGCCAAATTGTTTTTTTTGTTTGTTTGTTTGTTTTTGTTTTTTTAAATACTCGATTTTAAAGCAATAATTTACGTGCTCGCTTCTGCTTCGTTCATAATCCATCATGATTAACGCTTACCTTGCAGTACTTCCTATACCTATATGTAGCGAATACTTTTTTGGGCAAAGAAAATCGAAATCGTGTAGCTTTAGAGCCCACAATGAAGGGGATCCGTATGTGTACACTTTCCTGTTACCAAATAAATGAAGGTATTGGGAGTGCCTCAAAAACTCACTCATCTGTCATTCATTTTTGTGTGTGTATGTGCATGTTCTGTTCTTTTCTTTTTGAACGCACACTTTTATGACCCTCATGAGTTCACCACAAATGTCCATTGTACATGGTTTCTCCCAGTGTTTTCTAATAGTAATCATGTCAAGCTTTTTTGTGTTCGATCTGTTGTTCGTGCGTCTTTGCTTGAATGAAAGAACATGAACAATGCTGCAGTGGGCTGCTCTGCTGTAATCACGGTGCTGTCGTTTGCGTCTATTAGTAAAAGGAATAAAACATGCCGTTCTAGAGATTTAATCCAGAATTTGGTTATATTTTCTTGTTCTTATTGGAAAAAGGAAGGGAAAAATGCCAAGAATTACAATAGATATTATGAAATGTCAGATAGAATTGAGTTGCTATAATTGTAGCAGCTTTAAACTCCATATCTAACAGCTCCTCAAATTAATTTTTTTAAATCATTAAACAAACCCCTTACGTCTTTTCTGTCTCGCAAAACTTACAGCTGTTACAGATTCCCAAACAAAATGACATGCTCTTATACCGATGGTCCCCGAGTTACGATGGTTCGAGATGACGAGAGCGATACGACAAAATTGTAGAGATTTCAAATTTCTCGCAACAGGCTGCAGTGTACGATGTCGTATCTTCCAATAGCCGATGGAGTGAAGTTGTTTGGTTCCAAACGGTTTAAATTTTAGCGATAAAAGCGTGTCTTTCAAGAGCCAAGGATATCTTCTGCTGGTAGTGGGGGAAAAAAAGAAATCAAAAAAAATCAGTTTAGAGCAGAAAATGAAAAAGATGAATCAGACTGTCACTGTCGCAGTCATAGCACCATCTTCGACCTGCGATATCTTTGACTTACGATGGGGTCGTCGTAAAATAGCTCGACCTGTACCTACCTGTATTTTATTTTCAGTGTCTACACATTAATATAAACATGTCTCTATTATCTGAGCTGCTTTTATAAAAAAAATAAAAAAATTCAACATCTTCCAACCAATCAGAATCGAGAATAATTTTTTGCTAAATTAGCTAAAGCAGTTCTACCTTCCACTTAAATTACTGAGCCTCATTACAGTTTCCTCTGTGCCACTTCTACGGAGCCATGTCACACCTGGAAGCTGTTATTGCTTCTAAACGAGCACGTGATCCTCGAACGTTTTCAGCTTGCGGCTGTGCTCATAACCGATCGCACATGCTGCGCGTTCTAGGGATCGTTCAAGGTCAGCGGCTTGTCCCAGATCACCACCAACTCGGCGATGTCGCCTGAATTATGGTTGGGTTTCGGTTTATAGTCAATTAGTCAGGTGACTTGAATGCAGTTGAAGGCAAGGGTTAAAAGCTGGGATTAAATAGAGTTTGGTTGGAAGATCAAAAGATAACAAGATGCTCTACTACATAACCTTGGACGCTGAAAAAGAACTGCACTTCCCAAAACAGTTCCCAAATCTCACCTGTGTGTCTGTGGACAATTTCATTTTGTAGATTTGTACCTCAGAGCTGCTTGTTACGGCTTTTTACGGTGCTGACAATCTGCTCATACTGAACATCGTTTCAAAACAAAAAAAAGGTTTCTCGCTAGATAAATAACCAGACGTTTCATCCAGGAAAAAAGAAATGGATTCCCTTTCCTGTCAGGCATCTCTTATGGTTCATTGTCATATTGTGTTTGGGAGTTTTTTCTTACCACTGTCACCTTTGGGCTTATGTGGAAATCTCTAAGGCTGCTTTGTGACAATGGAAGTGCTTTACAAAATTTAATTGAATAGAATTCGCCAGAAATGCTTCGGTTTTAGCTTCTCTTTCGGATGTTGCTGATTTATTCCACATACAGCTATCAGGCATAACATTGTGACCACCTGCCTAATATTGTGTTGGTCCCTCTTTTTCTGCCAAAACAGTCCCATCGAACATTAACAGCATTAACCTCTTCAGCAGTTGGAGCTACAGGAGCTCGTCTGTTGGATCGGACCACCCAGGACCCTGTCGCCGGTTCACCACTGTTCCTTGGACCACTTTTGATACACACTGACCACTGCAGGCCGAGAACGTCCCACAAGAGCAGCAGTTGTAGAGATGATCCAGTCGTCTAGACATCACAATTTGGCCCTCGTCAAACTCGCTCAAATCCTTACACTCACCCATTTTTCCTGCTTCTAACACGTCAACTTTGAGGACAAAATGTTCACTTGCTGCCTAATAAATCCCACCCACTAACAGGTGCCATGATGAAGAGATAATCAGTGTTGTTTACTGCACCAGGCATAGTTATAATGTCACAACATTTGCTTTTTTTTGTCTCCACTCATTATAGACAAAAGTTTTTTTGAATCTACATCGAACTTCTTGAAGTGAATCACTTCTTCCGGGGGGGGAACCCAACAGACGTGCAGCAGATTCAATTCGTTTCGGTCAAGGTAAAGATTCAGTGCCGCACCCGAGGTTTCTAAAGACTACCTTATTGAGATATTTGAAAGGTAGTAAATCATCTGCAGGATTTTTAAGACTGTATCACATTGCTGTAGTTTTTTCAAATAGCAGATCAATATTCCAGGGTGGATCAGTGGTCTAGCTCCAGGGTCACTGATTCGATCTTGAGCGTGGAGCTTCTGTGCCAAAGGGGTTCCTCTGGTTGCCTCTCACATCCCACAAAAAAATTAAACATACGTGAAATAGCTAAGATTACTGGCTGTAGTTAAATGTGAAAAACTTGGTGGCCTGCAAAAGACTATAGTGTCTCATCCTATATTCCATTCCTGGATTAGGCTCAGTTCACAGCGACCCCTGTCCAAGCCTGGGGCCCAATATACATTTTTATTTCAGCGCTTCTTAGACCCATTATTTAATGCTCATTTACTGACCATGTTTGAAGTTTTCAGCTATATGATCTGTGTATCAAATACTTAACTATAAATACTAAATGATAACTTAAATACAGGCCTTCTAATTTACATGTACATTTGGCAGATGGCTTTATCCCGAGACTAACAATGATCTCATTTCCACAACTGAGTAGTTAAAGATTCAGGGCCTTGCTCACAGGCCCAGCATTGGCAACTTAATGGTGCTGGGATTTAAATAATTCCAATCAACAAACAATCCAAAAAAGACAGACGTCTTTGTGTTTTTATTATTTTGACAAATACATTGTTAATTTAAAATAGTACTGTTAGACTCCACTACACAGACAAATGTTTTGGGAATGTTCCAGCTATATGTGGTTCTACAGCAAACTGTTGGAGGCAAACAAATGTATAGGATGTCTAGGGATGCATTAAATCTTTACTTGAGCCCAAAATTGTTTCATCATGACAATGCTGCTGTGCACAAAGCTTCATGAAGATATGGTTTACAAGAACTTGAGTGGAACTCTGTCTGTACCCCAGGCCTGCTCCACCCTAAATCAGTACCTAACTTTACTAACACCCTTATGGTTGAATGAGAACAAATCTCCTCAATCATTCTCTAAACTCCAGTGGAATTTCTTTCCTGAATGGTGAAGGTTATTATAACAGGAAATAGGGACTAAATGTAGGAATCTTATGGTCAGGCGTCCACAAACATTAGTTCACAAACACAATAATATGGACTCAAATATTAGAGTTTTTGCCTCCTTATACCCCCCCAGCCACCACTGTGTTTATTTTGTGTGTTCTCGCTAAACTCTAAAAAAAGGAAGTTAAAGTTCAGTGTTTTAGATGTTTGGATTTCTGATCGTTAAATTGTGAGTTCAAATCCCAGCACTTTCACACTGCCACTGCCGGGCCCTTGAGCAAGGCTTTTAATCCTCCACTGCTCAGTTGTATGAATGCAATAAATGTAAGTAACTGTTGATAAGAGCTTTTTCCGAATGCCAAAATGCAAAAGTAGACTGAAGACGGAGAATATTAAGATGCTTAGCAGGGGTTAAAGGACAGCAGTGGCTCTCTGGCAGTTCTAAGATTTTAATTCCTAAACTTCTGATCACTAACAACAAACCTTAACCTGTTTTTTCATGTTGAACAGTATGTGCTGGGTTACACAGACCCTGAGGCCAGTTGATTCTGAGCTCAACATTTTAATTCAGTTGACTTAACGAGGACAAATATTTGGACTGAAATATGGAGTTAAGCCTGTTTATATTGATAGACTGTGTGTGGTCAGTTAAAAAAAAAGTGTAATGTGTGTTTGGGGGCTCTCTGAGTCAGCTCACTATTACTACATAAAAAATATACATTGAATTTGCTCATCTTGCTCTATTTTGTTGCACATACAGTGTATATTAATAGAAATGTTTTCTCACAGGATGTCGGAACTCGGTCTACCCTGCTGAGGAGGAAAATTTAGCCAACTCATGTACTATGGTCTCTGCAGTAACCGACTCTCTAACGTATTGAAACACTATGTAATATTTTGAAATGAAATGTTAGCAGGGTCCACCATCATCTCTAGAAATGTTCACCAACATCTTGTTATTCCAGTTAAACAGTTTGGGAAACTTTTGAATACTTTTACTTGCTTTTTTCTTCCATATATATTCCCCTACCTATACAAATGTTTATGTATACACTTATGACATTATAACGTTATGACCAGTAAAAGAAATAACAACGATTATCTCTTCATCATGGCACCTGCTAATGGGTGGAATGTATTAGACAGGAAGTGAACGTTTTCTCCTCAGAGTTGACGTGTTAGAAGCGGGAAAAATGGGCGAGCGTAAGGATTTGAGGGAGTTTGACGAGGGCCAAATTGTGATGTCTAGACGACTGGGTCAGAGCATCTCCAAAACTGCAGCTCTTGTGGGATGTTCCCTGTCTGCAGTGGTCAGAATCCACCAAAAGTGCTCCAAGGAAGGAACAGTGGTGAACTGGCGACAGGGTGATGGGCGGCCGAGGCTCATTGATGCACGTGTAGAGTGAAGGCTGGTCTGTGTGGTCCGATCCAACAGACGATCTACTGATAGAAAGGTGTCAGAATACACAATGCATCACAGATGTTGCATATCAGTCTGCCTAGCCACAGACTAGTCAATATTAGGCAGGTGGTCATAATGTTATGCCTGATTGGTGTATATATGTACAGTCTATTGGATATTCATGTGTCCGAGTGTTTGCACTGTTGTCTGCTGCTGGATCAGGTTAAAACTTGAACCCTGCTCAGTCACAATGAGAAAGATTAGCAATAAAAAAAAGTTGCTTTTGACTATTTTGTAGATTTAATATGCACAACTGTACTTGTCTAAACCTGGACTGTCGAAAGGTTCATAGTTTGTTTGTGTAGTCTGCAGATGCTACCAGAACTGATTTAACATTAATGAGGATTAAATGATGGTCTCTTCTATATTATAACACAGTACAGCTAAATACTAAATATATGTATGTATATGAATGTCTTGATATTAAATACATTATCATTTCTACAACTTTCAGCTATGCAGATGCAGTGCAGATGCTCAGTATCATCTACAACTAATCATAAACAGATTGTGGTTATATAACAAAGGGAGGTGTGCATAGCAATTTACAGATTCTCAGTAACCAGCTGAGAGATGCCAGGAAATGAATGCTTATATGTGTTTAAAACATAAATATTAGGAACTTACTTGTCTCTCGGATGTTCCACAACATTAAATGTTTGTTACTAAGTGTTTCGTCATCATTAAGAATTCAGAATATATAAATATACCACAGTTTTTGTGATAAAAAGTGAATGACGGCATGCGCTTTATTTCTATCACGGTGTATAATTAAATGGCATCAGTATAACGATCCAAATTTCAAGAGCTTGAACAAAAATAAGTATCAAGAAGAGTTTGTTCTTCCTGAAGAAGCCTGGTCTATTCTACAAGGCCCAACATGATCTACCAAACATCTGCTCTGCAGATGGCTCTGAACACTGTGTTTGAGTGGAATGAAAAGGAGGATGAGGTGTTAAGTTTACCTCCACACTGTTCACAAATGACTCATAGTTCTGTTTATTGAACCGATTTAAAAAAATAGGGTTTGAACGTGAAAAGAAAGGAGCTTTGTGACACGTTATGGCAAGTTGGGTTCAAAAAAGAAGCCAAAAGAGAATGAGAAAATGGAGTGAACGTAAAGAGCAGGAGAATTACAAGCCCCATGTTTCACCAGGTGAGATGAGGAAAGTAGCCATCTGTTGTATCTGCTTGTTGAAATCTAGACGGTTCTAAATCGTTCATGCACTTCGGAAGCGCACTGCCATTGATCATTTGTTAAATTCCGATTAGAGAGGTGTCTGTTTTGAAATGTTAAACTCTTCACTCCACTTATTTTGACATAGAAAAACATTGATGGTTAAATATATTGTGGCAGTTTTTTAAAGTGAAGCAAAATGTTTTGGAACACAATTCAAGACCTGGTCACTCACACAGACCCACCATCAAGACTAAGGTTCATTACTGAGTACTGAGTAACTGTGCAACAGCCTGAAGCTGCAACATTGTCTCTCAAATTGATTTCCTCTAAACTAAAAGCACATAAGTAAGTAGCTTCCTAATTGAAGCCATCTGGGTTCATGGCTGTGCATCTCATTCATAGTATGACTTGTTCAGTCGTGCACAGGACACTTTCATTCAAGATGATCTATTTTCCATAACTGGAAGCAATTTCTACTGCTCTGATTAAGAGGACTGCATATATATTTGTAACACAGCTTTCCAGCTGAATGTTTGGTTTTGGTCATCTGAATAATGAAATAGTGACTTTTTATTGTTTCATAAAAGTTTGATTATGACTATGCAAAACAAATAAGTATATCTGCTAGAAGCACTTTTCTATTTGTAAAAATACATACCAGTCAGTTTTCTCATGTCTGGGCAGATCTGAATAGCAGGAATTTTCACAAAGATCTCATTAAAAATGTCGCCTGCAGGAAGATATCAACGACTCTACCAAATACCACAGTCTTTTACAAAACAGCTCAACTACATAACAGCAACGTGATCAGATGTGCATCATTTTTACCTTTACTGAACATGCGTCTGGTGATGTTGTTGCATCACAGCTCCAGGGTTCCCAGTTCAATTCTAAACTCTGGTTACTGTCTTTGCAGAGGTTTAATGTTCTCTTTGTGTCAGTGGGGGTTCTCTGGGGGTTCCTTAATGTCCTTCCACCTCCCCAAACCCTTTATGTAGGTGGATTGCCTATGCTAAATCACACATAGTTGTGAACATGCATGTTGACCTGTGATAGAAATCACATCACATCACACCACACCAATCACATCACATCACATCACATCACATCACATCACATCACATCACACCACACCACACCACACCACACACCACACCACACACCACACCACACCACACCACATCACATCACATCACACCACACCACACCACACCACACACCACACCACACCACACCACACACCACACCACACCACACCACACCACACCACACACCACACCACACCACACACCACACCACACCACACCACATCACATCACACCACACCACACCACACCACATTACACTCACTCAATGTTTAGTTTACACGAAAAATCTACTTAAGTACGATAACGAATTACATTTACTTTGCTACTGTCCACCGCTGTCAGTGTTCTATATTCGACAAGGAGAGACTAAAGCGGTTACCGCAGATGACTGATGTATAGTTGCAGCAAAAAAAACAATCTGATTACATTAACATTTAAATGAGCTGATAACATTTAGATTAGATGCATTTGGATTTGTCACATGTACATTACAGCACTGTGAAATTATTTATTCAAACGTTCCAGCATATTAAGAAGGCCCATCAGTGGCAGCTTGGCGGTGCTGGATGCTGTTTTGCCGCAGGATTTCTTTTTAGCATCTTGTTATAAAAGGTTTTTATTTTTGTTGTCACATTGTACGTCGAAAAATATTTTTTTAAACGCAATTTTGTCATAAAGCAGTACAAAATCAACAATCGCACTACCTGCATGCTCACATTCTTTTTTACAGTAATGCAATATTTCTCTCTGAACTGACTGTAGGATATAAAGAAGGCGGGGCTTAGACTTTGGGCCGCGTCTGATTGGCTTTAAAAAACCGACTCCTCCCACCAGTACTTCTACCCCCAAATGGCAAAAATCCCGCTTTATCTTTCCTCGCATATTCTCAGGAGTTGCTACATCACCGTCTTTATACTTACTGACTTTAAAACAACAAACATAAGAAAAGCAAAAAGAACAACTGGATATAAGAATAAGGAAATTTACATCATCTACTGATTGTGGAAAAGTGTCCTTTTTAAAATATTTTCCTTTCTTCCAGGAGCCTGATATGAAACGGGCTTTCAGGATAATGAGCGTTTTTGGTCTGAGAGCCTTTTGAAGTGAGCTCGCGCGCACACACACACACACACACACACACACACACACACACACTGGATTTAAGACAAAGTCGCTGCCGGATTGAAGAAATCAGAAAGTAAGTGTGTTACACTTTCAGTGTTACAATACAATGAATGCTCTGTAGTGCTACTGTAATGTTCCTCGTTGATGCTGGAAGCAGCTGCAGAAGCAGAAGGAGAAGATCTTCTGCAAACTAAACAAAGTGCTTCTTTATCCCATTGAAATAACGATCTTGTCTCCTGAACCTGTAATGTGAAAGCGATTCGGTTCTGATCTCAGAGCTATTATAAACAGGGCTCTCGATAAAGGTGGTGTGTGTGTGTGTGTGTGTGTGTGTGTGAGTGTGAGCTGGAGGTCGGTTCCTCTGACACTCCGCCATGGATTAACGGTAAACAGTGATGTGGGAAAGACTGCTGCTGCTTTTGTTTCTCACTGGGAGTCTCATTCACTATGTAACACTTTTTTCTTACACCCAAGTTTTTGTTTTTATTATTCAAAATTCACAATTATATATGATTTTTGTAAAGTAGTTTGAATGCAGAACATATTAGGGAGAAGCTTCAGGGTTTTTAAAGCCCCATCTTGGGAATTATCACATGGTTTGGTGAAGTCTGTATTTGATAACCCCTGGTGGGACAAAGACAATGGTTTGTCAAAGTGTCTTGCTGGGAAGAAGCCCCAGGCTGGTCAGAGCTTCTTGTTAGACAGAAGCACCATGGTTGGTCAATTCTCATGTTAGACCTTTGTTTAGTAAAGTTACACCATGGGAAGAAGCCCCTGTTTCAAGGGAAGGCCCTGTTTTTGACAGAAGACCCTGTTTTTGACGTAAGACCCTGAACGGACAAAGTTTTATGATGTTAGTCACAAACCCCTGATTCGCCAAAGCTCCAAATAGTTTAGAAGCTCCTGATAGTCTATATTTAGAAAAAAAAAGTCTTATGGTGTAGGCATAAAGCAAGCCTTGATGGGTCAAAACTCCATGTAGTGCAGAACAACTGGTTTGCTCAAAGTTCTTTGGTAAGCAAAAGTCCTAAAACAGAAGCTCTGACAAAAACACCTGGTTGGAAAAATCTTTTTTGGGCGGGACATTCTAGTTAGGCTTCATGCTGGAAGAAAGACAGCAGAGCTCAGCGACCCTTCGTGGCGACCCTTCGTAAACATTGATGTGGGAAAGACTGCTGCAGCTTTTGTTTCTCGCTGGGATTTTCATTCACCGTGTAACATATACACCAGCTCTGGGATTTGTATTCAAAATTCACAATCATTTTTATGTCTCATATATGTCTCATGTTATGCTTCATGCTGGACAGGACACTCTTGTTAGGCTTTATGCTTGGCAGGACAGTCTTGTTAGGCTGAATGTTGGACAGAAGACCCTGGTAGAGCAGAGCTCAGTGTCCTTGAATTCGGCTTTGTCTCATGTTGTGCTTCATGTTGGGTAACATGTAGGATAGAACACCTTGTTTGGGCAAAACCTCATGTTGCCTTACAGAAGCCCTGGGATGGACACAAGCCAATGATTTTCTCCCCAAGATTTTACCACCTTTAAACACACCTTTTATGATTAAGTAATTTGCCTTAAAGAATTCTGGTCAGTGATTACCCCAAACTATTCAGCATTAATGTGAAACTCACGGGAAACGTATGCAGTAATGAGAGTGAGGAATGCAAGGCTTAAACACACGGCCAGGTTTTCGGGAGCTGAGGGTTAAGCCCGTACCATACACACACACACACACACACACACACACACACTACGAAATGAGCTTGTCTATTCTACTCATGCAAACGAAATCTTTTCAGCTTCAGCTTACCATCTGTTACAGTAAACAGACTTGTGTAAACTTTATTTTATCGTCCCTGCATCGTTTTCAAGCACTTTATTCCACAAGGCTGCAGCTTCCATTGGCACAGAGAGGGAATGTTTAGAGACTGGACATGTTTGGGAAAAAAAGAGATTTGTGAGTTCTGAAGATAAAAACAGTAAGACAGAAAGAAAATCAGCAGCAGGCTGGAGGGGTAAGAGTGGTATCTGGGATGCTTCCCAAAAGAACTTGGCACTGCACGTGATTTGAAGGATCCTTACTGATTGAATGAATGACAGCAGGAGAACGGTTAGTCTTCAGCTTTTATAAAGGACGAGTCATGAGGTGAGTGAAGGAAGAGTTCACGATTGCAAATCAGATGAATTTTTCATGAGCGTTTAATGTAGAATAGGGTTCGAGCGATCGGTATATAATACTTTTTTATATGCAAACTGTTTGAAATATTCAGTCCCCACATACATTTCTCTTTGAGCTCATAGTGTCTCCTTATAGTTATAAAGATCTGGAGTGAAACGAATCGTTTTTTCATCCATAGGGGTGCATTGTTTTTAAAGTTCCCAGTGTTCTTCCGTGTGTGTGTGTGTGTGTGTTATTAAGAATAGTACAATAGCATGACATCCTGTGTTTATAAAGGATTTGTGATGTAATGTTTTCATGACATAAGCACCCAGTGAAGCAGTGCAGCGTCTCGCTGGATAATATCGCTCAAGAATACATTTTGTGTAGAATAGTTTGAACGTAGCGATGCTATATTTAGTAATATGACAATACCATATCACAATACTTAAGGACAATTCTATGATATGCAGTATATATCATGGTATACAGGTTGGCTGATAAGTTCCTAGTAAAAGAGCGGTTACAGTAATATGAAAAATGTGATATTTTATGTAACTGATTATCTACAAAAAGCAGATCACAGCACATTGCACTGAAAAGACGTTTTGTCGCATTTGAACAGTTACTCAGCTGCTTCCAAACAAGTTTATTGACATTTACACAGGTACATTGCAGTACACTGGAATTGTTGTACGTTTCTCAGAGTCGGCTTTAGTAGCAAAAGGTTTACAGGAAATAGAATGCACAAATAGACTTTTTAAAAAAAATATATATATATTCCTTTTAAAAAAGTAGTGAAAGTAAATTGTGTAAATAGACTGAAGTGCGACCGTAATGCCCCTGGATTAACACACTTGTGGTTGATGGTAGCGTAGTTGTACATGATTGTACACAAACAAACCCAAAGTAAAAACATTATACAGGGAAAATATTATATATGGGGATTTGGGGGAAGAGTGCTTAATGAAATTGCTAGTTGTCCAGGGTGTAAATAGGAGGTGGGATGAGAGGACATTTGTCCATATGAATGGGGAGTGAGAATTGTTTTAAATTGTAAATAGTGTAGGGGGATTGTGGAATGGGGAACTTCTTTCTCTTCCTTAATGTCCTCTGTTACTGAACTTACAGTAGCTGGAAAGAAGCTGTTGTGCAGATGTGCATTGTGAGTGATGAAACGCATGAAACAGCATTTGTTACTGTTGGGATAGTTGTTTCTTAATACCTGCTGAACCCCCGAAAAGTTGTATTGTGGCATAACTGATTGCGGTATCAATATTCTATCATTGACTTGCTCAGCTGTACTCAGTCGTCTTAACACAAACTTATAAATTGCTGCGTGTATGCCGGCTTTCTGCTTTTCGGTTATTTGGCTTCTGAGATTATTCCTGTGAAAACAGATTTGCAGTGACGGATAATAATGGGAAAAAGGGAGGTCTGATATTTGCTGACACTTTTTAATGGAAAGTGCTGGAGACAAGAATGATGAAAAATAATTTGATTTATCGCAAATAAAAAAAACCAAAAAACGACGCAGTGTGTTTTTTGAGGCCTTGGTTTTCACCAGCTTTCTTAACCCTTTGAGCATTCATTGAATATGTAAAATTTTACAGGGTGATTAAATTAGCACTATACCCTCAGTCTAATGGTTGATGACACTAAGCTGGTATAAAACCTGACTCTATGTTCACATCTGCTGCAATATCATGATTGTATTATTTCATTCATTAATTCTTTTATTCATTCTTTTAGGGCTGTATTCTACTGACTAGTCCATCGTTTAATTGAGTAATCGAATGAGACGTACTAAATATACAAGAAAAAATAAAGCAGGTCTCAGTAAAAACTAAACCTGTAAAAACTAAACCTATTTAATGCATAGGTTGAGAAGAGCCTGGAGAGGTGGAGATATGCGCTGGAGAGAAGGGGAATGAAAGTCAGTAGGAGTAAGACAGAGTACATGTGTGTGAATGAGAAGGAGGGCAGTGGAGTGGTGCAGTTGCAGGGAGAAGAGGTGGAGAAGGTGGAGGAGTTCAGGTACCTGGGGTCAACAGTGCAAAGTAATGGAGAGTGTGTTAGAGAAGTGAAGAAAAGAGTGCAGGCAGGGTGGAGTGGGTGGAGAAGGACGTGTAGGACGTTTTGGTGACAAGGTGAGGGAGCGAGATTGAGATGGTTTGGACATGTGCAGAGGAGGGACATGGGGTATATCGGTAGGAGAATGCTGAGGATGGAGCCACCAGGAAGGAGGAAAAGAGGAAGACCAAGGAGGAGGTTCATGGATGTGGTGAGGGAAGACATGCAGGTAGTTGGGTTGAAAGAGGCAGATGTAGAGGACAGGGTGGTATGGAGACGGATGATCCGCTGTAGCGACCCCTAATGGGAGAAGCCAAAAGAAGAAGAAGAAGATTACATCAAAATGCAAAAACAAATATATAAATAAATAAATCGTAAAAGAAATGTATAAAAATCTATTTGAAATCACTTTAAAAAAGGTAAATGTACTGTACCATGTTTTTTTTTATCTTTTTGTTTGAAATGATCCCAAACTTTGGAAACTTTGTCGTGTTCTTTGGCCTGAATTTTCTCCTCACCCCTCGCTGTTTTCTCTCCGTTTTTCCATTTTTCATTCTGCAACGTCTTCTGTGTTTAACTGTCCAGTGGTCTCATTTTTAAAAGTTGCAGCCAATCAGGTTCGAGCGAGCGCTCTGTTTTGTACTTGTTTTGATTGGCGCTTGGTGGTATCTACTCACCACCAACATACACTTCAGCATCAGTTCAACAGCAAGCAGAACATCTAGAGAAAAATAAATAATGGAAGAATCTCCTGACTCGAACTCGCCACAACACCAGTGGTCTTATTCGTGTGACTTTTATTGAAATAGTTGAAAAGAAGGTTTTGGGCTCATAATAATTTTAATAGATTTACAGTGTTTGACTCATTAATATCGTTCTAATAACAGACTGGTGTGCAAACAGGAACATTTCAGTCTTTTCACATAAACGGAGTTGATTAAGCAAAGAGTCTTGTGATGACAAATTATAATAGGAACATTGTAGCCAAAATAAATCATAGTACTTTGGATACTTACGTACATTTGAAAAACAAAAGGCAAAACCTTTCACACTTTTACACAAGTGAAAGTTTAAAGTAAGCCCCTTTACTGTTTCTTATATCTGAAATCATGTGCTTTTGGGGGGGGGGGGGGGGGGGGGGTGTTAGGGCTAGGGTACACCACCATTGGTACACCACCATTTTTTTCTGCAATGTAACAAGTAAATTCATGATGCAGAAATACAAATATGAAAAAGGAAACTGTTAGAAATTGTTTAGATATTTATTAACTAACAGCTGTCCAGATGTGAAAGTTTTCTTTCATTCAAAGAAAAGATATTTTATAAACAGACACCAGACTTAATACTAAGAGCAGGTTTTACCAGACTACACATTTGGAGTCCCCCCACACATAGAAGTTACCTTCAGAAATGTGCTGAGATGTTTGTGGGAAACTTTAAGCAGGAGTGGTCATTTTTTCCCAAACTGACTAAAATATTATAGTGACCTACTGTTAGACCAAACCATCACACCCACATCGACACGAAGTCAGCGCCAGTTGTTTTCCAGCTGTCTGGAGAAAAGAATTGGACACTTGGGTTACTGCAGAAAGTGGATTATGTAAACTACCACTGAAAACAGTACACGCCTTGACTCCGTGCTCTGCTGTTTCTTTTTTTTATTTTTTTATTATCTCATTAACTTTTGTTTTGAGGTCATTTCTCACATCAGCATTTGATGAGCACTGCATGTATACTGCTTTTATTTTTCCTGCCACATCTAAAGGTGTTATTTAACTTTCTGTTGTAATCCAAATCACAGGCTTACATTGATACATAATCGTATTATAATGTATACAATACAATAATGTATTAATACATAATACAGTGGGGTTACAATACATTATGTTTGTGAAAGGAGTCTTTAGTTTCAGTTACGTTTTGGCATCAATGTTGAGACTTTTTTTGGTAACACGACAGGCTGTGTTTTGTCTCATTAACTACAGGAGAATAAGAAAAAAAATGTCTGGTGAGGGAAATACTGTGACGATGTAAATGATAACAGGAGCAAACATGTTTTTGCAACTTAAATATAACTAAATGGATAGAAAGCGTCAGTCAGGAATACTGAATTTTTTTTATTGTAATGAGTGTCAACAGCATAAAATATCCTGTTTTACTTCTTATGATCTCATGCTGTTTATTCCGATTGCAGGTAGCTACAAAAAAAAAAAATTCCAGACACACTTTAGAAAATTTAGGATCTATGTCAGCATTTTTTTTTTTTCAAACACACTTGTATTTATTACCCAAAATGCACTTGTTGGCAGCCAGTGAAGCTGAGTCAATTTAGCATGCACCCAGACAGCCAGACATGCGCCTTAATTTCAGTCGAACTGAAAACAGAGATCGCGAGGTGACACACTCATGCATTTGAAATGCTTGCACATACTTTCCAAATTTAGCTACAAATGACCAGTCCTGACCTGCAGCACATAGTTCCTTGTTGTAGTCTTTAGTAGCTTTGCTATCATGATCAAGTACAAAACAAAGTGTGAGAAAAAAAGACAGATGTAACAGCTGCAGTTCACTGTTTGGATATTATACATAAGATGCTCTATTCATTGGGCTTTTACAAGCTGTAACATGCACCTCCTCCCTCGCTGCTCTGGGGCTTCAATGTGGCCAGATGTGAGGCGTCATCATATTGACATTGCGATCGGTTTGCTTCGCCTCTGCATTAAGTTACAATCTATTCAATCGACACGCACACACAGAGACAGTACAAGCTTGAAGATTCTCGGAAAGCGTCGCTAGCCAATCTCATTGCAACATATTCTTTTTATCCTTTATTAGTTGTCCTGCTTTATATGCATATTAAAAAAGAAGAATTTGGCGTGCCGTATTTATCTGTTGGGCTGAAAGAGTCGAGCCCTGCTTTACCCTAAACAGACCGATCACTCGCTTCAAAACACAACGCTGATATTATAAATAGATATATAGCTTTTAAATGATGCCTTTTGCTGCTTTTGGTGAAGTCCTTCCCAGAAAGAATGCCACAGGGGACCTTGGCTGATGCGCTGTAATAATATGGTACCATACCCATGATCCCACATATACTCCTCTCTTTTCTTTTTTTTTCTTTTTTTTTTGCATTGACATGTTGAAGTATATAATTTAAACGGAAATTCCAAGTAGAGTATTGTTTGTGCTCTTTTTTTTTTTTTTTTTTGGATGTGATGTACTAATTATTCTCACTCAGGAGTCTGAGGTGGAAGTGCAGATCATCATTTTAAAACAATTGGAGGCCACTGGTTTCCTTTTATTCGACTAGGAAATGAGATTGAGAGCAGTTTTTGAATAAAGAAAAGAGTCAGTGTAATAAATGATAATGGGTATCCTGTTCGAAGGCAATTTTCCAGTTGATGTTGTGGCTTCTGATGTCATAAAAAAGGTACTGAGATCAAATATACAGGAAGAATTAAAAGCGTTTGTCGGCCTCAAAATAATTTTAGCGTTTGTAAAAGAAAAGGGAAAAAAAGTAGACTTGATTTCATGAAGAACAAATTCGAGCGAGCAGTTTCACTTAGTTTGGTTTTATATGAAAAATGAAGTGTATGAGCGGGTAACGAGTTGCTGTGTAGCGATTTTTATTGTTGTATGGTTTTTAGACTTTGATGAGGAGTAGAGTATGCTAATGGTAGTATCATTATAGCTAACAAAACACAAATTAGCTAGGCTTTATCCTAGCATCTTTGGCATAGTTGTAGTGCAAGCGAACTGTATTAGGTACATACACTCGACAGAGACAGACAGTCTCAGGGTCTATTAATTCAACGATCATGTACAGTCTTTTGATTAGGGCTGTGGCTATCGATTATTTTAGTATTTGAGTATCCTACTGATTATTCCTTGGATTATGATCTTTATTAAAAAGCAATACTAAATATGCAAGAGAAAATAAAACGGGTCTCTTAAAATAAACAAGTAATTTGTTTTTCTTTTTTAAGAAAAAAAATCTATATTTTTATTGATGAAACTGCATACAAGAATATCTGTAAAAACTAAACCCATTTTGTGCATTTATAAATACACATATAAATAAAAAAATCATACAAAAAAGGGTAAATGCACTGTAAGGTGTTTTCTTTGTTTTAGTTTAAATTGATGAAAGGTTTTGGAAACTTTCTGTTCTTTTCGTTCGCCTGAAAATCTTCTCCTCGCCTCTCGCTGTTTTCTTTCCGTTCCTCCATTTTTCATTCTGCAGCGCCTTCTGTGTTTACCTGTCCAGAACACTGCAGAGTTTAGCGGGTGGTGCGTCGGTAATAATGGTCCGTGGGGAAACACGATGCTCCGTGTGTAGTTAAATAGACTTATTAGACAAATAGTTTGCCTCAATGAATTTTTGTATTTAGATTACTGGAGTTTACTTGAGAAATTGTTTCAGTCCTACTTCTGATTTATCATTTATACCATTGGTTTTTTTTCTATTCTTAACAAACCAACTACAAACAAATAATGTAAAAATGTTGAACTTTGATCATTGAAATTGTAAAATAAAATTGTTTAATTGTCAATTAAGTTTTAGAAATTAAACTAAATGAAAATAAATAAATTAGTAAAAAAATATATATTATTATTTGATTTATTTCTTATATTATTATAATATTTTAGGCTTTATTAGGCCTTGCAGGGCATAATTCTATTGTATTTTTTATTAGAAACCTCCATTATAGTGTCGCTTGATGCTGTTTTTGAAAACAGATTTGTATCATGAACATACACAGCTTGCTAAAGTGTAACCCATACTTTTGTGACTCTTTATACAGTCATTTGAATTGTTACAAACTGAATGAAATGCCACAGTGTTGTTCTGGACAAAGCCTTTGTAGCATTGTTTTCATCCGAATAAGCCTTTAGAACGTTGCCTCATGCTGCTTTATGCGTTATACTTCATTTAAAGAGCGTTCACAAGTATTTTCCCACAGTTCTTTTGAGAAACATAAATAAAACTGAAGATAGCCGTTGATGGCTATTAAACTGAGGGCTTTTTTCAGAGCCTGCATGGTAGCTTCTGCACATAGCGCCCTGCATAGTGCGTCATTTACATTTGAGAAGCAGCGTAAGTGGCCTCCATTGTCTCCACTGAGAATTCCGAGCCATGAATGAGGGGTTTCTTTTCTCCAACCAATGACTCACCTTTGACATCTGTGTGTGTCCCTTACTCTTATCCCAGCCACCCCCCACAGTTCTACCCAATTTGACTGGAAATGGCCCCTTGGTGCTTGTTTTTGATCATGCTAGCTTCATTCCCTGTCCTTCCTTTGATTTTCTTTATGCTCACAAGGTGCCCTTGGGTTATACCACATAAACGCTGGTTTTATTTGCTGGAACTGAACGCTGGAAGACCATGGCTGGTGCAGATTAGCATAATATCAACCCCCACAAACCATCCGAGTTTGGAGTTTGCTTAGTCAGCCATTTGCTAGTGTTAAAGTTAAGCTACATTCATATATCAGAGATTTTATTGCGGTAAGATTTTTGTATTTAGATAAAGTAAACCGTCATTGTTGGTTTACGTCCAGTCCTCAGTGGTCGATTTCCCTCATGTTGCTGGAAGTGAAATTAAATGAATCACTGAAAGTCGCTCAGTGGATAAGATGTTAGACTTCTGATCGGAAGGTCATGGATTCAATCCCTCAATCCCACCACCAAGCTGCCACCTCTGGGCCCTTGAGCCACAATTCAGCTGTTTAACTGAGATAAATGTCTGATCTGGAAAAGGGCATCTGCCAAAAGCTATAAATGTAAATTGTGTTTCTTACTAAGAATAAATTCACACATATGCATATGATGCTCTTTCTAACAGGCCGCAGTAGAGGCATTAAGCATTTCCTTGTTTACTTTTTCTTGAGGAAATGTATCAGAGGCATGTTGCTTAATTGTATACATGGAAACCTTCATTTGTTTTGTCAGTAGGTTTTATTTTAATAAATAATATTCTTCTCAATGTATTGGGAATCAGTGCTCAAGGACGGAGAGCTGTACACCTGGTTCTTTAGTTGTGTAAATTACTGATGTTTTCTATAGTCGGTACAAAGGGATGCTTTTTGAACAAAGGTATCAGTGATTCATGAGCACGAGAACACAAATCACATACAATATCTGCAGCTCAGCAACAACTGAGATTGATTTTCTTGCCCTTCAGCCCTACAAGTCCATCATCAATGTGATGAGCAAAGAAAAAAAAGTATGTTTAAGTCAGTGTTTCATTTTACGATTATATAGCAGTATTAAAGATGATGTATTGTTCAACAGTACAAACAAACAACAAAAACAAACCTGAATGCATAAGACAGTAAATTTTTATATCTTAAAAGGCAATGAAGGGTTATTTTACACAATGTATATACCGTATTACGGACTATAAGCCGCTATTTTTTTTCCCCACGTTTTGAACCCCGCGGCTTAAACAACGAAGCGGCTTATTTATGGATTTTTCCTGGGTTTTTCCCGGTTTCACAAACTTCAAGCCAAAAAACTGAACCCCATGACATTAGACCAATTAAATTTCCGAACGGAAACGATAAAACGCACCTCACCTGTGTTCTGAGCTGCACGGCATCGGGAGAAAAAAACGTTTTTTTTTAAACGCACGACGATGCCAAAAGATAAACTCCTGAGAGAAATAGTTGTAAAAGGAAGGAGGAAGACAGTGAACAATGACTTACTTGGTAGGCTACTGTTTAGATACAAGCCGTTGTAGCGCGTTGAGTCTGGGTTAGGGAGAGCTCGCTAACTCCAGTTGCAACAGTAATCATATAAGCACAGACAGGTTTCCAAAACTCTTGCTTTTTTATTTTTCTTGGCAACAGCGTTACGGGTTAGTCAAAGAAACTTAGAAATGAGCATCAGAAAATAATAAGAACATAATCCTCGTCTTGAACACACGCAGTAATACTGGAAAAATGCAGTGGCATGCTATTCCCAAAATACCGCTATGCTCCTAAAGGAAGCGCAACATATTTCACCCGTTACACCGTGTGTAACGAGTCTTTCGTTAAAGCCTGTGTAAAGTACATTAGTGAAGACTTAGGCTTATAGACAGATGCGGCTTATTTATGTTCAAAATAAAAATATTTGTAAAATTCAGTGGGTGCGGCTTATATATGGGTGCGCTTAATAGTCCGGAAATTACGGTATTACTTCTTATCCGCCAGTATTCGTTTCTATTAACTATAGACATTAAATCTAATGCTGGCATCTGAGCTACAAGTCCTCAGAAAAACAAATGGGAAGAAGACAGTCGAAATCTGAGTGAATTTAATAGCCCACTTGACGGGCCCAAATAGATCCTAAATAAACATTTCAGAAAATTTGTGCTTAATATTAAACCTCCAGTTACTAATCAAACACTGACTGAAATGTAATGAAAGTTAGGCTTTATGAGTTCGACCACCTTTATCAAGATCAATTTTCACTCACAAGGAACTCTCGGGCAGAAGAACTAAAAACGTTACCACAACCAATAATTCAACCAGCTATTAATATTCTGGTTTGCTGTTATGTTTGGGATGACAGACTGAGGCACACTATTATGATTAAAACATCCGATAGGAAAATGTGCTACGTATTAAAAAATGTAATCAGTTTACAGTACATATTGTTCCTTGAGAAGGAAGTTACAATAATATGCTGGTTTTGCTTTTTTTATGAATAAGGAATAGTAGACAAGCTGTAACTGCATGAAACTCTTGTGTGGCAGTCCATTAAAGTCAATTCCATCTGAAGTGCGCAACATGGATCCGGGAATGAAGATTGTGTGTGACATGTGGCATTTAGGAACGGCTGAAACTGGCTGCAGCATGGCCATATGTTGCTGTGCAGAATGAAGGGGGTGGACACTGCTCCTGAACAGGAAACAAAGGGTGTCTCACTTTACATTGACCATGCAGTCCAGTGCTCCCAGATCCTAAGTGCCACACGGATCTGTTATGTCCTGGTGGCGTGCAGGCTAATTGTCAGAACAGGGAATATGCTCTCAACTTTTACTTGAGTAAATTTCACACCCATTCAACTAACATACTAACCTAAGCAGAAAGTAAAAATAAACCCTTTTGATTGATTCATTCATTTATCTTAGCAGATTTAAAACCTATCCAATTTTATCCCTACTCCTAGATGAGAAATACTATATGCACAACAGTACTGGGACAACTAACTTTTCCAGCAATATGTGGTTCTTCCCCAAACTGTTACCACAAAGTTAGAGGCACACAATTGTATCGGGGTCTAGGATGTGCTAGCATTACATTTTCCCTTCTATTAAATGTGTACTAGCATGACAATGCCCCTGTGCACAAAGCCAAAAAGAGCGTGATTAGCCTAATTAATCCTACTGAACATCTATGAAATGAACTGGAACTGGATGAACTCCCTACTACATCAGTACCTGAATTTACTAACACCCTTTTGGCCAAAAGGTTAGGCATGTTGCCTAAACTGAGGCGATTGGTCTGAGAACCACCATTTGTCCACCTGCCCCAGCATTTCTGTTTGTGAGCAATGAGGGGGGTTTTTACTTGATCTCTATGCACTTGATTAACAAGCTATGCCCTGGGCAGATTGGCCTCAGCTTGTGCTGGTGCCATCTGTACCCTCAGCACCCTCTGCCAGTGCTAGGGATTACCTCTGTCCTAACATCCCATCTGGCACACTGTCTTGTCTGTAAGCCTAATAATATGTTCACATATGGAACAATGTGGCAACAAAGCAGTGAACCTTCTTAGAGAGTGGTTGTGGGTGAATGCACATATTTTAAATATAGATAGATA
Organism: Silurus aristotelis; assembly: GCF_946808225.1. NCBI lineage: Eukaryota > Metazoa > Chordata > Actinopteri > Siluriformes > Siluridae > Silurus > Silurus aristotelis. Next base: position 7,418,060 of record NC_139596.1, read on the forward strand.
GATAGAGAGACTGCTGTGGTAAATGCTGCTGGATGCTTACCTAAATTACACAGTACGATCAAACCCTATTTTGCCAATGCAAGTGTGGACAAATCATAAATCTGTTTGCTCGTTCACTGTGCAGTTTGCTCCCAGTCATGCATTGCTAGAAAATGTTCAATAGAAATAGTAGTTAGTGTAGATTTGTCAAGGCATGTATTGTTACAGAGAAGTTAGTGTAACTATTTTAAGATAGACCATAGACACAGTGTATGAGCACATCATGTTTGACAAAAAAAGTGAAGCTTCAAGCTGCTGTGTTTTCTTTTCACATTGCACAGAAAATATATCATTTGTCTGGCTGACATCTTTATTTTCCCACAAAAGGTTTACCTGTAAATGGACATGTTATGCTAGCAAATCCTCGGCATTATGCAAAGGCAATGTGATAAAACAGCTTTCAAATGTAGTGCTCGTAGTCTCTGTGATTTTGTACTGGCCAAGCGCGTATGAGTGCCCCAGAACTGCAGGGGGCGCTATCAGAATATTATTCCAGTTTTACACCTTCAAGAAGATATACATAAACAGGTTTGTAACTGTCACTACTTGGTCCATACCAGAAACACAAGTTGTAACACACATGTTCGCAAATGCGGCTAATTCCTGTCTCAAGTATGGTGAAATAATTTACGGGTGTTTCTGGTATTTATAATACTGTTTTTTATTCATTTATTATAAAACATATTATAAAACTGTGAATATTTATAAAACTATTAACACCCCTGATCTGTACCAGAAATAGTGATTATCTTTATCAATACACACAAAAAACAATTGATTAAATGAATTATTCAGTTCAATTGACACAAATTAAAATGATTTAATAAAATGAAATACATGTAAAAAAGTATATAAAATAGTTTGCATTTGTTGGACCCAATTTGGTTTATACAGATGTTTATGCATGTTTGTATGTGTGTTTGATTTTTTCGTTTAATATTGAATTTTCTAAAATATGTTATTTAAGCATACTTTAACAAATATCTGCATATCAGAAACACACTAAATAGGTGTTTATTTATTTATTCATTCAATTTATTTTTTCATAATTTATTCCATCGTTTATTCATTCATTCACGCCCTCAATATGTGAAATTGTCAGGAAATTCTCCCCATCTTGTGGAAGATGTTGCAGAAATTTCACGCATGCACAGAAAAAAATGCGAGTTTTTGAAGATGTACAGTACACATTGTGTTTCCGGGACAAATCGAGTAGTAACAAAACAACCAATCACAGGCTTGGTTGTGACGTGTGATTTCCTGTAGAGTCCACCAGCTGCCATTTTCCTACTGTCCATTTGCATCCTGTTTTTTGAACAGCCAAACAGCATCCTTACATGAGCTATGTGTAGGCTTTTGTTGTACTTTGTTTTATCAGGGTTTCATTGTAACGTGTGTACAGTGTGATTCTGAAATATACATACCAAATAAAAATGTTAATTTTGCAATACAAACAAGTGCAAATCCCCCCGAAAAACTGGTAAACGCTAAGTCTACTTGCACATAAGGCAACTATGAATGGAAAAAAAACAACTAACCGGGGACACGTAATCTACTTCCAACAACAGACCATATCTCACATTACAATGGCAAGACTAATGACATCCCATGGCGCCCCTAACAATGAAGCATTTTACCTGTATATTTAGAAGACAACATTTAACAGATCAAAACAGAGATGAAGTCGTAGTTGGAGCCAACCCATAATGACAAGTCTAGATTATGTCTTTGCCTCGGCACTAGGGCAGAACCCCATAGGGCTGTGGTATGGGCCTCTTCAAAGCTTCTCTGCTTATACTCTCTGTGATTAGTGGAGATTTGGAGAGGCCTGCTTTAGAAAAGTCTAAGTAAACTGTTTCTCCCGCTTTTAGCTTCCAAGTTTGTTATTTGTCAGTCTGCGTTTCTAACCGCTGCATTGAGATTGATATTTTGAAGGCAGTACTTTTAAGGAAAAAAGACAGAATCATAGAAGACAAAGGCGCACAAAGCTGTACAATACTGTAGCAAGTGGCAAGAAAATCTACAGTTTTAATCCTTAATGGAGAAAGCAGAGTGACTCAGAAAGACCACCCTCGCTGTGTGACAAATGATCTTGGACTTGACCATTGCTGGATATGTGCACCATGGGTTTGTCTTCCACTTTGAAACTCAGGCTTCTTACTTTCTGGAATTTGCTGAGATTATGGCATCAGGTTTTATTTTTAGCTCCCATTACATCAGCGCTCTGGACTACATGAAAAACGGTAACAGGAAAGGTATTTATTCTGAAATTCAATCCTTGTGTACAGGGGAAAGCTGCATTGCTGTTTTTCAGCAGTTAAGGGAACAAAAGTTAATGGCCCTAGCAGAGGTCCCTGATGCATACTCCATTAATTTGATTGGTGGAAAGCCATAGATGTTTACTTAAGGGTGAAAATGTATGCAGAACACAATACACAATGCTTTATTTCCATTTTTACTCGGTTTTTGAAAAATCTTTGTCATATTGGAATTTTGACATATATTGCTGTGTAATGCTTAAGAAAATCACCCTCTTTTCTGTCAGATTTCATAAAAAAATATAATCTAATTCTATCACGAAGGTGATAAATGGTTATTAGTTATTGGATTGGGAATTCTTTGCAGTTATTGGCTGTTTGTAAAACGATTCAATGTCAGACAAGAGGAAACAGTATAAAAAACATTTGAGCTTACCGGGATACAGCCAGGCAGTGTGATTCTTTTGTAGTTTATAAAACATAATGTCAGTAATAATGAATGGCATGTTTAGAATTGTTTAAACATGGCTCAGGGTCACTTGAACAGGATGCTATGCCACGTGACTCAAACAGTGGGGTAAAGCCTGTTTTAACACATAGCTTTAGGAATTCATTTGTATTCTCTATTTTGTGTGTGTGTGTGTGTGTGTGTGTGTGTGTGTGTGTGTGTGTGTGTGTGTGTGTGTGTGTGTGTGTGTGTGTGTGTGTGTCAGACATGAACAGACATATGTAACATACAGTGGTGTGAAAAAGTGTTTGCTTCCTTCCTGATTTCTTATTTTTTTGCATGTTTGTCACACTTTATTGTTTCAGATCATCAAACTAATTTAAATATTAGTAAAAGATAACACCAGTGAACACAACATGCAGTTGTGGATTTTGTTTTCCCTCAATAAAAACAGACAGCAAAAAATTGCATGTTGTGTTCACTTGTGTTATCTTTTTCTAATATTTAAATTAGTTTGATGATCTGAAACATTAAAGTGTGACAAACATGCACAAAAAGAAGAAATCAGGAAGGGAAAAATACGTTTTTACACCACTATATGTTTTTTCACATTTGGTAGGTGGATTCACATTTTAAGGGGAAAAAAAACACAGCTTTGATATCAAACAAAAAAATATATGCAAAATTTGTTTACTAATGTTTGGGTTAGAATGAATTTTTAGATGAAGCGTAGTGTGTGTGCATTAGTGTGCAGTGATGCTTGCTATATTTTTACTATTATCTTTTTTCCCCTGGTTTTTTTTTAAGGAAAAGGATATTGACCGCTAAAGCGTTAGGATATTGTTTATTAGGTTCACATTTTCGTAGACAGATGAGGTACATGACATTAACTTTGGTCTCACATACAGGAAATAAACACAGAGAATAAACACTTTAGAGTGACACTTTTGCAGGTAGTATTATGTTCCAAATCCTTAACTTTAAGCCATGGGCAGTAATCAGATCTAATATATAACCTAGAGTGAATCACTTTCAAAGAGCTAACCTTGCATTATTCACTCTGATGTTCTGTTTACAGGCATGTAAAAGTGTTTGATCATAAGCAAAGTGCATCTGTGAGTTGTGTGCATGTGGTTTTCTAGGGCACAAATGCATGTTATTTTGAGAACATACCCAAAGTAGCAATTTGATTGTGGTCAGAGACAAAAGTCAAAAGTGTGTAGTAAAAAATGTCAGAAATGTGGTTTGCAGATCTGTCCAAGTGAAAAAAGCTTCATTTTTAACATTGTAACATCTGGTCAGTGGCTTGGCAATTGAGATTAGTATCCATACAACTGTGTAGCGTGTTGGGGTAAGTCAGTGCAATAGATGGACATCTTTTTGCACATCATTTCCATCTATACTAATAGCAGTTCTGCTGTTCTTTTTTGTAGGTGAATGTCTGTGGTGCCTGGAAGTCAAGATCTATTCTCTAACGTCGCAGTGCTGCAGGAATTCCTGCTTTTACTGGACTGGAAATTGGATTTGGAATGACCCAAGCAGGCCAGTTAATGGCACACATTCTCTGGTTACCCTTCGAAGTTTAACAAACCTTTTCCCTTCTGTCTTTATTTGTATGGATGACATCATGGTCTTTTGTAGGCCAAATGTAACATCAGAGGATGTCGGTGCTGTTGTTTTGAAGTCTGAGGGGCGTCTGTATCAAATGGAGGCAATCAGCATTTTGCTTATTTGACCCCACCCATCTATTAATAATCTCAAAACTAAAAAAAAAACATTAGACCCACCATGCAGGGAAGGCCCAGGCAGGCCCAGCAGCAGCAGCTACGATGCCTATTACCCAGGAAAATGCACTGAGTCATCTATTTCTGCTGGAGAGCTGGCTGAAGGTGAACCAGGGGGAGCAGGATCGGGAGGATGAGTTTGGAAAGAAGGCAAGTGGTGCAAAACCATGTCAAGCTGCAGTCCGCAAGCTGGTCGAGTATATCCAGCTGAACTTTACAGATTGCGAGAGCCATTCATGCAATGGCAGCACTCTTAAGGATGATGCAGATGCTGAGGTGAAGGCAGTCTGCTTAAGCAAAGCTGAAGTAGATGGGCCTGAGTTTGGGCTCAGCTTTGGGAACATCCCCATTTTTGGGGATCCTGAAGGGAAGAAGAAGGTGCGGCGCAGGCGCCGCAAGAGCGACAAAGGACCCGTTTTGGATGTAGGATGCATCTGGGTGACTGAGGTGAAGAAGAAAAGCCCTGCAGCACGATGTGGTGACATTAGGTTGCGGGATGAGCTGTTGTCCCTTAACGGCCAGCTGATGGTCGGAGTGGACGTCACCGGAGCCAGGTAGGATATATGAATTGTTCATTCACCCATTTAATAAACCAGTCTACCACAAGAGGGTGTGAGTTACACTGATGTTTTCATGGGTAAGGATTTTCTTATGTACAAACCAAGGGACCAATAATCATGTAAATTATTAATAATATATTTAATACTAGAGGTTGACCGATTAAAATAAATCAATAAAATAAATAATCACCCGATTGTGCTGCAAATTAGGCCGATTATATGGTCATCTGTCAGAGAAAACTCATCTTAGTTGACCTCTAGTTAATATATGAGTCAGTAACGCTCTTCGAATGCGACTCACCAGTCGGATATTTAAATCAAAGTTATCCTTTCATTCATACAAGACTTTTTTTCACTTTGCCTTTACATTTTTTCCCCTTGGTTACCTAGGTTACCTTGGTTTTCTATTCTATTCTATTCTATTCTATTCTATTCTATTCTATTCTATTCTATTCTATTCTATTCTATTCTTATAGTGCTTTTAACAATGAACATATTCCCAAAGCAACGTTACAGAAGTAAATAGATAACGAATATCCATTTTACATGAATATATCAGTCAATACAAATTCCTACTTTATAAGTTTATTCCATTATCAGTAATTCCATTATCTTTACATATGATCCTGGTCCATTTATTAGATATGGGGTTGTACCATCGTGTTTTTTTAAAACTATCTGTTTGGCCAGTGACATTTCTGGAAAGATTTTTACAGTGGAGCATGACATTAAAGGAAAAAAAACCAAAACATTTTGATGATCTGTTAAATTAAATGTGGTTTCTGTTGGTTGGCCAGACCAAAAAATATTTAGTTGTAAGATCCTGATAGTCAAAATAATAAATATATAGAAAGTTTTGGAGAACAACATGCACTATAGCCACTTCCTTTATTGAGAACTTTTGGTTTGAATTTTATTTATTATTTATGTACAGAATCTATTTACAAATTTGTTTTTTTAAATAAAATGTATATTTATGGATATCCTGATGCCCATTCTCCCATTCTGTATTCATTAGTGAGGGGCTAAGAGGCCCATTAAGGGACTTATCGGCACATTTTATTCCACAAAACACTGGTTTCCAGATTCTTGGCACACTAACAACTTTTTATTGTGTAGAGACTAAAGCACTGAGTGTTCTTGTAATGTCTGAGTGTAATGTCTGTCTTTTTAGTTTGTGTATATGGATTTCCCTTGTCAGTTTATAAGTGTTTTCTATTCTAGAGACTGGTGCTACAGAATGTTAATTCTGTATCGATGCTTTTGCTAATCATATTTTTGAAAATTATGTTTATGTCCAAATCGGAACCTTTTTGCAAAAGCTGCCAACTAAAATATTCAGAGTTTTAGTATAACTAAGGATGCCATTTATTTGAAGAGGCCTTGGTGCTTCATTGCAGTGCCTCAAACAGATTATTGTATTAAAGGTAGAATTTAACGTTGAAACGTTTTGTTCATTGATATAAGTATCTGTCTCTTTAGGTTTTTGGGCTTGCTTATGCATCCATCTTTGATAGCTTCCATTTAGAAATATAGGTTTTAAAGGGTTTTTGTTATAGTTTGTTCAGCATTTTACTTTTTTAGGAGGTTACATAATCTTTCCATTAGACCTACTTTGGCAGTTTCCTTTTATTTTATAAAAAAAAAAAAGTAAGAAGGTCTTGCAAAATTTTTTTTTATAAGTCTAAACATTCATACATTTGTGATATATTTCCACAAAGATTTTTTTTAAATGTTCCCACAAATGTAAGGATCTATAATAGAACTACTGCTTTATCCCATCTATTATTTCTCCCCAGGCTCAGATCCCCGCTGTGGCTGAATTTAAGCACAATGGGAACTGGCAAAGATTTAGAACTGGCAACCAGACTGCTGTGTCCCATTATTGCAGGCCTAATTGGCTTCTCTGGCAAACTACGCAGCCACAACAATTATAAACTGGTTAGTATTAGACACTGGTGGGCCAGGTATTTTAGGTCTGTTTAGTCAACTAAGAAAACAGCTTTACATTGATTTCATCGCAGTTTGGACCTCATACATTATATGACCTTCAGATGCAAACGCTTGGTGACTTTAAAACAACCACTCAGGAATTATAAATAATGAAAAACATGAAATACCATTCATTCAGAAAACCAGAAACACACAGATGGCTGATTCTCAGTGCTGATTGTGGTGCAGTGTGCATTCTAACACATCACAGTCTACAGATCTCAACTCTACTGAACACTAATGGGGGATTTTGACATAAAAACCAAATGATTTCCAGCATTTTCATCCCCATGTAACTTTACTGAGAAGAAGAATTCTAAATTGAAACATATAGTCATGCTCAGAGTGCAGAGTCAGCCATGATACATCACCCCTGGTTAAGGGCCATGCTGAAGGGGTCATAAGTGACAGCTCAGCAGGGCTTTGGTTTGAACTCCTGAACCTTCTGATCAGAAACCCAGAGTTGTAATCGTTTAGTCACTGATATATTAATAGCTTATGGTCTGTGCATAGGTCTGGAGTCATTCTGTAAAGGTTCACTCCCATAAGAAAAAAAACATTTCTTCATAGCATATTTCCTTGATGTGACCATCCCTGTTAACGTGACATGTGAACACGAACTATGCCAGCAAATTAAATGCCCCTACAGCATAATGGAGCCAATGAACCTTTTTCTTAATTTATCAGCTATCTGCATATTTCTTTGCCCTTATTTAAATGTAAGCCAATTTGTAATCTTGACCATTTTAACTGCTTTTTAACAAAAGGACAGATTTTCCTTATGGTTCACCTCTTCTAATGAAGTGTGAGTTCAAACAATGCTTCAATAGATTCTATCAAAAGAATTGTGGCCTTTATAAAAGTTAGTTAGAGTGGACATTATCATTAAAAGAAAATGGGGATGGAAGTAATACTAAGAAACTGTGTGTGTGTGTGTGTGTGTGTGTGTGTGTGTGTGTGTGTGTGTGTGTGTGTGTGTGTGTGTGTGTGTGTGTGTGTGTGTGTTTGTGTGTGTGTGTGACACACACAGACACAAACAGACACACACATATATACACGGTTTATATATGTATATGTGTGTGTGTATATACACACACACACACACACACACACACACACACATACACACACACACACACACACACACACACACACACACACACACACACACATACACAGTTTATATATGTATGTATGTATGTATGTATGTGTGTCTGTGTGTGTGTCTGTTTGTGTCTGTGTGTGTGTGTGTGTATATATATATATATACACACACACACACACACACACACACACACACACACACACACACACACACACACACACACACACACATATATATACACAGTTTATATATGTATGTGTGTATGTGTGTGTGTGTGTGTGTGTGTGTGTGTGTGTGTGTGTGTGTGTGTGTGTGTGTGTATAATGAAGTTGTAGCTGAGCAGTTTGTGTCTTTGTGAACAGTAGAATGATTACCCAACACATGTTGCTTTTACGTAAGCCGAATCTGGACAGGGCAAGCACACTGTGTAAAGAGTGGAGATTCCAGGGAGGACTTCAGATCGAGATGTTTTCCTCAACAGTGGTTCATTTTCTCCAGAGGAAAAAAAATAGAATGCAGCCGGCAAAGATATCTCTGACAGAGACACAACACAGCAGCTGTGTTTGGAAACAGACCAAAGGAGCACAGAAAACAGCATGATCGTGTCGTGCCCAGGACCAAAGCATATCTGTTTCTTATATATATGACTCGAGAATGTGATTTGTTTCCTTTGAGATGTCAGAAGCAGGCTGTTATTTAATAATAGATTTTCTGCAGTGCCGTAAATGATAGCGATGTTTAGTAGAGCTCATGCTAAAATAAGGGAGGAGATGAGAGAGAAGAAATCAATGAAACTGAAATTGTGATGTGAGAGTGTTGTAACAGTGGATGGAGCTCATATCTGGGCTGTTTGATGTTATAAGCCCGAGAACATGCATGGCTGATTTCATGGTAAGATTATTCTCAGGTCATGTCCACTCCAATACAGATGCACACTTTTTCTGTTCATAGTGAGCACCAGAGTGGTTTTAGGCACTAGATGCATTTGACACTGCTGCTTTTTTTATTTTTTATTTTGCATTGTAATATGAGTTTTGAACAATATACATAAAGTATAAAGTCCAAAATATGCTTAGTGTAAATACTTTAAAATGTTCTAGTACCTGGTTTTTTTTTTTTTTTTCTTTGATGAAATTGTTATTGTAGAGAGTGACTAAGAGGCTTTGATATAAGCACATGTGTGACAAAAGTTTGTGGACACCTGACAATAAGATTGGCATGTGCTTTTTCTTTTTTTTTTTTTTAACAACATCCCATTCTGCATTTAGTCCCCATTTTTAGGATTTTTTTAGATTATGTAGTGTTTATGGAGATTTCGCTCATTCAGCCACAAGAGTGTTAATAAAGTCAAGTATGGATGTAGGGTGTGAGACCTTGGGGTACAGTCAGCTTTTCAATTCATCCAAGTCATCTCCAAGGTGTTCAGTAACGTTGAGGTCAGAGCTCTATAGCTCTATGGTGAGCCACTCAAGATCTTCTACTCAATACCCCATATAAACTATGTCTTCATGGAGCTTGCTTTTTTTTTGTCTTCTAGTTCAAGTGAAAGGAAAATGTATTGCTTCTGACATCCTGTGCAAGTGTGTACCTCCAACTGGTAACAGTTTGGGGGTTTGAACCACATATGGCTGGAAAATTCAGGTGTCCTAATGATTTTGTTTATATAGTGTATTTATGGAGTATAAAATACGGTTGTCACTGTAAAAAGAAACACAAACAGCAGTTTTGTTTAATTTGCAATGCACAGTGGTGGTGATGATCACACAGAACCAATGGCATTAGATCACTATACCAAAGACCAAAAACTGCCCCTGATCAATGAAAAATTCCCAAAGTAGTTTTTTTTTATCTTTTTATTTGAGCGTTTTTTTTTTTGTCTGCTCTATCTTTTGGGGTCACACAAGGTCACCAGACTAGAAAATGAGAGCTGAATCAGTTAAAATGAGAAGCTTTTTTTTTTCTTCTCTTTTTTTGCCGAGACCTGCAAATGAGTCACTTTTGCAGACCCCCCCCCAATTCTAAACTGTTAGAAACATGACTGGGATTTTTTTAAGTGCCTTTCAGGGTAATGGGTTTGGCACAGAACCATAGCCCTGCAAAGAGCCCTCCTAGTTAAATGTGTCTTCATGCAATTTTCTGATTTCTGCCATTTTTTTTCTTTCCCACTTTCATTTTTTTTACAGTTTGGCTCAGCAGCTGTCTGTAGAGAGCATGGAAAATAGCTCAGCTTGTGCAAAGTGTTCTCCACATGCTCAACAAGAAAGCACGCTTTATGCAGGACAGCAATGATACACCAAAAAGAAAATCTTGCTAGAAACCAATGATGTATTTTTTTTGTTCCATAAATTGGAGGACCGACATCAGAGAAATCATCAAGGAAATTTCAATAGGTTTAACGATCTTAAATGCCAAACCACAATCGATAGCAGCCAAGCAGGTTTCAAGCGGCCTTGTACTCATTTCCGAGCGGTCGAAAAGATTTTCCAGAGACCTTGGATATAGCTTAAACTGAACCACAGTAACCTGGCAGGGAGCATTTCATAACATAAAATAAACTTCAGCTCAATTAATCCCAATTTGTCAGCAATACAGAAAGATGTACACATATATGATCTAATCTAGAGTATTCAATAGGCAAGTGTTCATTTTTCAAATTCTTTTTTGTTTTGGTTGCCTGGAAACAAGTTTGCTGGTTAAGCATATTAGATATAGGGGAAAGAAAAAAAAAAAAAAGTATATATTATGTATTTCTATATAATATTTCTATTTTCTCTACATGTATTTCTACCTGTATTTCTGCATGTACAATTTATTTAAGTCTTTATTTTCTCAACACATAAAGTACTGGCAATGACAGCTAAAGATTGTTCTTGACAGTTTTTTATTGATTGCCTGTTCCTGGATCTTAAAAGATCATCAATCAGTTGTGCACTAGTAAAAATTGCTTTTTTAAAAAAAATCTTTTTTATCATCAGCAAGATTGGTTCTCAGATATGTGGAGTCCAGCAGGTGGTGAGATTCAGAATAATTGCTATAGATACAATATCGAAGGCTAATTATCTTTTGGGAAACTCCCAAAACAAAACAAAAAAGGAATGTCCCGGACAAGAAATCAAATTGTTCCCAGCATCTAGGTATATAAAAGAAATTTACCATAATACGCAAAGTGTATTGACACCTAGTTTAACAACATACAAATTAGCAAAAACTATCTTTAGCTTTAATTAACATACATGTTGTGCTGCTCTTAAAATAAAATCACTTTTTAAGTATTTAGAACCTAATTAGGATACAGCTAAACAGCATAGCCATAAACATAAAACCAGGTGCTTTAGTACTATGTTAATAAATATACTCTGATCAGCCATAGCATCAAAACAACATTTGAAATGGATAACCCAGACGTCTAGCCATCACAACTTGTTTCAACACATCAACTTCAAGTATGTTGGCACTGTAATGACAAATGTTTGAAAGTATCTATAAAATTGCTGGAGTTATGAAATGTTCCCATTATGCGATAGTATTTACCAAATGATATCTATAGAAGGACAACTGGTGAACCACTGACAGGGTCATGGGCACCTGTGTTTGATACCACAGAAGAGAATAGAATCGCTTTTATTTGTCACATATACATTACAGCACAGTAACATTTTTGTTCTTCGCATATCCCAGCTTGCTTGGAAGCTGGGGTCAGAGCGCAGGGTTGGCCATGATACGGCGCCCCTGGAGCACAGAGGGTTAAGGGCCTTGCTCAAGGGCCCAAGAGTTGCAGCTTGGCGATACCGGGGCTTGACCCCCGACCTTCTGATCAGTAATCTAGCGCCTTAACCACTGGAGCTACCACTTCCCCCCTGACCTGATAAAGTTAATGCTGAATATGGTAGAAAGGTGTTAGGACACACAGTGCACCAATGTTGGCTGTGTGTAGGTGTGTATGGGCAGTGTCGCTGCAGACCGGTCAGATTTCCCATATTGACTTCTGTCTACTGCTGAAAGCACCTTCAATGGGTCTGTGAGCAACAAAATTGGACCATGAAGCTATGGAAAGAGGTGTCCTGGTCTGGTGAATCACAGTTTTTTGTGAGTGGCGTACCTGGGGAAATATAAATAGTTCAGGAATGGTTTGAGAAATATAAAGAGTTCAGGGTTTTCATTTGGCCTCCAATTTCAATACATCTCACTCTGATTAATCATCTCTGGGATTTGCTGAGCTAACAAATCCAGTCCATGGAGGCTCTTCTACACAAATTACAGAATCGAAAGGTCTTGCTCGAAAACTGTTGTCAGATACAACAGCACACCTTCAGACATCTTGTGGAGAGCATGTATTGAGTAAGAGCTGGTAATGGTACAAAGGGGACTTAATATCTAGGTGTTTTTTATGTTAAGGTTGAATACGGCATATCATAAGAAGAAGGTTTTCGTGATGGGAGATTTCTGGCCTGTAGTGTACTGTTCCACATATCCTGTGCCATCATTTTGATTTAAATGCAGGAGATCATGCGCTGATTCGTCAGGCTTCTCTTCTCAAAACCAGAGTATTAGTGTATCAGTTATGTATTGCTTTCATTGCCAAGCCTCTCCATAACAAACATACTGTGGCTGACAAAATCTCTTTTCCTCACACACTTTCTAACATCCAAAACGCTCTGTAAGCGAGGACTACGAGGGTCTTTTGTATTTGAAGGCTCACACTGTTTTCCTTTTGCGTCATTCTTTCATGAGCCAGATTGCGGCGGTAAATGCCTATCGCCACTTGATAAATGCGAGTGAAAGCTGACATAATTTCCTTGGTGTTACTGGAGTTTGATGATCAGCATTTTTCCCATGGCTTATGCAGTTTCAGATGTTAGCAGATTGAGGTGATTCTTCATGACAGACTCAAGTACTAACGCAGATCCGGGAAAAGTGTGTGCAATTTAAAAGCACTCATATTATATAGAGCTACAGACATTCTGAAAATATCCGAAAGAAAAAAAACCTGGGTGTTCTGCTTGCAAAGAAAAACGCTAAGGTTCGAAATTTCTTTAGACGTTTCCTAATTGTCCACGGTGACGTATTCTATTTCATGCGTTTCCTTCTTATGAGGCAGCTCGTCAGTTTTTTTAAACGAGAACAGGAAATGAAAATGGACATTTGCATGCAGATGATAAGAGATATTTTCGATTTTATGCGTACCTTTAAACCATTCTTGTTTTCGTAGCACTGAAACGATTATACATTTAATTCTATTAAAAATCATATTATTTTTTAAATGCATCACCTATTTCTTGCATTCAGTGATACAGGGCTAAAAATATATATTAATATAATCCCTCGAGAGGACAATACTATAGAGATGGAACTTGGACATATTTTAGTGTATTCAATGTGCAGATTTACTGTCCTCTAAACATAACTGAACATACAGCCATTATTGCCTAAATAACTGCCCAACTGATGTTCGTCCCAGTTTCTGACTGGCGGGCATCATGTTCTGCTTCAGAATGTCACATGTTGGAATCCATGTTTCCCATAATGAACCGCAGCTCCCCAGTACCAGCAGCACTCATGCAGCCCCAGACCATGATGCTACCACCACCATGCTTGACTGTAGGCAAGACACAATTGTCCTGGTTCTCCTCACCAGGGCCTCGCCACACATGCCAGACACCATCTGAGCCAAACAAGTTTATCTTAGGCTCATCAGACCACAGAACATGGTTCCAGTAATTCATGCTCTTGGACAGGTTGTCTTCAGCAAAATGTTTGTGGGTTTTCCTTCTGGGATGAAGGCCATGCAAACATGTTATTAACCGGTTAATTTTGACAGCTCTAATATAAATATAATGTGAGAGTTTCCTCCCATGTGAAATATCAAACCTTATCTTCATGGACCTCACTTTGCACCCAAAGTCACTGGAACTGGTTTGGGTCTCCTAGTTATAATTGCTTTACATTTTGGAAAAGAAACTACATATGGCTGGAAATGTTCCATTATACTTTGTCTAAATAGATTTTATATATATATTTTTAATAAATATTATTTTTTATATATGATAATATATTACAAATGTATAAATGTATATTATTATACCTTTAATAGGTAAAAAGATTGTTTTGAATTCTTAATATTGTCCACTAGATGGCAGCACAGTTACTCAGCTTTTTTTGCTCACCCATTAAAGTTGAACTGGAGCTGATAAGAACACTGCAGAACATTTTGATTTATAATCAGTCAGAAATGCAATATAAAGCCTGTTAAAAAAAGAAGAAAAAAAAGGTTCTAGCCTTGCCCTGATGCTGGTCTATTTCGCGCGCAAGATGAATGTGTACGTATATGACGCAAAACACAACGTTAGCAAAGCATAGGCCTGATAGGTGCAAAGCTAGCCTATCCTGTGTCAGTTTGAATATTTTAGATATTTTCATTAAATTCAGTTTTCCCACTAATGTGCAAATATTCTGGAAATGTTTGGAAAAATAAATTAAGGAAAAAAAGTGATTTTAATAGTGAAATTATGTATGTCACGGACCACATGCAATGCCGCCGCGGACCACCGGTTGAAAACCCCTGCTTTATAGCATTGAGGGTGAGGTTGCTGGTGGCGCATTATGCTCCCAGGCTTCATATCTTCTTCCTGTAGGCCCATTCATCGTTGTTTTTGATCGGATCGTCCACCGTGATATCGCCTGCATACTTGATGGATGTTGGAGTGACGCAGAGGGACACAGTCATTGGTGAATATTAAGTAGAGCTACAGACTCAACATGCAGCCCTGTGGTACACCAGTGTTCAGGATGAGGGTTGAGGGCATGTGAATGCAGAATCTTTCTGCATATGGATGTGCGGATTCCAAATGCTGAATAAAAATGAAACCGGGAGCTTTCAGTGAAACAAATGGCACAGCCTGGTCAACCTCTGTACTCAAAAACTGAAACTGGATCTCCTGAACTTTCTGCTGTTGTGCAATCCGTCTGCTTTTTTATTTATTATGTCTGGGCTAATGTGCAAGAACTAACCAACAATAGAGATCTTCCTTTGATGTCAAAACTTGAATCAAAATGAAAGTTTTTTAAAGGTTTTTTAATTATAGCAATGATCAAATGCGTTTTTTTCTAAATTTTTTTCACACTTCCATTTGTTAAAGTCCTCTAAGTGTTTTGCTAAATGGAAATAAAAAAAATCTGATTTATGACATGTAGAATTTTTGACCGAATGGTTTTTCCACTTTGTTGGTCATTTACAATTGATTCGTTTTTGTCTACTATGGTAACATCAGCTCGTGAATCAAGAGAACTTTACGAACTGATCACTCGCTTATCTTTATTCATGATGTCTAAAGCCAAGAATCATAACATAAAATCTTTGAATCTTCTACACATAGCATTAACAACCTGTACATATGTAGATCTCTTACACTGCTACCAGTGCCCTTTTGGTTAGATGCTAACGGTAAAGTTAGAATCCAATCCAATCTAGTTCTAAAATCTAATCTAATCTAATAACTCACACATTTTTTACATATAGTATGCGTTTTACACACTGGATCTCAAATTATGTGCAGCAGGCCTTTAGTTGTGAATGATGTTACTGTCTTTTGGACATTTCCCGACTTAAATTCCACAGAGTTATGTGAAGAATGTGTGCTCAGACAGCCGCTGGAGACCGGATGTCCTCCGTAATGAAAGAGACTTTGGCAGGTTAACCAGGCAGTGGAAACACAGGTGCTGCAAATAATCAGTTATACTGCCACATTTGTGAGATTTATTTATGTACTTTATTTTTCCTATCTGGCAACATCTTGTGTTGAAATTGTTATAGG
>NC_139596.1:7439056-7644056 GCF_946808225.1 Silurus aristotelis
CTCCGACGTCACGGACCTTGATATTTCCCTCGTAAGGGACCCCTATTTACACAACAATTTTTCACAATTTTCTCCTTATCAGCATCAGTTCTTTTTATAATATAAATTGATTGTTTGAATGTATATATTCTTCTGTTAGGTCAAACATACAGTGGGTACGGAAAGTATTCAGACCCTCTTAAATTTTTCACTCTTTGTTATATTGCAACCATTTGCTAAAATCATTTAAGTTTATTTATTTTCCTCATGAATGTACACACAGCTCCCCATATTGACAGAAAAACACAGAATTGTTGACATTTTTGCAGATTTATTAAAAAAGAAAAACTGAAAAATCACATGGTCCTAAGTATTCAGACCCTTTGCTGTGACACTCATATATTTAACTCAGGTGCTCTTCATTTCTTCTGATCATCCTTGAGATGGTTCTACACCTTCATTTGAGTCCAGATGTGTTTGATTATACTGATTGGACTTGATTAGGAAAGCCCCACACCTGTCTATATAAGACCTTCCAGATCACAATGCATGTCAGAGCAAATGAGAATCATGAGGTCAAAGGAACTGCCTGAAGAGCTCAGAGACAGAATTGTGGCAAGGCACAGATCTGGCCATGGTTACAAAAGATTTCTGCTGCACTTAAGGTTCCTAAGAGCACAGTGGTCTCCATAATCCTCAAATGGAAGACATTTGGGACGACCAGAACCCTTCCTAGAGTTGGCAGTCCGGCCAAACTGAGCTATCGGGGGAGAAGAGCCTTGGTGAGAGAGGTAAAGAAGAACCCAAAGATCACTGTGGCTGAGCTCCAGAGATGCAGTTGGGAGATGGGAGAAAGTTGTAGAAAGTCAACCATCACTGCAGCCCTTCACCAGTCGGGGCTTTATGGCAGAGTGGCCCGACGCATCATGCTGTGGGGGTGTTTTTCAGCTGCAGGGACAGGACGACTGGTTGCAATCGTGGGAAAGATGAATGCGGCCATGTACAAGGATATCCTGGACTCAAACCTTCTCCAGAGTGCTCTGGACCTCAAACTGGGCCGAAGGTTTACCTTCCAACAAGACAATGACACAGCTAAAATAACGAAGGAGTGGCTTCACAACACTTCTGTGACTGTTCTTGAATGGCCCAGCCAGAGCCCTGACTTAAACCCAATTGAGCATCTCTGGAGAGACCTAAAAATGGCTGTCCACCAACGTTTACCATCCAACCTGACAGAACTGGAGAGGATCTGCAAGGAGGAATGGCAGAGGATCCCAAAATCCAGGTGTGAAAAACTTGTTGCATCTTTCCCAAAAAGACTCCTGGCTGTATTAGATCAAAAGGGGGCTTCTACTAAATACTGAGCAAAGGGTCTGAATACTTAGGACCATGTGATATTTCAGTTTTTCTTTTTTAATAAATCTGCAAAAATGTCAACAATTCTGTGTTTTTCTGTCAATATGGGGAGCTGTGTGTACATTCATGAGGAAAAGAAATTAACTTAAATGATTTTAGCAAATGGCTTCAATATAACAAGGAGTGAAAAATGTAAGGGGGTCTGAATACTTTCCGTACCCACCGTATATCCACCTGTTTTTATATGGGTTTTTATAAGTGATGCAAATTGATTCTTTTCAAACTGTGGTCTAGAAATGCATTTTTTCTGCTAGAAATTGTTGCAGTGGTTCACTTCATCATGCTTCCTACAAATTGTTTATTTGTCAAATATGAATTTAGTCTAATATGCAGAACAGTATGGGTGCTCAAAGTGTATGCATTGTAGTAATGGCAGTATATTTGCATATTTTTTTGTTTGAGTCACACTGCAGGATACATCACAGTGCTGTGTGTTTTGTCTTTAGTGTTTTTGTTTTTACAAGTCGTTTTCCACAGCACTTTTTTAGCATTGGAAACCCATTTGTATTTGTGGTGAGAGGATTTTGATCTGTCATTTTGCCATTTATGTTTGTAATTTGGTTGTGGTTGGGGCTGGATTTAAACTTGACTTGTGACTGACCCTGGTTTGTACTGGTTTATCTTTGCACACATTGTATGATGTACATTTCAACCAACGTAAATCTATAATTTTAGTCCATACTTCTGGTCTTTTGGTCTATAGATGTAAATGTCGATCTGTAGATTATCTAATATTCCGAACATCACTGAATAAGGGTTATGCAGAAAAGATTGTTCTGCTTTCTGTGTAAAATATATACTCGTATAGAATTTTTTATTTATTATTGTACTTATTTTGAGTTGTGCAGTCAGGAACTGCTTGCTGGCAGTGGCAATGATGAATAGTTATATAAATGGTGGCTTTATTTTGGTGAAATGTGTTGTTTAAGTGTTTTTTTTTACATGGCTGACAATTTTTCATGGTTTTTTTTTACTACTATTTATTGTAAATAATAGAAGCAGTAGTAATAGTTGGAGTAGCTGAACATATTCCTATATCTAAAATAGAGGGGGGAAAACTGGTCCTGCATATATACGTGTTTAACATGAATGCAGTTTCAGCATAAAAAACATCATCCCTCTATCTGTTTTTTTGAAACACAGTGTCTGACTTGTGGCAGAGCGTAAGGTGAGCCCAAATCATGATATGATAATGAGAACCTTATGCTGGCTGGCATTTCAGAGCTGGTCAGCTGTTTAGATTTCACATCTAGCACAGATACCTACAGGCTTGTTTATATCAAACTTATTTTTCCCCCTAATCGAGGAGGATGGCTGTCTGCTCTCAGGAACGTTTGTGTTATGAAATCTTGTTCCTCACAACACCATTTTCATTCTGTCTGCTTCTGAAGGAGAGATGTTATCCTTTCAGTTTCTCTAGCACATTTCACAGGAATTTCTTCAGCAGAAACGAAAGCCCATTAGCTGGAGGTTGTCCTCCAACATCAATAAGAGTTTTGCTTTGTCGGATTGGAAAAATACTGGAGATGCAGACAGCGCTGAACGTTTTTTTGGGAATTGAAATGGAGAGGTTTTCTTGTGTTCTATTCCAGTTAGTGCATAAATAAAGGGTTTGTTAGTGACACAATGAGGTTTGTTCCAGTTGTGCTTCATTGCGAGCTCGCTGTCCTTCCAGACTGTCAGTCATGATTGAGGTCAAGGCAACAATAGAAGGGGATAATATATTGGTTTGACCTACAAATTGCATCCAGTGTAGCTTTAACCTGTAGGTAAGATTTTTGGTGCATGTGAACGTCTCTCAGTGCGACAGTATGTCTGTGAGCCGTGCCCTATGACGCTGCCAGCTATTTTAGGAAGATAGGAAATCAGGAATGCGGATAGTAAATAATGCATAATGCACTCCAGGATGTGGAAGTTATGATGTCTTTCTCTCTCCGACACCCTAAACCTAGGATCCAAATAGGAAATTCTCATGTCAAGTCATGATAAAGCTGTTTTACTCTAAAACCATTGTTTCCAAAGCTTTATCAGGGTTCAAGGTACACATGTACAACAGCAGGCATATTAGGAGTTAATAAAGCATGACTGCTTTCAAATCAATTCTAGCAGTGAGTTCCAAATAACATTAAAAATAATGTTTATTAATGCAATGTTTTTGCGACTTATTGTGATAACTGCATTAAAGCAGTAATGCCTTAGCTATACTAAGTGTTTGCATCCTTCTTGAACTAAAATAATGTTTTAATAATGTTGAAAAAAGCCTAAAAAAGTGCCATTTTGAACTTTTTTAAATGTCTAGCTCATGCATTATCTGCAGTTTAAACATAAATATGTTTTTGGTGTTTGTATTGTTATTGTTTCCTAATCAGATGGATCTGTGATGCTTTTCTTTCCAAAATCTTTCACTGACCTGTTCTCCATTATGAGAAGAGTGCAGATCTGCAGGTTCAGTTATCATGCATGTACTCACCTAAAGCACAATACGCTCAACATTACCATATGGGCTTTCTGGGATGCAGGTTCAGATGATCCTCAAGTATTGAACCCCATTTCTCTAGTAGATGGCCTTGGCTCATCTGCAAATCAATAGCATGAAATATTTTGAGTATAGAAATGTTCTAAACGCGTGTCTTGTATAGACAGTGAAGTGCTGCTGTGCCACAGAAGATAAATGGATGGTGCAGGGTCATGCTGCAGGAGGCCTGATGAACAAACAAAAATCCAATATTAATCAGTGTAAGTGTAGGAGATTTTGATTAGTTAGAAATGAGAAAAGATTATATATAGGCAGATCAGGCATGAATAACACTGATTAGCTCTTCATCATGCCACCTGTTAGTGGGTGGGATTTTTTAGGCAGCAAGTGAACATTTTGTCCTCAAAGTTGACGTGTTGGAAGCAGGAAAAAATGGGTGAGCGTAAAGATCGGAGCGAGTTTGTTAAGGGGCCAAATTGTGACTGGGTCGGAGCATTTCCAAAACTGTAGCTCTTATGGGATGTTCCTGGTCTGCAGTGGTCAGTATCTATCAAATGTGCTCCAAGGATAATACGGTGGTTAACCAGTGTATAATATATAACATTTCACAAGATTGTAGAATATAGAAAAAGGGATCTTTGACCATTCCCCTTTGCACAATCTTTCTAGATCATCCTGGGTCTTTTATACACTCTCCTCTTCAGCTCACTCCACAGGTGTTCAATTGGGTTGAGGTTTGGGGACTGAGATAGGAGCCATGGAAGGAGTTTGATTTTGTGCCCGCTGAACCATTTTTGTGTAGATTTCACCACATGTTTTGGGTCATTATCCTGCTGAAACACCCAATGACTTTGATTCAAAAATGTCCTGGTATTTCAAAGAGTTCATGATGCCATGCAACCTAACATGGTTCCCAGTGCTTTTGGAAGAGAAAAAGGCCCACAGCATCACAGATCCTTCACCATACTTCACAGTGGGCATGAGGGGATTTTCCGCATACTCATCTTTTGTTTTACACCAGAAGCACTTTGAGTGTTTGTTGCCAAAAATCTCTATTTTAGTCTCATCTGACCAGAGCACACGGTCCCAGTTAAACTCCCAATACCGCTTAGCAAACTCCAGATGTTTATGTTTGTGATTGTCGGTGAGAAAAGGCTTTTTCCATGCATGCCTCCCAAACAGCTTGTTGGCATGTAGATAGCGCCTGATGGTTGTTATGGAGACTTTGTGACCCCAAGATGCCACTCTTTGATGCAGTTCTCTAACAGTGAGCTTTGGAGATTTTTTTACTTCTCTTACCATACCATTTTTTTTAACTTCTCTTCTCTTACCATACCACTGTGCATGGTGGCAAGATAAACTTGGGTCCTCGACCAGCCTTGTTTGCCATTGTTGATATGAGCAAATTCAGAGAATGAGTATTTTCTTGTAGCCATTGCCTGACTTATGAAGGCCAACAAACATCTGCCTTACTTAAATGGGGTGTTCTCTTGTCTTTCTCATGGATAAGAGAAATAGGCCTTTGTGTCATGTCATATTTATACCACAGGGAAACAGGAATTTATGAATTATTGATTAAAGGTTTCTAGATACTCTGATCAACTTGAAAAACTACAGTAAAAATGAAAAAAAAAAAAAAAGACTGCCCGATTGACTAAAAAAAAAAGTCTGAATTGTGATAGTCATTATTTTGAGGAAAAAGTCGGAATTAGGCAAACTTTTTTTTATGTGGCGGTAACGGGATTCCACAGTATTTACCTGTCCAGAGCGATCCAGAGTTTAGCAGGTGGTGTGTCAGTAATAATGGTCCGTGGGGAAACACGGTGCTCTGTGTGTAGTTAAACGAACTAAAATAATTTGCCTCAATGCAATTTTGTATTCAAATTGCTCGAGTTACTCTAGGAATAGTTTCAGCGCTACATCTGATACAACAGGCTGCACTGTTGTATCCCAAATAACAACAGTTTACCCAACACCTCAAATGATTGTATTATACAATATCTTCATATTAGGTATTATGTTGCTAGTCTACAAATAATTATATATATATATATATATATATATATATATATATATATATATATATATATATATATATATATAATGTATTTTTTTTTTTTACTGCTCAGCTCATGTTAACATCACATTGAAAAAATCCATTCAGTAAGCGCCATTGACCCTCATAGACTGTTTGTATTCAGTATATAGAAATAAATAAAGCCACACATTATCATTAGCATATCTTCTACAGTCAGCACAGAGTAAGCCATTAACCGTGGCTATTTTTTATAATGTATGTATATGTGTTCCACTCGGGTGCAGTAGCTCTGAGATAAAGCCAGTTTGTTCCTGCTCTGAGAGGCTCTCTGGTGGAAAACAGTTCAGCCCCAGTGCAGTCTGACCTGCTAATGAACGCCATATGCGCTTAACATATCTGGAGAGTTTATATAATAGGTGCCAGATGAATCAGGTGTCACTTATAATAGAAATAGGTTCAAGATCATTTGGAGTACCCAAGTGTTCTATATTAATTTTTATTTGTTTTTTATATGATTTCATGGTCATAACATGTGGCAAGTATCAACCATTAAAAAGTACTTTGTGCTATTTTATCTATCCTGCAAAAAATGGCTCTGTTGCACTTTGACTCATTTTTCATTATTTAAAATTATTTTTTTTTTCAGCTGTTTTTACTAATGTGCTCTTTGTCTCTCCTCTCTCTCTTTTTTTTTTTTAAGATTATCTTGTTTGTAGGCAACATTTAGTCCCTTTCATAAATTTTAAGCTGCTTTAACTTGTCCTAAACCTCTATAACCTGCTATGAATGAATGCTGGCATTTGCATGTTGTTTTTCAAACAACCGAGGGAGTTGATAAAATCAGGCTTATTTTTTGTCCACTTGTTCCTGTTATTCCAGTGAGGGAGAGGTGCAGTTCTGCAGGTTTCTTACGGGTTTATGGTAAATAGAGGAATTTGAGTCTGTTGGGTTCATTTGCAGAGACATGTGGGACAGATTCTTTTCATTTCTGCGCTGCATAGTTTCTGGTATTTCAGCATCCTATTTCTAGCATTTAATGTTTTAATCAAGTGATTTAACACGCTAATTTGAATATAGCACATCTGCATTTAAGTAAGCTCTTGTTCTGCTCTGAAAAAAGAATTCAGTGATTTCAGTTTTTACACACTTTTTAAGGTGCAGGCTTTTCTTAAAGTGTTAATAACCAGTCTGTGTGCAGAAATTCATACAAATCTCATTCTTGACAGAATACCCATGTGTTTATCGTTTTGCTGGTTTTAGACTTGTCGTCTGAGTCGGAATAATTCATTGATAGTCAAACATCAGCTACAATCATATAACTTATGAAATAAACATGGAATGCATAGAGGAACAATCCAGAGATGATTCAGGAGTCAGATTTCTCCCATGCCGTCTGGAACATCACGACAGCAACGTGGATCTCTCACTGCTGCAGCCCAACAGATGTTGCTTTTTTTTTTTGCTTTTTGGCACAGACTCTGGAGAGAGCCTGTTTTAAGTCTGCAAAATCTGGTAGGCAGCAAGCCAATGTTCTGAGAGAGTGCTTTTCCGATCTTTTCAAACGTCTTGCAGATATTTTGCCGGAGAGATTGGCGTTTTAGATGAGGGAAAGCAGCGCAAGAGAAGTGCAATGCAGTAACGCCAGCTAACGTATTATTCTAGCTCTGAGTGGAATTTCCGTCTGGCTGCATGGTGGGTGGTTTATGGCGAACGCTCATCTGCACGATCCAAAACCTGACCCAGAAACACGGTTGAGATACTGCCCTTGTTGTTGGTGTTTTCATTCACAAAGATGGAGTGGCATACGATAGCCAGGTGCTAAAACCCATTTTTTAATTTTTTTATTTTTTGTTCCTTTCAACACAATGAACAAGAAAAGACGCATAGGAATGAATATTCACTATGGACGCTCCATTAGGTTCCCAGTTTGTGTTAACGTTCTTGGAGCATGTTCTCCTCATGTCTGTTCAGGGTTCCTTAAAGTCAGGGGTCCTGAAATTTTTTGTGAGGGTCACATCAAATGTGACCCTCTTCTTAAATGGGGGGACTATGTTGGTCTGTAACAGAAAATTACATTGGCCGGAATGACTACTAGTATTATTGTGGAGATTTTGGTATGATTTTAAATGTATTTATTTTGCCTTCTAATGCTAGATTAGTTTTTTTTTTGTTATGCACCATACAATCAAATGATCATTACTTTTCAAGAGATGGTAATAATGCTCTTTCAATAGACTTTCATAATTACTTTTTATATTGGTTGACGGACGAGGTAAGACAGGAGACTTCTTGGACTATGATGTTTGCGGATGATATTGTGATTTGTGGTGAGAGTAGTGAGCAGGTTGAGAAGAGCCTCAAGAGGTGGTGGTACACACTGGAAAGAAGGGGAATTAAAGTAAGTAGGAGTAAGACAAAGTACATGTGTATGAATGAGAGGGAGAGCAGTGGAGTGGTGTGGTTGCAGGGAGAAGAGGTGAAGAAGGTGGAGGAGCTTAGGTACCTGGGGTCAACAGTGCAAAGTAATGGAGAGTGTGTTAGAGAAGTGAAGAAAAGAGTGCAGGCAGGGTGGAGTGGGTGGAGAAGAGTGACAGCAGGAGTGATTTGTGATGGAAGAGTATCTGCAAGAGTGAAAGGGAAAGTTTATAGGACTGTGGTGAGTCCTGCGATGTTGAATGGTTTAGAGACAGTGGCATTGACTAAAAGACAGGAGGTGGAGCTGGAGGTAGCAGAGCTGAAGATGTTAAGGTTTTTGTTGGGAGTGACGACGATGGACAAGATTAGAAATAAGTTTATTAGAGGGACAGCGCATGTAGGACGTTTTGGGGACAAGGTGAGGGGGCGAGATTGAGATGGATTGGGCATGTGCAGAGAAGGGACATGGGGTATATCGGTAGGAGAATGCTGAGGATGGAGCCACCAGGAAGGAGGAAAAGAGGAAGACCAAGGAGGAGGTTTATGGATGAGGTGAGAGAAGACATGCAGGTAGTTGGGTTGAAAGAGGCAGATGTAGACAGGGGGGTGTGGAGACGGATGATCCACTGTGGCGACCCCTAATAGGAGAAGCCGAAAAAAGAAGAAGATATTCATTGCTATTGGAATTAAAACATTCACTTGCTTATGCATATGGTTGGTGGGTGAATCGAACAAATAATTAGGCTATGTTAATAACTAGAGGTCAACTGATAGTGGATTTTACCGATACTGATGGCTAGGTTGGATCATTCGCAGATAACCGATTAATCAATTGTTTAATATGGGGGTGGCCAAATTCAGCCCATTGGCCGTAATTTGGGGAACCCTGGTCAAAGTTCTGCAGTTTTCTTCCACCTCCCAGAAATATGCTGGTGGGTGGATTGGTTATGCTGAATCGTCCCTTATGCTGAGAAAAATTAGTCTGGAATGGGAGCATCTGTTTATAGTTTCTATAATGTAAGTGATAACTGGAGCACAATAAACTTGAATAAATGAAAGCATGTATCTGAAAGCTGATGTGAGAGTATATATAAGCGTATAAAAACACCATGTTGTGCTGGATTTCTTAGATAGGAAGTGCCAGAATGGTCACAGAAACATTGTGACATCATGCCTAGTTGCCTCTATTCCTGCGTGCCATCATTGCTATTGAACCCCCGCCCTTGTTTCAAAGAATTTCAAGGAAATTCATGCAGGACTTTCTGTTCCTGTGCATAATCCATGACGAGCTCTGCTTTTGTGATGATAATCATTTTTTTAATGTGAGGCAACAATTATTCATCAACTTTCATGAATGGCATTTGCAGGCTATAGACTGTGTGCTGCATTCACACAGCAGTGAGAAACGAGTCAGACCGGTGTTAGATGGACAAATCCATAAGCCATTATCAGTGTATTTGCCCACACAGGGATTTGTTTTGAATGAGTCAACTAATTGTTCAGAAAACAAAGAGAGAGACCTGTGATGAAGTAGGCTCAGCTTGGGCAACTTGACTTTTACTGGTCCTCATTGGACCCCATCCACTGGAAGCATGTTGAGGCTTGTTTAGCCTTCCTGAATTTCCCACCTGTTCTGTAACTGTAAGTGCTGTAACTTGCACTCAGCTTTAAAAAAAAGGTGGCCTGAAACCTGAGAGATTGTCAGAGCCGTGGTCACAGCTTGCTTTTCTCTGTTTGGTCTATATCAGATTGAATGGAGAGGTCAGAGCGAGTCTGAACCTGGACCTTACCTGTGCATATAACCCTGGCTTAAGCATAATAGTGCTATGTAGATATGTAGATTTTAATTATATTCTGTAATCCCTTTTTGTGTGGATTAATCAGTAATATCATGAGCTGCATTACTTTGATTTAGAAGATCTTATAGCACTTCAAATCATCCAATTATTATTAAACTGCTTTTAACCCTTTTTTCTCTTAAGAAGATGCCAGGTTTAGACATGCCTCCATAATCATTACAGTAATTTTTAGGAATGTAATTACAGTATTATTGAGTGTCAGCCTGTGTGGGCAAAATAATTTTGGCCCCGGAGCAGGTAATCATTTGAGTTTCTGTGAATGATTTCTAACATGTGGCCTGATGATCAGGGTTGTGTTTCATACTTTATTATGGAAGCATTTGATAAACATGTCCCTTGAAGTCAAACTTTCTGTTGTTTATTTTAAGTTATGGAGCTGGATCCAGAGTCAAGTGGTGTAAAGGAGTTATTACTCAATTTGTGTTGACATTCAGACGTCTGCTATAATTTCAGACATTTGTGCTATTCATAATTTAGCTTTTTAAAATTCAGTTTTTGCACCATTTTGACCTTAAACCTAACACTCGCACAGTATTTGCAGCATCAGGTCCAGTGCCACTGCCTGTCAATTTAAATATTATAAATTTAAATAAAGGAAAATATTACAAACCAAATATTTTACTCTGAAATTTTTTTTTTAAGACATCCTAACTACACTCATAATCATGGATTTTTCATAACTGGAACGATTTCAGATTTTGTCCTTTTTTGCGGGTAGAATAATTTCCACTCTGTGTGCGGAAGGCTTTCTGTTTGAATTTGGAATGTGACTGTGGGGATTTTCTCTTCGTTCAGCTACAAGAGCTGTGAGGAGGTCTGGTGAGCAGCCGGCGTTTCAATTCATCAATCACGTCCACGGGCTGAGGTCAATGGTCTGTGCAGTACACACGAGTTCTTCCCCTCCAGCCCTGGCGAACCATGTCATCAGTGAGCTCACTTTGTGCACAGCTGGAGCAGTTGTCTTGCTGGAACATGTTTGAGCCTCGTAGTTCCAGTAAGGGGACATTTTAAAGGTACAGCTGACCATCTATACAGTTGTGTCCTTCAAAATATTTGATCGTATTTGTGAAGGACCATGTACAGTCAGGTCAAAACTGCTGCACAGACGGAAGAATGGAGGAGACATCTTATCGATAGACCTCGCTTATCTCAAAAGACCGAAAACTCAACCTAGATTTAAAGTGAGCTGTGCTTGTGTAAACTGTTACGTCGTAAACACGAAAACATTCTTTCAATTTGATCAACTACTTCATATATATATATATATATATAGATCCAAAAGGCTTCTTTACATATTTCAAAAGAAGGAAACTGTAGTGGGACTGCAGTTAAAACAAGACAAAACATGGCAGAATTAGGTCAGAGAATTGTTATTTTTCTACAGCAGCAAGAAAGATATAAAGGCAGGAAGTTCATTCTCTCACCCAGACTGAACGGAACTGTAGCTAGGAGCTCTGTTAAAAGAATGGACGTGTTTGGCCTACTGAGTGTCTGGACTTTTGTTACAGGAAGTACCTTTTTTAGTGTCTTGACAGATTCACAAGTTCCTGTACATGACATTGCTGTTTTATATAAGTCATCGGGTATTTGGCTACGTTGCAGAGGATCAGTTTTTAAACTATCAGTGTAGATTACGGGGTATCTGTGCATGGCATACATATGTATTTAAACAGACATCCAATAATTTGAACTAAAGAAGGATGAACTGATTGTTGCATTTTCATATAAAAAATAAAAACTAGGGGTGAAGCGGACCGTGGCTCACGGTTTGGCACGTAGGAGAACCGTGGATGAGTTTCGTGATCCGTTGCACCATTAGAAACTGAAATAAATATCAAGAAATATAGCAAAGTGTAATGTAACTTTTAACTAGTCAATAACACAAACTCTGGATTTGGGAAAATCTCCAGATTTTTCTCAAAATGTAATGTTCATTATTCAACAGGTTAAGGGTTTGATTTGTTTCTGAAAACTTTTAGTTTTTATCCTCAATGAGTCACAGCGTTACAAGAGAGCATAATTAGGAGGTCATATAAAATGCATGAATAGACAATATTTAGATGTTATTGATGTGATTTCCAATCTAGAACCTTACAATCAGCCCAGAATTGTTTCTGTACTGGGTGCATGTGCATGATCCCCCCCCCCCCCTTTATCTCTCTCTCTCTTTCTCTCTCTCTCTCTCTCTCTCTCTCTCTCTCTTTCTCTCTCTCTCTCTTTCTCTCTTACACATGCATACACAAAAAGATCTTTTCGTAGCTTGATCACCATACCCATAATCAGGCCTTCTGTTTGGAGATGTAAGCAAAAGCTTTGTTGGTGTGTTGCCTCATCATTGTTAGTCAGTCAGGAGTCCCTGAGCCAACACTTTTGTTCTCGTGTAAGCTTGACAAACTCTCTAAACGAGGCCTCCTGCCCGCAGAGCAGATTTAGAGGGGTGAGCACAACGCAGTGACACACTGTATTCTGACATCTTGTTTACCAGCTCATCCTTACGAGAATTAAAGGTCTGTTCTCTGCTTTGAAATTTGTTGTTTGGTTTGCAGCTCTGTTGCCATTGTTTTATTATTAAGTGTTTATGAGAGAACTTTACAGAACTTTCCCAAGGTCACCTGTTATGCCATCATGTGACATTAGAAGCCCACACCTTTAAAAACAAGTAACGCATGATTGACTTTAGTTTTTTTTTAAGGTAATATGTTGCAAGAGTAGTGTTTGGCATTGGGGGATACTGATTTTAATCATCATGAAGCTTGAAAATTTGTCATGTATTAGACAAGAGGATTCATTCATAGAAATGCATAAAAGTTTTTCATATATAACTATGTATCATGCAGAATTAGGAATACACTGATCTATTTTTATATGATTTGACACTAATATATGAGCTGACTGGTTGCTAAAAGATGATATAGACCCTCACTGACAGTCCAAATGCAGTAGCGCCTCTGTGAGAGTGATGCAATTTATGATGTGTGTTTTAAGTCAAGTTTATTTCTATAGCGCTTTTCACAACAGACAATTTAACAGTTAAGGTGAATGATGTGTATTTATCCCTGATGAGCAGCCATGGCAACTGTCATAAGGAAAAACTCCCTTAGATGTTATGTGGAAGAAACCATATTTAAAAGGGGAACCCATCCTCATTTGGGTGATATCAAGAGTGCGATTATAGTCTTTTAAACAATACAGAACACCGGAGTGTGTGATTATAAGTAATGTTCTTTCTACAGTCTTATACAGTCATTTGAGGTAATGGAACCAGGAGCTACTGAGCAAATCATAAATTAGCTCAACATTTGCGATCATCATAGATCCAACACCAGCTTCCCCATGCCAGAGCCTTTAAACACGCAAAGAGGTCCAATGTTCAAACTCCACATGAGGTGGACTTCAAATGGCACTGGTACGTCTCTAGATGGTTCAGGATGTTTGTGGGGTCGGCATCTACATCTATAAAGGTCCACAATCTTCATGACAACCTCAGGATGCCCCGCTTAAATGAGCACTAAATGTAATTTTAAATGAGGTGTTTAACGTTTCCCTAGTAGTGTTTTAGCTTGATTTGACTTTCAAAACTCTGAGCTATTCGTCCATTAGGATCAACTGCTTCTGAGTAACAATTTTTTGCTTATGTGCTCTGTGTGAGATTTTTTGGAAGGCCACTTAAAGATGATCAGTGGCAAAATCTTGGAAATATTGGAAAAAGTTCCAATATGAGTCTGTGGTTTCTAGCTACATTCCCCTATGTGATGGAATAAAATGGTTTTAACTGATAAGGTCACATTTTTCAGCAAGTACTGTATATTATTTTTTTTTCCTGCATTCTATTCACTGTGCTATTTCTTTTTATTTTGTTTCCTCCGTTCTCTTCAGCTACTTGGCAGATCAGTGCTGGAATGGCGGCCACATCTACCTGATCATGTTGCGGAGGATTAAGCGCAAGGCCCCCGTCCCTTCATGCAATGGCAGCAGTGGCTGCTCAGAAATTCCCATCGAGCACTGCAGAAGCGTGCGTTCCGAACCTGCGGTCAGCAGTCCCACGCAGAACGGCAAGCGAACCCGCAAGTTCGGCGTCATCTCTCGCTCCTCGTTTACCCGAGACAGCAAGGACAGCAATGACACTCTGGATCACAAGTATAAGAACGGCTACTCTTCGATGGAGACGGAGGCCACACCTCCAGAGGCCAGCACTCCACTGGGCACACCAACCGAGGAGTATCCGGTCATAGGTCGCTCTGTAGCGATGACCGATACCATCAGCACCACTACTCTGCCCAGCCGCTCTAACTCCTGCCTATCGGAGGTCTTCAAGCCTCAGACAGGAAGGAACGAGCCATCCAGCCAGGTAACACATTCACAGATACACTATATTGACAAAAGTTTGTAGACACCCTGTCATAAGTATCCTGATGTTCATCAGCCTTGAGAGTGTTAGTAAAGGCAGGCATGAAACAATCCTTGACATGCACTCAGGCTCCTCCCCTTTTTTTGTTTGATTGCATGGTATGAATTGAACCCGAGCATGAAGAGCAAAAATGTTCTCTCTGCCATGGTGCATCAATGTTCACATAGATTTGGTAGCAACACTCATGTTCATTCTGAATGTTGAGCCCGATGAAGTTGTTAAAATTAAACTTGTTGTTGTATCTTATAGCGGCCTCGCCCAAATCTCCCATCCCATAACAGCTCCAACCACCACAAAAAACAATAACCTGCTCTCACGCATGTCCCGTAGCTCATGTTATCATTGCATTTGCATTAACTATAAACGTTGCATGTAATCTAGTGGTTAAACTAGTAATAAGCCTAGAGAGACGGATGCCGTTGCATGCACACAATAATTCGGTATTCAATTGTGTGTGCTCTGAAAAATCAAATATGTATTGCATAGTTAATCACAGAGAGAGGGCAGAGCAGTGAGGCCTCTTACGAAGTCAGAGAGGGGAAAGAGCATTCCAATGGTAATAAATAATGTCAGAGAAGAGGAGGGAGGAAGTGGAATGGGAGACAGATACAAGGTGAGGTTATAAATCTAAAAAGAGGAAGTAAAAAAAAAAACAAACAAACACAGAACCCAAAAAGCACCAGGTGAGCTGTAGCTCAGACTAACTCAGATAATACCAGATTAGAAAACTACAAATGTTTTTAAGGTTCTCAGATTCACAAAATATTAGGGTAAGTGGGTTGCAACATTCAGAAATGTCATCTTGTCTTAATCTCACCCCATCAGCAGCTTTCTTCGATCTCAGCTATCATTTGAGAAGGGTGAAGTCCTAATACATTAAAAAATTAGAATTTATGAGCTGCCAATGGAGGAGGAAATGTTTATTGTTGTTTGTCATTTCCAAAATGTGTAAGTGGGTACTTAGGTTTTTATTTCTTGGAAAGGAACAACAGGGTTTCCGCGGGGTTTAAAAAGCTCTAAAATTCGTTGGTTTAGGTCTTAAATAATTTCAAACAGGTCTGAATTTTCCGATGTCTATGTAACGCTACCTCATTGAAATGCTCCCGTGACACTTTAGACTCTTTTTGTTTGTTAGTTTTTGTGGTGGTGGTGTTCTTTCTGTCGCTAGTCCTAATATCATTATTACGTTATATTAGGTATTTACGACTACAAATGAGACCAACATGCAACAGACTATCAGCTTTCTGCTATTAGTGTGAATCTTTCCCGGATTGTACCACAGACGTAAAACGTAATAATTTTTTTCAGCTAGTGGGAAGTGCAATTTTAGCAATACTTAGCAAATACTCAAAGAATTTTTGTTTAAGGCTAGTTGCTAACAACATATTTGTGTGTGTGTTTTTGGTGTTGTTGAGAGAGGTCTTAAATTTCATTTTTAATGCTCTTAAAAAGTCTTCAGAAACGTTGAAACAAAGTTTTATCCTTGTGGGGACATTTGTTAGATTCCCCAATGAGGTTTGTTTTTTACTAAACTGCAATTGTTACCTAAAAATAGTAACTAAACTGTTTATTTTTAGTACTGAAGTTAAGGTTCGGTGTAGTTATTAATTGTCTGCATTGATATAAAATAATTGTTTTATGAGTTTTAGGATTTCATGTAAAAATTATATATAGACCTCAACCTATTTAAAAAATATATAATTTTTGACTACAGTACATAGTTTATGATGATAGTGTGGGTTAATAAAAGAGTAAAAGGAAAAGTCATGAGAGTATAGGACAGTATTGAGGTAATTGCCTGTACTGTGAACAGAGTATAACAAACACTGCTAATCATGCATTGCATCTAGCAGGCTCTTTACATGCTACATGTGTGACCTCGATGTAGAACTGTTGCTCACTGTCCAGAAAGTAATTGCATTCCTCACTGGTGTGGGACTTTACACTTCCATGTTTAGTCTCACCTAGGTAAAAATTTGCTTGTGTGTGTGGTTCATATACACAGACCAGCCCTAACCTTATGGCCACTGATCAGGCATAACACTATGACCACCTGCCTAATATTGTGTTGGTTCCCCTTTTGCTGCCAAAACAGTCCTGATCCATCAAGCATTAACAGCATTACCTTCTTCAGCAATTTGAGCTACAGAAGTTTGACTGTTGGATCAGACCACACGGGTCGGCCTTCGCTCCCCACGTGCATCAATGAACCTCGGCCGCCCATGACCCTGTCGCCGGCCTTGGACCACTTTAGATAGATAGATAGATAGATAGATAGATAGATAGATAGATAGATAGATAGATAGATAGATAGATAGATAGATAGATAGATAGATAGATAGATAGATAGATAGATAGATAGATAGATAGATAGATAGATAGATAGATAGATAGATAGATAGATAGATAGATAGATAGATAGATAGATAGATAGATAGATAGATAGATAGATAGATAGATAGATAGATAGATAGATAGATAGATAGATAGATAGATAGATAGATAGATAGATAGATAGATAGATAGATAGATAGATAGATAGATAGATAGATAGATAGATAGATAGATAGATAGATAGATAGATAGATAGATAGATAGATAGATAGATAGATAGATAGATAGATAGATAGATAGATAGATAGATAGATAGATAGATAGATAGATAGATAGATAGATAGATAGATAGATAGATAGATAGATAGATAGATAGATAGATAGATAGATAGATAGATAGATACCACTGCAGACCAGGAACACACCACAAGAGCTGCAGTTTAAAAAAAGAAATGCTATGACCCAGTCGTCTAGCCATCACAATTGGGCTCTCGTCAAAGTCAATCACTCAAATCCCCATTTTTTTCCTGCTTCTAACACGTCAACTTTGAGAACAAAATGTTTACTTGCTGCGTAATGTATCCCATTCACTAACAGCTGCTATTATGGAGAGATAATCAGTGTTGTTCACTTAACGTTCATAATGTTATAATGTGAAAATGTTATGCCTGATTGGTGTATGTATGTGTGGACTGTTTTTGTTACTTCTGACTACTCATACAAACAGATATTAATGTGTATTAATAGAGGCCTAGCAATAAGTTACTTGTGCTAGAACTTACTGCAGCACTCCTACACCAGTCTCGTATCTACATCTGCTCGGTTTGAGTACAATTGATTCTGGTGCATTTTTATCACTGTCAAATCCTTTTACATCAAGACGTGTTGATTCTAATTCACTTTGGATACAAGCATCTCTCCAATTACTACATTTCAATATAGAAACTTCCTGCTGTGACCTCAGCATTATTTTCAATTAGATTATTTTATTCAGTTATGCTGTTTTCCTTCTGAACTGTAAAGGAGACCAGTTGATGCTCATCATATCATTATTTTAGAAACCACTGTACAGTGAGGGGCATATGTTTCTGATCTATTTAAACCCAAGAGAAACTCGGCGACGTTTCCCAGAGTACAGAGATTTAATGATGTCAGATCGAAGCTTGAAAACCCAAAATAACCATTCTGGCTTCCCAGGCAGATAAATTCATATACTAGCGGTTGCTCCAAGCATCTCCAAGAGTTTGCACCAGAAGTTCTAGCAGTTTAATCTCAAACCATCATATAGCTTTTCAAAGAGAACGTCTTCTATCCACTGAACAACCAGAGCGAAGGCATTTTTTTTTTTTATGGGCAAACCACTTCAGAGAACCAGAATCTGCATAATGTTATATCGGGCTCCCTTGTAGGGTAGACAAAATAAAACACAGGTCTTAGCAAAAACATCAACACGGCTGCTAGACTGCTTGCAAGCTATTATGCAGGCGTGTATTTTTTAAAATTTTTTATTATTAGCTTTTGCGCAGCTTTTTTTTTGTCGTCTTTTTGGAATGGTTTGTTTATTTCAGGTATGACAGCCTTGTTAGCAAACTGGTGTACGATTGACGGAAGATTTATGAAAGAGGCTTTTGGGCTGAATTCTTCCAGTTTGTGGATTATTCTTAGTTTTAAGAAAACTAAAACTTGCACAAAGTGAAATTCTTGGCCTTCTGCCTTCACAAATCATCTTGTGTAAGAATCTAATATAATGCTCATGGCAGTAAACGCTGGCTTTTAAATTCTTGCTAGCTAAGTGTGACGTTCCTATACAATGTCACAATTTGCATATTGCGGGTTGGTTATGTGTCACCTAAATACAAATACACCTCTGATAACTCCTGAAGTATAATGTAATGTATAATCACTAGAGAAGAGCATTTCCGTTAAGTTCAGATAACATCACACAAATCTGAATGGCATTATCTAGAAATCTAGTTAACAGCACCGGCAAAAGTAATCAAAGATGATTTCCTCAGTGATGTTAGCATGAATGAAGATCCATGTAGTAAGGAGATGAAGATGAAGCTAGCGTTTAAATACTATTAGTAACTCTTACCTCTGATAATGTGACAAAGACTGATCCAATTCATGGACTCGGATTAACCATGGATATTGTCTCAAAGCAGTATAAGTATAATGTACAAGTTTAGCGCTTATAAGTTTGTTTCTTATAATTGTATGTTTATCCGTAATGAGTGAGACAGTGGCAACTGTGGCAAAAACAACCTCCCAGAGGTGGCATGAGGAAGAAACCTTGAGAGGAACCAGACTCAAAAGTGAACCTCATCCTCATCAGGGTGGCACCAAAAGTCAATTTATTACAGGTCTATCATTGTTGAGGTGTGCAGTGATGGAGGCTTAAAGACACAACTGTTCATGCAAAATGTGTTTTTGAGCCATTGTATTGAAGTGTTGATATTAATTACAGTCCAAATTAATGATTTAGATAATATAGGTGAGAGCACATTCTCCACTGTAGACTTTTCATTTTTCAGAAACGTGTTTCAGAAGTCTTCAAAAGTAATTTGTCTACATGAAGCGCTTTTGTCATTCAGCGGAAGAACAATGACATATGTGCCAATAATGGATATGGCAATCTTTGCACACAGGATTAAGTGTTGTTGATTCATCCTTTTCAGCACCCTTTTATTAAGGTGTTGTCATTCTGCCCATTCATTTCCACTGAAAATAGCAACGTGTCCCTGCACGCTGAATAAGTCAGATTGTCCGTTAGCATGCCAAAATGCTGCGCACCGTCACTTCAGACTTTCTCAGGCTCTGCTTTCAAAACATGCTTGTAAATGTGAACTCAACAGTTAAATCAACATTTGCAGACTTGCTTTGAAAATACACACGCAAGAGAACCAATATCATCTCACTCCCACAGAGGCTTCAGAGTCAAATGGCTTAACAGTTAAATCCATGGGTGTTTCTCAACCATTAACACATACCTCGGCTAACCAGCAAGAACCAGCACTTTATTTGATCTACAAACGTCAGTCTTTCTTTCGGCTTCGCCACAGCGGATCATCCGCATGTTTGGTTTGGCACATTTTTTTACGCTGGATGCCCTTCCTAACGCAACCCTCCCCATTTATCGGGGCTTGGGACTGGCACTAA
This sequence comes from Silurus aristotelis, assembly GCF_946808225.1. Taxonomy (NCBI): domain Eukaryota; kingdom Metazoa; phylum Chordata; class Actinopteri; order Siluriformes; family Siluridae; genus Silurus; species Silurus aristotelis. Next base: position 7,459,141 of record NC_139596.1, read on the forward strand.
GAATGGCTGGGGTTGGTTCCCTGACCGGGGATCTACAAACGTCAGTAAAAGCGTAAAATATGTTATAAAAAGAGGCATATTTTTTGTTTTCTTAGTGTCTAGGAGCACAATTTACATTGGACAGTTGAAGCCTCTTATTTTGCTTTAATTGAATACTTTTGATGTGACGATATTAACATAAAAAAGAAGGAACATGGCATGCTGTCTCTTTCATGTCTCCGGTTCTGGTCAGAAGAGGCACCATGTTTATGTATAGATGACAGAGCTCTTAGCTTTTAAAATGTTCTGCACAGTAAGACTGAATGGCAGTGAGAGCTGGAATATAGCATTGTGGATTTATTTGAAAAAAAAAACACAAGTCTCAGAAAAAAGCCTTTTTCCTCTCACCATTATGATCATCATACTCAGTGGGTAAAACTTTCAGGCCACCGGAGACGTAGAGACAATATACAGACTAAACACGTTCATTTCAAACAAACAGTAAATGTCATTAACGACAGAACAACACGACCAGCCTAATGATGCAACATAATGATGTAATTACAAGTAGCAAAGGCCAATTTCTTTTCTTTTGCCAGTTAAATTATTAGAAAAAGCTATAAAAAAAAAGTATGTTGTAGCTACTTGTAAAGCGTGATTGGTTGATTTGCTGCCATCTTCCAAACTTTAACCAGCATCTCAATTCTCCCCAGAGCTCTCTCATCAGCAAGGTGTTTCTACCCAATGACACTCTTTGGATGTTTTTTGTATTTTTGCACCATTTCGAGATGTGTGGGAAAAACTTATTCCACCATTCTGCATACTAACTTCCCCTGAACAACTTTTCCCCCTGGTGAAACCACTAGTACATTTCTCTGCCCAGATTGTTGAGATTGCTCAACACTTTGAGGCATGGCTGAAGAAAGCTGGGGCTTTAGTAGCTGTCAGAAGCAGGTGCTACTAAACATATCTCACTCTTTATTCATGGAGCTCTCTGAACAGGTAGAATTTAGCCGAGTGCAAAAGAAAAGCTATCAGTTCACTTTTATTCCAGCTTTAGTGCAGCACAGAACGGTAACAGGCATGTTTTTGTGCTTCTTGCTTAAAAAAATAAATCGGCAAATGAACCGTTTGTTCGAATGGAAATGTTGGTAACATTCTGCATGACGTATTCCAGTACACAGAAGAAGAGGCAGTGCGGTGATGCAGAATACCGACAAGCATAATCTAATTTTAACCCACAGAACAGATGGAGCTTGCAGGAGGTGGAGTTTAGTTTATGTGTGGTGTAATTGCATCAATGACCGATTGTTTTTTCATTAGACAAAGTTTTTTGCCTGGCTGAGCTGTGCACCATTTCATCAGTGATGCAAGTAATATGTTAAAATCGGGTACTTGTCAAAATTGTGAAAACATTGAAACATTGGAAAATTGTTTTTGAGACACGTCCATGTTCCTTTTGTTTATATGCAGCAAACCAAGTAAAAGGCAAAAGCACCAGAATTGGACAGAGGATGACTGGAAGAAACTTATCTGTCCACAGATAAGTTTGACATTTTTTAAAAAGATTTAAGCAGATTACCCCAGACCACAGCCAAACATAGAGGTGGAAGCTTAATGGTCTGGAGTTGTTCTAGAGCAGAGAAGGTACTGATTCCAGGTGAAAGAAATTTTGAACTCTAAGGTTTCCATTCCATCCTTAAACACCATGCAATTCCATCTGGACTGCAACTAACTGGAACCAACATCACCATACAATAATACTATGACAAAGCATACAGTATGTCCAAGCTCTAAGTGTTATTTAAAGATCAGACAGTCGGCTGGAATTTTATCAAGGAATGTTCTGCCCAGTCACCGCACCTGAATCCAATTGAGCTGCTCTGGAATGAACTGGATCAGTTTTATAAGAGGCATGTCATAGTATTGTGGCTGAATATTTGGAGAACATGTCTGGATGCCAAAAGTGTGTAAAGCTTTTATTCATTACAAGGCAGGATTTTTCAATTAAAATAAAGTGTAAATTCTGTACATTTATATATTTGTTTTCGTCAAAGTAAATCTTTATACAGTTACATTACCTTTTTTGTTGCTTATGAACGAAAGGAACATGCATGTATCTTTCAAAAATGAATAAAAAATATGGTGTTTCCAAACTTTTGACAGGCATTGTGTATATAATTTGAATTCATCATAAATACAAACTTTAACATACTAGATATCTTGTTACATTTTTATTTCGATTTAAATGCATTTTGTAAAATAAAAAAAGCTTTATTTTCTTCATTTCTGTTTGGGAATCCAACGGAAGAATGCTGCATTTGTAGCTTTTACAATTTTAAGGAAAGTGATTGCCTTAGTATCTTTTTTATTTCTTTAAAGTTCAGTGTGATTTCATCAGGAGGGATTCCAATTGATTAATTCATAAATGAATAAATCAGTACCCTTCAACATTAAATAAATCTTGTTGGAGCTCATTGGTACCATTATTTTTTAATGATTTTAAGAATTAATTCAATTATTTATTTTCTTTTTGTTTTTTATCTTTTTTTTTTCTCAGCCTAAGGAGGGCAGTCATATCTGGAAGATGCACATGGTGAAGGGGCAGGATGGCTTGGGTGTCCAGATTACTGGCGGCCGTGGCTCCAAACGATCACCGCACGGCATCATCGTGGCTCATGTGGAGAAAGGTGGAGCTGTAGAAAGGTAACACCCCCCCCCAACACACACACACACACACACACACACACACACACACACACACACACACACCTTTCAGGCTTTAAGTGGCAATTACGTGCTGTCGTGACAACTGCAGCGATGCTCTTCATCAGAGCTTCATGCATATGCAAAGCGTCGTGGCCTCTCGAATGTACTCCCATCAAACTTCAAAGCGACACCAGGACCCATGTTTAAGCTAAATTGAACATTAAACAGTTATATTTTACAGTGTATTTAACTATAACACCAACTCTAACTGTAAAGTTGAATATCAAATACTACTCCTTTAGGATTTTTTAAAGGCAGGAATTAACTGCTCTGTTAAATTGTGGGAAACTCCAATATTGTTTTAAAAACCCAAGCCCTGCCTTGTCTCCTTTTACTCCAAAGATAGAATCTCATAAATAATAATGCAGAATGTAGCTGGATCAACTTTACCTAAACACGGACTGTGTTTCAAAGATGTAACGTGTTAAGGAAGTTGCTGACTTGCTTCTCTCTGAACATTAGAAAAGCACACATTGGCTGAGGATTGTGAAAGCACAATAACTGGATGGTAATGAGCCAAGAACTGATGTAAGATTAAGATCACTTGTTTCAAAACATTTGACTAGACCCCCTTAGGTGGTACTATAAGTTACAAGGGAACTATATAAGAAGGAAAATACTGCTTTGTAGTTGGTGCCTTAAGCTTTTTCCATAGATGACAAAAAAGGATATATGGGTATTTATATGGATAGGATATATGAAAGAAATATATGTTTATCTCCTATAGAATTGTAACAGTAGAGATGGGTTGTTTGTACACAACTAAGATGATGATTACTGACATTTTAGATCTCTTTTGAATAATAATTGTCATTAATATAATATTGTATGAGTGAGGTAACATCAGGAATGTTAGTGATTTATATTATTCTTGTAAAGGCTTGCCTTTCAAAAGACTCACAAATCTTCTCATGCAGCTTTTGGAAATTGATATCAGGTTCAAGTACCCATAGATTCATTAGTGTAAAAAGGCCTCTCTGAATTTTTATGATCCTGTTTGAATGTGTGAATATTTAAATAGATTTTGCAATTCACCCGAATAACAGTCATCATGGGTCATGGGCCTAAAAAGCCCATATTGAATTTATGAAATTCGGAAAGTGATAAGCATGGACTAATGTGCACATTCGTATGTATTAAGTAGGGAATAAACCATGACAAGCAGAGTTACTGTTATTATGAATTTGATTATTTTTCTGAAATGGCAACGTTTCTTAATCTTTTCACACCACAGCAATGTGCCAATGATTGTGATTTTTATTTATTTATTAAGATTGACCTCATACCTTTATTTATATATTTACACTGAATGTTGTGCAAAACAAGTTTTTTTGTGACTTATATAGACTTTATAAAAAGTTTTTCCCTTCCAAGCCTTGTGTTAATGAGGCAAAAAAAAAATATATATTTTTTTATTTTATATCGATTGGCCAGTCAGTGGAGATGGTGAAGCAGGAAGTGGTTAGGATCAGTAAGGTTGGACCAGATGACATACTGGTAGAAGCATGGAGATGATTAGGAGAGATGACAGTGGAGTTTCAAGATTGTTTAACAGGATTTTGGAAGCTAAGAGAATGCCTGAGGAATGGAGAAGGAGTGTGCTGATACCGGTTTGTAAGAATAAGGGAGACGTGTAGACCTGCAGTAACTACAGGGGAATTAAGTTGATTAGTCACACCAAGAAGTTATGGGAAAGAGTAGTGGAAGCCAGACTGAGAGAAGAGGTGACCATCTGTGAGCAACACTATGGTTTCATGCCGAGGAAAAGCACCACAGACGCATTATTAGCTTTGAGAATGTTGATAGAGAAGTATAGAGAAGGTCAGAAGGAGTTGCATTGTGTGTTTGTGGATTTAGAGAAAGCGTATGACAGAGTGCCGAGAGAGGAAGAAATGCTACCACCACCATGCTTGACTGTAGGCAAGACACAATTTTCCTGGTACTCACCAGGGTGTCACCACAAGTGCTGAATACCATCTAAGCAAAACAAGTTTATCTTATTCTCATCAGACCACAGGACATGGTTCCAGTAAGTCATGCTCTTGGACAGGTTGTCTTCAGCAAACTGTTTGCAGGCTTTTTTGTAAACCAGCTTCAGAAGAGGCTTCCCTCTGGGATGATGGCCATGCAAACCGACTTGCACTGTGTGATGTGTGGTCTGAGCACTGACAAGCAGACCATCCGCTTCTGCAACCTTGGGCAAGGGTCCAGTTGCGAGAGGAATCCGTCTTGGAAAACCTTTCAGGGTGTTACAAATCTTCTTATAGCTTCGGCATCTTTGTAGAGAGCAACAATTCTAATTCTCAGATCCTCAGAGTTCTTTGCCATGAGATGCCATGTTGAAAATCCAGTGGTCAGTATGAGAGAACAGCACTGAAAGCACCAAATCTTAACTATTATAATACAAGATACACAATTTTGTATGGTCCGGTCAAGATGAATAGGACATGTGGCTTTGCATGGTTACACGGCATACAGCTGTTATCACTTATTGTGTACTCACTTTTGTTACCAGCTATTTAGACAATAATGGCTGTCGGTGAGTTATTTTTAAAGGACAGTATCTGTATCTATACTGTATGTATGCATGTATATATATTCAAATATTTATATATATCGATTCAAATATTTTAACATTATTTATCGCATGATTGTCGTGAATTAACTCGTGATTGAATTTTAACAGCCCTTATTTTATATATATATATATATATATACCTTCTGACCAATCTAAAGCAATTTAACAGCACTGTGAAATAATAGTGGCTTATTTGATGTAATATTTGTGTTTGTTAAAGGGATGGACGGCTGAAGGCAGGTGATGAGCTGCTGATGATTAATGGTCAGTCTTTGGTCGGCCTCTCACATCAGGAGGCCGTGGCCATCCTTCGTTCCACTGCAGGTCTTGTGCAGCTGGTAGTTGCTTCCAAGGTACTTTTGATAAACAAAACTTCTCTAGGCTGCAGGGTTTTTTTTAAAAAACATTTATACACACAGCTTTTTTTGGACTTCTTTATGTCCCAGCCTAGAGCCTCTGAAAATATTTAAACCTTTTAGAGTTTTGCTGTAGAGTATAAAGTTAAATACAAAGTGTTCATGGTGTTTGTCTTTTCCTTTTAAATGGCTTGATTTGCCTCAGGATGAGTCTGAAGTAGACTTCCAGAAATATCCATCAAGCAGCCTGCCTGATCTTGTGAGCACATGCTCAGCTCAGGACGTGCCGCCTTCCCCTGGGGACGGAAAGGAGAACATGGGGCCGGATGTGGAGGACGTGAGGGCCAGCAGCCTTTCACTGCCCACCCAGGACTTGGTACGTATGCCAGACGCCTATAAGCATCACTATCTCTGTCTTTCATCTCTTGCAGCCTCTCTTTGCTCCCTGTTGGACTGCTGAACCATACTCTGTTGTGTTTATGTCCTGTTAACTTCTCTTTCCACTGTGCCTAGGAATTTTCCAAAAAAAACTTATCTCACAGATTTGCTAACCCACAACATTCTGTAGTATGTGGAACTTCTAAATAGGCAAATGTTGTACAAGAAATAATTTATTGCCTTCGAGCAACCAGCAGCACATAACCCGAGTGTTCTCAGACATTGTTAATGTTTAATTGAGCCTCGGCTAAGCATTACTTTAGTCCCATAATAACACGCCGTATAGTGGGCAATCATTGCATTGACACACTGCAAAGGTCGGCATGCTGGAGTTAAATATTCCAACCCTTTATAGAATGGCAGCATTGCGGTCCACCCCCCACATTTTCACCACCAGCCATTTCCAGCAGCAAGATGAGAAAATTAAAATGTGTGTAGTCATTAGATTCAATTAGATTATCATTCAGTAGCCCAATGTTCTCAGCTTTCAGAAGTTTATATTTTTATACTATTTATATTTGCAGAACTTTTGATATTTGAGATTGCAGTCAGTGTGTTATGTCTGGACTCCTGATCTTTTGCTAAGATTTCTTATTAATGTAAACAATCTGATTCAGCCATTTAGCTGAAAGCCATCTGATCGTAAATTGTCCAGCTTCAGAATCGCAGCAGTCAGTTTTAGAAATAAGGAACAGTTATTTTGCTTGCCGCTTGTCTTAATGAAGCTGTGGTCCTGATGGTCATGTTTTTGGTCGAAGGATTCCCTGTGCTTTTCATATCATGTGACTTGTGATGAGGGTTGAGTCACTTGATGAGTGAAGTACACTTGTAGCAAATAGATTAGAATAGAGCACTATTTAATATGCATGTGTATATTTCTATTCCTATGTTAATAGTGAACAGAAACATTTCAAGTGCACTACACAAGCACTTCTGTTTCACTGTCTATTTAACTTTTGTACCAATGTGAAATCATTTCAGAGTTCTTGATGGATACATTATGCACCCAGGCAATGTTAGTTATGTCACTGGGCCGATTGACTTGATTGTATAAAAGTGTACTTAAAAAAAAATGCAAAAGCCACATATTGAGTTTAACTATCTTTAATTTAGTCAGTTTAAAGCTTATAGTGGCTGCTTGTTGAGCAGTGCATGGGGGATCTCTCCTCTGATCAAATTCACTCATGCTGGGTTGTTTCTTTCTGTAAAAAAGAAAAAAATCTAATAAAAAAAAAAAATGCATTTGAGTATGCAAGGTGAAGCAATTTATGTAAATCAACACTTGTATTGCATTTTGTTTTCAAGTTGACAACCATGTTTTAAAAAATCAATATAAAATATATTAACATTGTTTTGTACATTTTTGTTTAAAAAAATACACAGATATTTTGCTCATTTGTGAAGATATGAGCATCTAGAATATATAATGCATTTAATTTATATGATAATTAAATGAAATATACAAACATTGAAAACAAGCATTTGAACATAGTTAAGCTGCAGTAAATCATGTTTAAAAACAGATTATAAAATATAGTTTTAAAAAGCTATAAATAATGCTACAAAAAGGCAATAAAAAAGAGAAACACAAAAAAGTAAAAAAACAAAACAAAAACAGTGACTAAAAATGTGATTGTTTACTGCTGCTGTTATTTGCTGCTTTTAGATTTATTGTTTGTTCACACCGGTTTAATTGAATCATCACCATGCTGATTGCGCAACCTAATGCTCGCGAGTCACGACGGAACAGATCCAGTGCGACTGTCCCGAAGTTACAAACACAAAGTTTACACAATAGCGCTTTATTAAACTACACCATTTGCACATGATGAGGTTTATACAGTTTTTACTTACCGTGCTGATGTTTCACCCTCATCCATGACACCAGTGCATTTTCTTTTCACGTGCTTGTGCATCACTGTGGTTCTTCCATACCGCACATACTCTACTTTGCATAACTTCCAGGTACAGTTTGCTTTGTTGTGTTTCATATAAAATGCTCCTTTGATCACTTGGGATGCACACTGCTGCCGGTTTACCCTGTACTGTCCGCCATTTTCGCTTGCGACTGCGTTCTCTTACCGTCATGCTAAACTGAATCTTGAACAGCCCAACTAATTTCATTATCAATTATAATCGATTTTATCGATTGATGCAGCTCTAGTCTCCACTGAGAAAATAAGGACAGCATGCTTTTACATTTGCAGCATTTGAATTAACCTCTGGTGCAGGTTTACTCTCTGAGCAGGTGTTTGGATAGGTGTGAACGCAACAATCATACTCGGTCATGGAGTAAATCAATCGGGTAAAGAGGCTTTGAGTAATATCCTTCCAGTGCTTGTTTGACTACATTAAGAATGTGATTTCAGAATTGGCTAAGTTAAGGAAAAAGCAATTCTAGATGTGAGCTACAAAACTGCTCCATAAAGCACAATCTGAGCCAAGAAACAGATTTGTAGAACTGCAGAAATGGATGTCTGCACATATGAATGAAAACAGGAATTCATGAATAAATAATAAAATATATAATAATATATATAATTATTATATATTATATATTTATATATAACCCTAACCACTTCAAACCACTTTTTGGTTTATTTTGGTTTATTTTCATCATCACTCTTATTTGAATATGACAAAAGGTCAAAAGATTAGCTTTCTTCTAATTACACTGCTAAAGAGCAGTCAAAGGAATACCATAGAATGCAAATTGAGATTCCCTTTCCGTGTCTGTTTGGACAGAAAGGGGAAGTTCATTCCTGGGTAGTGGTCAAATGAAGTGGTCAAAACTCCTCTTGTGGTTGTGGTTTAAAGGGGAACATAGTACAGGTTTGATTAATGCTTGCGGTCAAATGGGGGCTGGTGTATTTTGATGTAGATCTGACAATACTGTGTCACTCTGAGTCCAGGATTATGTTATGAAGCCTTTTTTATCTAGCACAGGAATGGTGATCTGAAATAGCCACTGTAACACGGCACGTTTGTTGCGATAGATATTCACAATGGCTTCCATTCACAGCTCTGTAAATCCCTAGCACATGGTCTATTCTTAGTCATTCCACAGTAATCTTTTTCATTCAGGTAAAATTAAACACCCAACCTTTTTACACACAAACACACACATGCACACACGTGCACACACACAAACACACACACACACACTCACTATTGTCCTCTAGCCTTTGTAAGGATAGTCTGAATGGTAGACATCGTGTAAACTGACAGTTGTTGGGTGTGTATTTTTTCAGCAAACAGTCACTTGTAAGTTACCTTTGTTACGGTCAGGTGTAACACCGTTTAAAGGAAAGGAGGGAGAGGAGGAGAGCAGTGGAGAGCAGCAAACAAACTGAGAACTGGGAGAGGCGCACAGCTGTGACCATTAAATTAAGCTTTGTGAGGCTTGTGGAAGTGCACAGTTTTGTGGAAGCCCATGGGTTTGCATGTGATGGATACAGTTTGGATCCTGCACCACACAGACCCGTACATTTAACATATACTAACTCTCTGATTGCTTTTTATGCCGATGATCTCATCATGGAAGAGACAGTATGTTTCAATTAATTTCAGGTCAAACTTTTAACCAGTATTTTAGATTTTAGGTCAAGGTTTTATTAAACTATGTGGAAACAAACATGTTTAGTTAAAATGAGAACAAATCATGTATCAGAAAATCCTTGATTATCTCTCAATCAACATTTATGGTAGATACTCTTATCCAGAACGATGTACAAAGTGCTTTGGAATATCTATCAAAAAATACATTAAAATACTGGTTTCATTAGGCTAAGATTACATCAGTCTAAAACACTATTGGAAGATTTTTTTTTCTCTTCCCCCAAAAAGTGGTAATTTAAGATCCTCTGGAAGAGGTAGGTATTTATATGTTGTATGCTGGTGACTTGGATATCAAGTAGAAGTTTGTTCCACCTCCTCAGAGTAGAGATGCATGTCTTCCTTGTACCTGAAAAGATGGTGGAATCTGTCCATCAGTGGTTGAGGATGGGAGACAGAGCAAGGTGAGGTGCTGGAACACCTTAAAGAAGACTGAAACAACTCTTAATAAACCACCTGATAGAGCCAATCAGCATAAAAACAAGACACTTACGAACAACGCTACAGAATCCACAAGTTCCAGCTTTAAGAGTTAAGAAAATGTTATACAGAAAGAGTCCTTCCTTAACAATGGAGAATACATTTAAAACAGGATAACTGACTTTTTTTTGCAGTTGTAAACATTGGCTGGGATTCTTTACTTCTTAGTTGTTAGCATACTGATTCATTAGAGCAAGTGACATTTCTGCAGTGTGAAGATCTTGATTGTTGTGTGCACCTTCAGATAAAACAAGGTGTGTCTCATCAGGAGTGTGCCACATTCCTCAGACACTCCACAAACATTTACAGAGCCAACAAAAAAATGCTTTTCTTTGTTTTCTCAGGAAGTTGTCCAAGAAAAGAAAAAGCATTTTCCCTTTTGTCACCCCAAGGAATCCATCTAGCACTTATTTGAAGGCTTTGCATTTCCTGCTTGGGCTTCAAGTTCAGTGCTGTGTCAATAATTCTATATGTTCTCATCCAGTTCACAGAGCTGGATAAGCTGGAGGAGCATGGCCGAAACGATGGACCAAAAGGATGCCGCAGTCCAACACCTATGAAATTTCGCAGTAGATCCCAAGGTTAGAGACAAGTCGCATCATCAAAACCGAGCATGTACAATTATTAGGAAGTGTATCTTGATCAGTCCATCTCTCTATAGCAAGTTTTCAGTTTAAACCTTTTTATTATCACTGTACATAGCATGGATTTTGTTTTATTCAGGTGGTGGTAGTCGCCTAGAGTCTGTCGGAGAGGATGATGAGTTGATAGTTGAAAATGGAGAAGGAGGAAGTGACATGGCTGAGAAGCCGGTGCGCGGTGGGCGGAAACATTCCCTTCCACAGCAGCTGGACACTGTGGGAATTCGACAGGTCAGTTTATCCTCAGGTTCTCATTTAACCTTTGGTTACTTGCATCTTAAACTTGGTAACATGAATTGTTTGTGGCTTTGTAGGTGATACACACACACACACACACACACACACACACACACACACACACACACACACACACACACACACACACACACACCTACAGTCACTGAAAGAGTTTGTACCTACAAACTATTTCATTTCCGTTTTTAATGCCCACTCTGATGTCAGGCTCTGCCCGATGCCACATACATATACACTGTAAAGTTTATACATTATGGTACTGTTAATTGCTTTGATTTGCTTGATTATGCACTATAATTTATTAAATCATTAACAAATTACACAATACTACCCCATACTGATCACCATTCTTGAAGATTGCTGTGTATGTGGGTCAAGACTCTCAAGTTATGAGGAAATGCTGGATGTTAGACACAGGATGCCCCACAGGTGCTCAATAGGGTTCAGGTCTGGACACATACTTGGCCACTCCATCACGTTCAGCTTGCTCAGCAAGGCAGTTGTCATGTTGGCGGTGTGTTTGCGGGAGTTATTATGTTGACAAATTTATGTCGTTTGTCTCAGTTCGAATGAAGGGCATCATGTTGTGCTTCAGAATGTCACAGTAAATGTTGGAATCCATGTTTTCCTCAATGAACCGCAGCTCTCCAGGACCAGCAGCACTCATGCAGCCCCAGACCATGATGCTACCACCACCATGCATGAATGTAGGCAAGACACAATTCTTTTGGTTCTCCTCACTATGGTGTCACCACAAGTTCTCGACACGATTTGACCCAAGTGAGTTTATCTTAGTCTCATCAGACCACAGGACATGGTTCCAGTTATTCATGCTCTTGGACAGGTTGCCTTTAGCAAACTGTTTTCAGGCTTCAGAAGAGGCTTTACTGTACTGTATCTTAGTTTCAGAGTGTTACAGATCTTCTTATAGCCTCTGCATCTTTGTGGAAAGAAACAATTCTAATTCTTAAATCCTCTTTGCCATTAGGTGCCATGTTGAACATCCAGTGGTCAGTATGAGAGAATTGTATGCAAAGTACCACGTTTTAACTGCTCTAATACAAAACACACAAATTTATATGGTCCTGTCAAGCAGACAAAAACATGAACATAAAGAATCGGACATGATGGTTACACGACATACAGCTGTCACTTAAGGTGTACTCACTTTTGTTGCCAGCGATTTAGACAATAATTGCTGTATGTTGAGTTATTTTCAGAGGACAGTAAATCTGAACTGCTATACAACCTGCACATTGTCTAAAATATATCCAAGTTTCATTTCTATAGTATTGTCTCTTAAAAAGATCTACTAAAAAAGTTGCTGAAATGTGAGGGGTGTACTCACTTTCATGAGATACTGTATGTATGTATGTATGTATTTATGAACTGTATGTATGTTTGTATGTATATGTTTATTATTGTTACCTTCTATTGAGTGGGGTGTCGAGGGAGGGTTAGGGGGAGGTGCGCGGGAAGAAAGGGGTGTGTGTGTGGACTTAGTTCGGGTCGGAGCGGTAAAAACTGGTCCTCCTCTGCATTTTTCTTGTTTTTGGAGGAATTTGGACACCTCCTAATCACCATGTTCTTATACATATGCAGTAGCTTGAATAATTGTGAGTTGCTTGTACTATGCTGTCAGGGGATCACGTCTCCCTGGATGGATCTCGTTGCAAATGCTAAAAAAGATGTGACGCTAAAAAACATTACATCAGCTTGTATTGGCAGCATTTTTTAATATTATACTACAGTTTACAATTATACTTCTAAAAATCTGAAACTGGAACCATTTTTAATTAATTGATCCTTTGTAGGCTAGATATCGAGCACCTTTACATTTACTTTGTGTATAATTGTGGGATGAAATCTTTAAGGCATTTCATGTTTTCATGTTATGTCTCAGAATAGGCTGTTTATTAAAGATCTGTGGCTCAAATTGGTGGCAACAAATTGGTGCAATTTGTTGCTTGCCTGCTTTGTGTATCGCACTGAAAGGTAAAGCATATCTGGTAATCCTAATGCTTTATTCATCCTTTTCTTTGTCATCTTACTCAGGAATATCAAATTGTGAAGAAATCGGCACGGTCTCTGAGTACCGTTCAAGTGGAGTCTCCATGGCGACTGGCCCAGCCGTCTATTATCTCCAACATTGTCCTGATGAAAGGACAAGGCAAGGTGAGTGGCCACTCTGGACAGTCTTCTAACACACACGACACATTAGACACTCTGTCCTACAAGAGCCAGTCATAAATCAAAGGTTGTCGGTTATTTAAACATGTAGATGATGAATAAAGATTGTGCTTTGGATGTTAGGATCCTTTTGACATTTATTTATTTATTAATCCATTTAGTTGCTTAGTCGTGAAGTGTTGTATTCACTCAATTATCAATTTTGGCTGAAAATAAATGTAAACACATAACTGTATTTATATGTGATTTTAATTGCAGTAATGCCTGCCCAGTTGTATCTCACTTCAGACCAATGCACAACAATCCCTTTGTTGTCTCTTGTATGTTTAGGGTCTGGGTTTCAGCATCGTCGGAGGCCAAGATTCTGCACGCGGTCGAATGGGGATATTTGTCAAGACTATTTTCCCCAGTGGTGCTGCAGCAGCAGATGGTAGACTCAAAGAAGGTAAGTGCTACTCGGGATACTGCATTGATCCACTACAATGAGAAAGATCTGGTGCAAGGCTTGTCATCTGATGGTGCGTGGTTTGGAGGCAAGCAAAGTGAGCATACTGAACATCAACATTTTCCTGACTTTCTGACCCTGTAGTTAAAAAACAAACAAACGACATAGCACACGTTCTATAGCAGATCATCTGTTCTTTATTTGATCAGATTTATTTAAATTAATTATTCAGCTTAGAACTGGCTGATCAATTCACAGATTTTTTTTACCCTACATTTAAAGACCCCTTCAGTTGCTAGTAGTTGCTTACTCCTGAAATGAAATACTGTGGTACTACCTTTTGAATGTACTAATATTGAATAATGACATCCTGTATAAAATACTATTTGATTTATAAATATAGACATATATTAATATAAACGTACGTATATTCATATATAAACAATTGAAAACAGTTTTACAGCTGAACAGTTTTTATGATGCGTCATTTAACCAATAAAACACATTTCAATTTCACGTGCACACTTTGTTAGTATAGTCATTGCTCTCTATTTATTCCCTCTTATTCAGGGGACGAGATTCTAGAGGTGAATGGAGACTCCCTTCAAGGCCTCACACATCAGCAGGCCATTCAGACTTTCAAGGTAAAATCTTTAGTCATTCTTTCTGACAGCTGCAGCCCTTAGCCTGGGACATCCTGAAAAGTTTATCCTACTTTAAAGCTCAGTTTTGGTTTAGCTTACTGAGTGGAAATCTTTTATATTCTGCCCAGACCTTTACAAGAGATGACAGTGTTCGGATGTGTGTTCGTATTCATTTGCTTATTGAAAATATAAACATATTTATTTTTATGTTAAACCTATTAAATTTTTACGTTTAACATTTGCGGTTCTTGTTGTCATTTCATCCCATCAAAAACAGCAACTGAAAAAAGGTGTCGTTACACTAACCGTGCGAACTCGTCTGAGGAGTCCGAGCTTGACCCCATGCCCAACACCCACCCTGCTCAGCCGATCGAGCTCACCCAATTCCAACACCAGCAGCAGCACTATTATACCGCCAGGCTTTGATGACGGAGAGTACCGGAAAGGACCAGGCCCTAAAGACCGCATCATCATGGAGGTTACACTAAATAAAGGTAGCTAAAAATGTTTTTTTTTAAATGTGTTCATGGTTGGATTTTTGCTAAGGTGCTGTTAAATGCTAAGTGCTTCTAGAGGCAGTACTCTAGGAATTGGAAATATTCAGGAATCGGTGTCCATAATAGGGGGCAAAATAAGAGAAGGCACAAATAAACCAGAATAATTCATAATTAAAAATAATTGAAACAGACAATGGTCTACAAAAGCACTGAAATAATAATAATAATAATAATCATAATAATAATATTAAATAAATGTAATAAATTAAATAAATAAAGCTTTAAAATTGTTTGACACATTTCACAGACAGTGGATCAGTGGGGGAGATATCGACACTTTATTATTTTATCATTATATTATTTTATTATATCATTATAGTTTAGCTATTAGAAATCTCTTATAAACCCAAACTTTAATTCATATTAGAATTTTTTATGTTTAGAGAATTTTTGTTCAACATAAGCTTTATGTCACAGTCTGACTCATTTTATATCTCCTCTTGCACCCAAGTATCTCTTCAAATAAAATAACACCATTTTCTTATCGTTAAACACACAGTGACATCAGACTTAATTTCCATTTTCCTGTCTCACTGGATTGCTCAAAGAGATCCTCAGACTGATGGGAAGTCAGTGAGAAGAGTTCACAAATTATGCATGAACAATAAGCCCTAGGATTACTGCTAACTGGTGGGACGATAAATGATTTTATATTATCAAAGGATTTATGTTTCCCAGAATATGTCATGATTTTTGCACTGCATAACCCTATAATATCGCCATAAACATACAGGCAAATAGTTTGAATATCTTGGCCTTGCAAAACAATTTTGGAAAGCAAGGTATTTACAGGTTAAGTTAATGATGAGATCATGTAGCATCTTGGAATCTTGCAGCAAAGTGTAGTTTTTATTCTTTTTTTATCATCATGTAAATGAATTCTGTTGGTGGTAATTGGATCTTTTTTATTTTTGGGAGTACTCGTTACTCATACTGTATATTTCATTCACATTAAACACTTATGACCAATTAACGACTATTAAAATGTAATGTCCAAGAGGAGGCCTATTTTGACCCGGGGTGTATTTCTACAAAGGTTTTGTTAGTTCTTTATTAATTATGCTACCAGAATATTCTTTAAATAATTAATGTTTCCTGAAAAGCATAACTATGTATATAAAGCCATTCACAATTTACTAAGTAATCTATCCGGTTTGTTATGTATTGAGTACTTTTTTTTAATTGCTTTGTTTCTGTGCAGAGCTTTTTTATTTTTATTGAGAAAAAAAATCAATATATTTATATACATACATACAGTATCTCATTAAAGTAAGTACACCCCTCACATTTCAGCAACTGTTATGGTAGATCTTCTGAAGGGACAATACAACTGTTCTGAACATACAGCCATTATTGTCTAAATAGCTTGCAACAAAAGTGAGTACACGCTAAGTGATAACAGTTGTTCGCCGTGTAACAGTGCAAAGCCACATGTCTATTCATCATGTTCATGTTTTTGTCTGCTTGACAGGGCCATACAAATTTGTGTATCTTGTATTATAGCAGTTAAAATGTGGTGCTTTTGAGCACAATTCTCTCGTAATGACCACTGGATGTTCAACATGGCATCTCATGGCATAAAACTTGATGTTTTTAGACGATCTTTAACACCCTGAAACTGAGTTACAGTACAGTCATACAGAGGTTTTCTAAGACAGGTTCCACTCTGTACAGACCTTACAAGAGTCAATCAAAGAAGTTGAGTTCTCGTGCTGTGCATCAGGTGCAGAAACTGCTTCAAAAAACAGATGCATGAGTGCTGCAGCGTTGCTTTAAAGGTTGCAGAAGCGAAAGGTCTGCTCGTCAGTACTCAGACCACATGCCACACATTGCAACAACTCGGTTTGCATGACCCGCTTCCCAGAAGGAAGTCTCTTCTGAAGCTGGCTCACAAGAAAGCCAGTTTGCTGAAGACAACCTGTTCATTAATTACTACAACCATGTCCTGTGGTCTGATGAGACTAAGATAAACTTGTTTGGCTCAGATGGTGTTCAGCATGTGTCAATGACCTGGTGAGGAGAACCAAGAGAGTTGTGTCTTGCCTACATTCATGCATGGTGGTGGTAGCATCATGGTCTGGGGCTGCATGAGTGCTGCTGGTACTGGGGTGCTGCGGTTCATTATGGGAAACATGGATTCCAACATGTACTGTGACATTCTGAAGCAGAACATGATGCAATCATTTAAGAAACTGGGACGAACGTCAGTTTTCCAACATAATAACAACTCCCAAAACACCGCCAACACCTTGCTAAGGAAGCTGAAGTATGTGTCCAGCCATGAACCCTATTGAGCACCTGTGGGGCATCCTCAAGTGGTAAGTGAAAAAGCACCATGTGTGAAACATCCAGCAGCTCTGTGATGTCATTATGGAGGAGTGGGAGAGGATCCCAGCAACAACCTGTGCAGCTCTGTTGAATTATATGCCCAGGAGGATTAAGGTAGTGCTGGATAACAATGGTGCTCACACAAAATATGGACACTTTGGGCACAGTTTTGACATGTTCACTTAGGGTGTACTCACTTTTGTTGCTAGTTATTTAGACAATAATTGCTGTATGTTAAGGTATTTTTAGAGGACTGCTATACAAGGTGCACATTGTGTACTCTATAATATATCCACGTTTCATTTCTATAGTATTGTCTCTTGAGAAGATTGAATAAAATGGTTGCTGAAATGTGAGGGATGTGCTCACTTTTGTTAGAGACTGTATATGTTTTACATGGTCTCATAAGTTTCCTCTAAATCTCAGTTTTCTAACCCCTTCATCTCCACACAGTTGGAGACAGATGCATTTGCCTACTGTTTCCTCTCCATCTGTTTACTTAGTAATACTAGAAGGTACTATGTAGGAAAACACCAGAGGGGAGAAAACTATCACACTTGCTTATAGAGTATTGCACTTTCTGTCCAGTCTAGAGTGGGAGCAGAAGTGAACACTTGTGAAAGTAATAGAAGCTCTTATGTCATATTTTTGGTCCTTTTGTGAATCTTTCATATCTTTATTATTATATGATTGTTACATTGTTACACTACAATATTACGTGTAACATGTAAAAAATATTTAAAGAAAGTTGTTACTTAAAATAATCATGGGAATTGAATATTCTATTAATAATAGAATATATTAAATTCCACAAGCAACAAGCTTTTCTGTAACTGGTTCTGTATCTTCAAGCAAAAGTAGTTTCTGTAAACTTCTGAATAACATCAGAACCATTTAGGAGAGGAGTTTATGTGGAGGGATCATGACTACATTAATCTTATACCTGCTGTCATAGTGTAGATTTATGACCAAACTTTTGATGTCACCCATATGAGGATGGGTTCCCCTTTGAGTCTGGTTCCTCTCAAGGTTTCTTCCTCATATCATCTAAGGGAGTTTTTCCTTGCCACTGTCGCCACGGCTGCTCATCAGGGACAAACGCACACCATTCACCTTCACTGTTGTTTTCTGTAAAGCTGCTTTGAGACAATGTCTGTTGTGAAAAGCGCTATACAAATAAACTTGACTTGACTTGACTTGTAACATTAAATAATAAAGACCAAATATCGTCTATCGTCAACTTGTTATACTCTTTCAGTGAGTGATACGATTTCATCAAATTTACACCTGAATCTTGTTCTGCCTTTCATCACACTCGAGTGGACTGGGGTCAGAAATGTAATTTAATGATTTTTAAAACCCCCCACAAAGCATGCTGCTTTTTTTCAGTTTTTCTTTATTAAATAAAATCTATTTATGCCTATCTTAGTTATTCTGAATGTTTCTGATCATGTTCAAACTTAGAAATGATTTCCATTCGGGGAAATACTTTTGTATTGAGAACATTTATTTTACATCTGCTTTTATTGGAACAGACAGAGTTTTGTGTGTGAATGAGTGGGTGGTAAAATCAAGGCTCGCTTGTGCTCCTGAACAATCTGTCCTGCCAAACTGAACTTTTATTAATATGCATAAAACTGAATAAAATAGAGCCTATTTTTTTTTTTTTTATCTGAGAATGTGTAAAAATGACTGGAACCCCACGAATATGAGGTTAAAGTGGAGATTATTAGCTATAATAATAGAGTATAGAAATGTATGTTGGATGGCCATTTTATTCACGATTCATCATTCACACTGAAATAGACTTTATTAAACGTTGTAATGTTAAAGTGTGGATTTGGCATGAACTTTATGCTTCTTTTCAGACGTCTTATCCCGACAAGTCTGATGCAATTGAAAACTTTTGTTATTATTTTATTACTTATAAAACTTCTTAGCTTTATGTAAATGTAATATAATCAGGTTTTGCATAATTAAGACAAGCAGGTACAGTATAATACTGTCAAATAGTACACTCAATAATTTAGGTGCATTCTAAGTTTGTATATATTTTTATATACTGTTATGGTCAGCACATACATTTCAATCCAGTCTATTTAGGAGAACATTTCACCATAATTACTATTTATTACTTACAATTCAAAAATCCTTACAGTTAAGTACCATGCTCATTTACCGGCTAGTAAGTTTGATGGTACAGGTACAGACATTATATTGTGTGTGTGTGTGTGTGTGTGTGTGTGTGTTTCAGAGGCCGGTGTGGGGCTGGGAATTGGTGCTTGCTGTTTAACTCTGGAGAACAGCGCTCCTGGGATCTACATTCATAGCCTGGCTCCGGGATCTGTGGCTAAGATGGATGGCAGACTTAGGTATTGAAAAACAAATCTACTGATGTGACTGGAACCTGTTCATCTGTTGGAAGTTATAGTGACTGTCTTTGCTGTTATTATTCTGGGGCATAACAAGTCCCACACACAGAGTTAAATCGCTCAAATTGCAGCCAGACGTTTATTGTCTCCATTGTACTGTATAGCATTTATTACTGACATGGAGCAGTTTTAAGTTTTTAAGTGTGTTAAAGAGGTTAGGTAAATGGCTCTGGAGATATGCAGTGCAGATATACAATGCAGCAAAGCTCAATATTACTTAATTAAGGAAGGGAGAGGCTGGAGCCAGAGTCACAGGGGAAGAGAAACCAGTCATCTTTCTCTCTTTTTTTTTTTTGTATGTACAGTGTTTAGTGTATTTCTCATTTTAGTGTGTTGTCATGCATGTCAGGACATCTCACAGACTTTTGACCTTAACTAGAATGTGCACTAGACTCCATGGCTGGGGATTGTGAATGTTATGTATTACAAAGTGAAAGGGTTGCTCTCTAAGGAGTCATGCACAGTGACTTTTTTTGAAACTTCATTTATCAAACCTTTTGCAAACCTTTTGATTTTTTTAAGTGTTTTATCAGCAATGAAACGTTCGCTTTATAAAGGAGGATCTCTATAACCGTGCATGTTTACCATTTAGCCGAGGGGACCAGCTGTTGGAGGTAGACTCCGTAAGCCTACGCCATGCTGCGCTAAGCGAAGCCTATGCTATCCTGAGCGAGTGTGGACCTGGCCCAGTAAGCCTCATCATCAGCCGCCATCCAAACCCTAAGGTGTGTTTGCAAAAAAAAAAATGTAAAAGTGTTTATCCAGACATATTGCAGACACATGAAAAAACAAAATGTGTCAAGTTAAAATCTCTATAATGAACAAGTATTTTTTCATGCAATCTAAAAGCCTTTCAAAAACGTGCCCCACCCAGGCAGGCTCTGTCAGCATCTTTTCCATATAAACTGCAGTGAAAATGGTCCACCTGTTAACGTTTTAATCATCCTGTTACATAAAAAACAAGTCTGCCAGAAAAGTAAACAACATTCCTTTTGGCCTGTGTGCAGGCAGCTCAGGTTTTCCTCCCACTAATGAATGAAGATGTTGAGGAACAGCCCCTGGTGGAGTACACCACTAGGGGTTTGTGGTTGGAATATGCTGACTCTTTAATCTCCCTAAAAATGATTGTTGAACCTAATGGAGCATGAGGCGAGCAGCATGAAGCCGCCCTTAGCCCTTAACCATCTGACAAAGACAAGGAAATGGGTTCAAGTACATTGACCTTCAATGTCTCCGATCTATCCAAGAGTCTACAGTATGTGAAGTGGGCTTGTGCAGTTTTGAGTCTCTCATGTTGTAGTAAACAAAGCCACAATATTGTATAGGTTTAATCTCTGGTTTTGGTAGAGCTCCATCTCTGCACAGTTTCATCCATCCATCCATCCATCCATCCATCCATCCATCCATCCATCCATCCATCCATCCATCCATCCATCCATCCATCCATCCATCCATCCATCCATCCATCCATCTATCTATCTATCTATCTATCTATCTATCTATCTATCTATCTATCTATCTATCTATCTATCTATCTATCTATCTATCTATCTATCTATCTATCTATCTATCTGGCTGTAATTTGATTAAAATATTTAATCAAGATTTATCGCATGATTGTGACGAGTTAACTCTTACCTAAACTTTATTTATTTACATATACTTTAGTTATTAACATGTTCATTTTTACAGCCCTTTAAATTTACTTTTATTGTTTTAGTACTGTAAAATTTTTGTCTTTTTTCCCCCTTAAATCACCTGCAAAGGCTTCCAGGCTTTGATATTACATAAGCAATTGCCACATCATTAAGCACATAATTTATGCACTTATTACTGTATTGCAGGCAGTATGTCTACTGC
The DNA here is from genome assembly GCF_946808225.1 of Silurus aristotelis. Lineage (NCBI taxonomy): Eukaryota > Metazoa > Chordata > Actinopteri > Siluriformes > Siluridae > Silurus > Silurus aristotelis. The sequence continues at coordinate 7,480,708 of NC_139596.1, forward strand.
CACCTGGTGGCAACAGCTTTTAAATATTTTCTTTAAGAGGAAAGACTTTACCATATAACTTGAATGTGATAAAAAAAAAGATATTTAGGGGTCGTGTCACTCACCATTAAAGCTCATCTTGAGGTTTTAACAAATATTATGTACATGCACATTCAGACACAATTTTATTATGTCAATTTTATTATGTTTATTATGACACAGTTTTATTATATGCAATTCACTTTTTAATATCATTTCAACTGTGTGTGCATCTCAGATGTCAGAACAAGAGATGGATGAGGTGATCACTCGCTCGACTCACAGAGATAGCATGGGGAGCCATTCTTCCTACAGTCTGGGTACGTTTCTCCACTATAAATGAAACAACAGTCACATTCTCAACAAATCTTTCAAGACAAGCTGGCAGTTTAATTGTTCCATGAACTCACTATTGTACCTTTTCTGAAAATCAATATTTTGCTTTGGAAATATTATTGGAGTCATCGTCATGCTTGACACGATTTATTTGGATTTGTCCAAACATTGCTTTCTACACAAGTAGATCATGCTGTTTACTTTTGACAGCATAATTCACATTTGTCCGACATACATTTTTTACTTTTTCTGTGAAGGACAATCATCCAAAAGCCCTTCTCCCATGATGAAGGCCAGGCAAGGCGATGGCAGTCAGGCCCTCAGCTGGACTATGAAGAGGTTTTTGGAGCCACCCAGCCGGGTAAACATGCAGCTTTTAAAGAAAATTGTGTTTTCTAAGATAATCATCATATAGTATGACAGTTTTACCCCGACCAGGCCTAACATTGACATTACAACATTATGAGCGGTGAAGTGAACTCTTGAGTGAATCTCATGCCACCTGTTAGTGGGTGGGATTTATTAGGCAACAAGTGAACATTTTGTACTTAAAGCTGACGTGTTAGAAGCAGGAAAAATGGGCGAGCGTAATGATTGGAGCAAGTTTGACAAGAGCCAAATTGTGACGGCTCGGCGACTGGGTCATCTCCAAAACTGCAGCTTTTGTGGAATGTTCCCAGTCTGCAGTAGTCAGAATCTATCAAAAGTTGTCCAAGGAAGGAACAGTGCTGAACCGGTGACAGGGTCACGGGCGGCCAAGGGGCTGGTCCGTGTGGTCCGATTTAACAGACGAGCTCCTGTAGCCCAAATTATTGAAGAATTTAATGCTGTAAATGCAGTCAGGACTGTTTTGGCAGCAAAAGGGGGACCAACACAAAATTATCAGGTGGCCATAAAGTTATGCCTGATCGGTGTATATTGTCTGACATTTATTATTTTCTGATGAAGTATTTCAGAAAATTTTATTCTTAGCATTAAGTTTTTATTTTGTCTGAAACTCTTTTCTCTACAGCAAGCATCTCTAAGCTCTGAGGCAGAGCTCTCTCAATACTTCTCTCATGATGTCCCCAGCCAATCTTCACTTTCAGCGATGGGCTCTAGTGATGATGGTATGCTTCACAATAGCAGGAGCTGCAGTACCTCACTGGATGAGCCAACAGCACCTCATTTACACAGTAACTACAGGAATATTTTCTTTCACTACCTACTAACTGCATCCAGCTGGTATTATATCATTGCCTTGTAAATGATTAAATGGCCAGATACTAAAATCTGAAATGACTAGCATAACTGAAAATCTTCATTAAAAAAGCACACCAAGCTTAATAGTGAATTAGTTGGAATTAAATTCCTCTGATGTTATTTTTTGTCACCTTTTTACAGCTTATAAAGAGGGCAGCCCTTGTGCTAGATCTTCCGGTCCCGTTCATCGAACGGCAGAGCGGCAGGCTAGCGTGACCAGCAGCCCTGGCTCAATTCGTAGCCCCCTTCTACGTCAACGCTGTGTTATTTGCTATGAAGACGAGGCCAGTGATGAAGATGAAAATGTAGGACCTTTCGATCAACTAAAACGAGGCAACTCTGATGCTGCTCGCCACCAAGAGGATGACTCAGGCATTGTCGTGGCATCTTTGTCCCTGGAGGTGGACGTCGAGAGCCAGGACGGCAGTGAGGGCAACCGGCTCGAATCGGTCGCTCCGTTTTACAGCAGCTCGCTGGAGTCAGTGGAAGGGGGAGGTACGGCTGCTGAACTGTCTTTTATGCCAATTTGCTATTCTGAGCACAGCACTGGCGTGGGCACAAGGAAAGAGGCTAAACGATCACCCAAGTTGGAACACAAAGCTGTAACACGTGTTAAAAGCATGATGAGCATCGAATGCCCCAACCTGCAACAGAAAACCAAGACCGAGGACATCGCTTCAGCCCCTGTAGGTGCCGTCAGCCAAGTCACACAGAGAGGGAAAACCCAGCACCACTGCAGGAGAGGTGAACCCAGTGAGCTTGCAGGCATCTGCACCATTGAGACTGTGGTTCTTAAGCGCAGTGAGTCTGAGTCATTTGGACTTGACCTGGAGATCAAGTCATCTCCTCTGAAGGTGCTGATTACTGGACTAAGGCCTGGAGGTGCTGCTGAGCGGGTAAAGTGCTGTTAAAATGATGTTTATTTTAATACATGGATATACACCATTAGAAAGTTGTAAAATGTTTTTCTTTTTGGCAATAGTGTCACTTAGTAGATTAAATTAATTAGAGTTCTGCAATATTTAGAAATGCACTTTATTTTAGTAATGAAGTAATAATGTATTTAACTAATAAATATTTGACAACAGAGATCAAATCACTGTGAATATCTTCATGAATACTAAACAGCAGAATAGCTAGACAAACTGTTTAATAAGATAAAATACAATTCAATGCATAGACCATATATCAACACATAGACCTCCAATAATCTTATGCTTTCAAAAAACTGTGACTTGCATTATTTGTGGTTTGCAAAAATTACAATCAAAGACACTGATCTCTTCTTGTTTCTGTCTGTTAGGAAGCCAGAGGGAGAATGAATGTGGGAGATGAAGTAGTCGCGATTGGTGACACTCCAGTGTGTACCTCATCTTATCAGGAAATTTGTGATCTCATGCACAACCTGCCAGTCACACTGACTTTAGAGATTCAGAAGCCCGTCTCAGGTCAGTTGGTGCCGATGATAGCAAAGCTGTAATTAATTGTCGCGTTCTTAATATAAATTATGTTTTAGTGTGAAGGATTAACTAAGGATTTACACAGTCGAGTCAGAATTGTCAATCTTGCCTATAGTCCACTGATATTCAAATCGTGTGCAAAGATGAACATCACACCAAGATTCAGAAGAAGATGTAAAAAAACATTTTGGATCAATGCACCTAAAAAATACCAAATAAATAACTGCAGAAAAACCAAACTGCTGACTGGATTTCGTCTACAGCGCAACATTGATGCCTAGAAAAACAATCAAAAATCAATTTACAGAATTTAATTAGAACAGAATATACCTTTACAGTATATCTCAGACATTGTTAAATACATAAATCCCACCAAGACGCTTGTCGGTCACGGATCGTGGGAAGTGAAAATTAAATCTGTCACGGGGGTTGGATTTATTAACGCATGTTATTTATTAAAAGCTGCTTTTCTTTCCACATTTTGATTAACATTATTACATAATAGACTGTATATTAACTTTTTGGGTGAAAACCAGTAGTTCTATGTGAAATCAGATATTGAGCACCCCTATGCAACCAAAATGGCATGATCCTCGTTTCAAAACACCACCGCAAAGTTTTGATTAGTTAAATCAGGCTCCTCCTATTAAAGCATTGTATCTTCATCTACTCTGGGTCAATAGTAAAATTACATATTACAGCATGCTAACAAAAAAACCAGAGACTGAATTAGTTTAAAGCTTGTAGCGTTGCTGTAAGATAAATAGTAAGAGGTCATACAGGAATGGGTCCCAGTCTTTTAACTTGCTATAGATGTTTGTTTTTATGTGCCCTTTTAGTGCACTGTAGTGCTCCAAAAGACCAAACTGGAAAGACCTTTCAATTACAGGAATTCAGTTTCTGCAAATTCAACAATTAAGCATACAACAACTAAGTCATGAGAGACACTTAATTCTTACAGTCTGAGTCACAGTTGTGAGCTGTAATAAAGAGAACAGTCTGTCTTTCCCCATGCTTCCTAAAAGATGTTGGAGCACAACAGACTTTCTCTTGCTGGCAGTGCCCTTCTCCTTCACCTCCCATGGAACTGCAGTCAACTGGCTTTGTAACAGTGGTGAATATGAATTAATTCACTGTCATAAAGACCATAGAGTTTAGTCCCAGTGCTTACATAGAATGGCTTAGCTCTGGTGTAGTTCGTAGATTGTCTCTTTTTTTTTCTATCAAATTTTTATCGAAGAGCTTCCCAATTTATTTATTTATATGACCAACAAATGCTCCCATGGCTCATAACCAGGTCAGGACTTACCTGACTGTTAAAAGTAAAAATACAGTGAAAACAGACTGAAATTTACCTGTTAATATCTTTGTAAAAAATCAATTGCAAATATGTAAAACATTTGAAAATATTTGCTCCACTTTCTGCAGTACCAATTGTGTACACTGTGGGACTCATAGATAAAAGAAACACATCATTGGTGGATTTTGGAGTACAAAAATGCTTATTTAGAAAAATAAACATTAGTTATTTAGAGAATTTCTAAATAAATGCATATATTCTTCCTAGTTATTATTATTATTATTATTATTATTATTATTATTATTATTATTATTATTATTATTATTATTACATTAACATCAGGATAAACAGCAGCCTATTTCTTAATATATTTCTGTCAAATTCTGATAATCACACAGTCAGTAATATTGAAAGGATTAAAAGGTTGAAAGGTCAGGAAAACAATCTCCCTGTTATTACCCAATGCAAACTAACTAACAAAATAACACAGTGTGTTTACTGATTATAATTTCACTAATCCTGTTTACTAACCAACATGGATAATGTTTTAAATAGGTCATACTTATTTATTAATACATATGTCCAAATGTATACCTAATAACATTACACTGAATATGATTATGGTCATTAAACATTTTATATACTGTAATTGATTTAAATGAGTTTTATTTACTAAAAGCTCATCATTAAGTTTTAGTGCATTGCATATGTAGCCCTACTGAACCTCTTAATGCAAATTTAGAAAGTCCAACTACCAAAAGCCGACAGTCTCTCTGATAATTCCTTGGAACAAAGTTATGCATTTTGCAGTAATAACAAATTCTAAAACACACAAGTCATGTTTGCTTTGCATTAAATATGGTTTACACTAAGATTGTGTTATAGACGGTTGTGCATTTGGAAACCATTTGCCAAACCCTTTGCTCATTTTTCAGTTACACTAAGTATGTATGTGGTTTGAAAAGAAATAGCCAGACTCCTCTGGAGGCTCATTCTACAGGAGTGGTTCTGTGTGAAATTCATCTGCAATTCAAAGCAGTGGAACAGATGCAAATGAATGAAAATGTGTGTAAACTGTATGAAGTAATCAGTGTTTTATCATTCAAGGCACAACAAATGTTATCTTCAGTAAAATCTTGTAATAGTTTAATAACGTGGTGATTTTCATTAGGTTATTCACAGGATAAGGTGATTCATCAAAAAGCATTTTATTCTGTAACTACAGTAAACTAATATTAGAGGCATGGTGTTATGAGAGTAATGAATGTCTTGCTGATGGGTTCCTGATAAATCTTTTATACAATAAATAAAAAAAAGTCTGTCTTAGGACGACAAGAGAGATGAATGATAGGAGTGGAAATGTAACAAAGACAAATAGTCTTTATATACGTTATATGGACAAAAGTATTGGGATACCCGACTTTCCCAGCCATACAGTGCATCCAGAAAGTGTTCACAGCGCTTTACTTTTTTCTTTTTCACGTTTTGTTATGTTTATTTCAAAATGAATTAAATTCTAAAATTCTACAAGCAATGTGAAAGAGGTTTGTTGAAAATCTTCCAGACAAGATGCTTGGCCATCAGGTCAAAGAGTTTTAGCTATGTTTCTTATGGACTGAGAGTCCTTTAGGTGCCTTTTGGTAAACTCTAGGTGGTCTGTCATGTGCTTTTTACTAAAGAGATGCTTCTGTCTGGCCACTCTACCACACAGGCCTAATTGGTGGAGTGCTGCAGAGATGGTTGCTCTTCTGGAAGGTTCTCCTTTTTCCACAGAGAAACGCTGGAGCTCTTTTAGAGTGACCATCAGGTTCTTGGTCACCTTCCTGACTAATACTCTTTTCCCCCGATCGCTTTGTCTGGCGGCTCCACTCTAGAAAGAGTCCTTGTGGTTCCAAACTTCTTCCATTTACGGATAATGGAGGCCACTGTGAGACCTTTGAGCCAACATTGAGACCTTCAATGCTGCAAAAATATTACTATTCCCTTCCCCAGATCTATCCCTCGATACAATTCTGTCTCTGAGGTCTACAGACGATTCCTTGGACTTCATGTCTTGACATGCAATGTTAACTGTGGGACCTCATATAGACATGTATGTGTGTGTGTCTTTCCAAATCATGTCCAATCAACTGAATTTACCACAGGTGGACTCCTATCAAGTTGTAGAAACATCTCAATGATGAAATAATGGAAATAGGATGCATTTCAGCTCAATTTTGAGTGTCATGGCAAAGGCTGTGATACATGATGTTTTTTATTTATTTAAATATATATATTTTTTTATTTGCAAATATTTCAAACAAACTTTATTCACATTGTCATTATGGGGTATTGTTAGTAGAATATTAAGGAAAATAATTGAATTTAATCAAATTTTGGAATATGGCGGTAATATAACTAAATGTGGAAAAAGTGAAGTGCTGTAAATACTTTCCTGACTTCCTGACTTTACTAACACCCTTGTGGCTGAATAGGCGCAAATCTCCATAAGCACTCTCCAGCATCTTGTGAGACATCTTCCCAGAAAAGTGGAGGGATTTATAAAAGCAAATTGGAACTATATGTGAATTGTGATGCTCAAAAAAAGCACATACCATACTTATGACAAGGTGTCTGCAAACTTTTGCCAATATAGTGTATGACAAATATGACTTTAGAATATCAGTGTTATTTATCAGCTGTACATAATAGCATTTGTGTATAGAATTGTACATAAACACTTTTTTTCAACTGCTTATTTCTACAGCTGTAGATCGACTCTCTACCTTGATGATGTCTTCTGGCACCGATCTGTCTACTACGATGGACACGTCAGGGCCTCCCCTAGTGGAGAAAACTAGTGTGGACAAGACTGTTGCTGAAAAAAAACAAACATCCTTTACAGAGCCAAGTTCTACAGAAACAATCCACACTGAAGATGTGCCTATCACTTATATTGATGATGTCATAAACGAGTTAAACATGTTTGAAAACAATGCAAAGTCAGGATCACAGACTGTTCCTGACACCACTAAGTCGCCTTTGTGTGCAGAAACAAGCAGCAGCAACCCAGAGACTGTGGAGACTGTGACTACCCTACCACTACAGCCAAATCCTTTGGATTTCTCTGTCTTGGATTCAGAAAAGAAAGGTTGCCTTTTGCCAGTAGGAAAGACATTTCTGAACAGTTACTCGAGAAATTATAGTCAGCTCTCAAATGAAAACACAGACCTTTCCGTGAAAGGATGTGATGAGAAACCAAGCATGTACAACATGTTAGAAGAGAGCGATTCCGAGAGTGACTCTGTTACAGATGGTGCTGTGAAAAATGAAACGCCTCAAGGTGACCGTAAAGATACTCAGGACACTGACTCTGATGAGGAGGTCGAGCTGTGTTACAGCGTAGTCAGTCAGCTTCAACCAAATCAAGAGAAGGACAGCTCTAATTTCGAACAAGATATCTCAGGAAACCAGACAGACAAGGCACTGCTTGCAGATGAAGTACCTCAACAAGCATCTTCACAATTACAAGACTCAAAGACAACAGACTTTTCTATTTCCAACACAGCATCACAGGGTTTGCTCATTCCACAGTCTTCAAGTTCAGAGTCTAATTTGAGTGGGTCCTCGAAGCAGGTTTCTGAAAAAAAGCAGACAGTGAGTGTGGCTCAGGGAGATTTGTCAAACCCAGAGCCATCAGACTGCGGAGCTAATGACAAAATTGAAACAGCTTTGGCACCTGTCACAACCAGCGTGACACGTTCAAGTGTCACTAGTCCCCCTGGAGCTCCAAAAAACAGACATATTACCCCACGGAGTCAAGAAAGGACATCTAAAATGTACTTAAATGAAGTGTGCGCCTCAGATACACCCGATACTGTGCCCATGTCAACTGTGACGGATCAAAAAGCTTCATGTTTTTCCAATGGGAAAACACCCAATACGCTGAATACAAAGGACACAGAGAACGAAAAAACACATGGTTCTAAATGTCTTTCGGCCACCAATTGTACACCATTGGAACCAAAGACCCCCAATAATAACCCTGTCTTACCCAGCTTAAATTGCAGACTCAAACTCGAAGAGAAATCTAGCTGTTCTACCAAACTTAAAGGTTTAAATATTAAGAGTAAATGCAAAGCCCTTGAACAAACAGGAAGAAAAAGTATCAGAGCTGAAAGCCATTTGTTAAAAAAGACCAATTCCTCCCCAATTCACTCTCCTAAATTGCCAGCCAAAAGAATCACGCCAACAAGTAGTCCAAAATCCGTTAGGTCACTAGAGAAGGGCGGTTGTGCTTTAGTTAAAACAAGTGACCAAATCAAAGAGAGAAATGCTTCAGATCTGCCCAACAACATCAAAGCAAACGACACTGTCAAGTCAGAACGTAGGTTTGCAACAGAATACAAAAGTTCTCATTCAAAGCAAAGCGAGGCGGCGTCTAAATGCGAGAGCACGGCTACACAAAGAACTTTCACTAAAGTGCGACTCTCGTCTTCTTTATCCCCATCTTCGGCAAATCCCAATTCATCACAAGTTCAAGGAAGCCATCTAATTCAAAATGCGAACTCATTGCATAAAGAGACAGCACCCAAACCCTCTTTGGAAACTTGTATATCATTTGACTCCACGATATCTAGACCAGAGCAAAACGATTCAGTTAAAAGCATAACCAAACCTGATGACAAAGTGTCCACCACAGAGACCACTAGTCTTAAATCAAGCAAATCCAAACTTTACCTTAAAGCACTGGATCGGAGGAGCTACTCCACAGATAGTGATGTTCATAAACGGCATTCCTTTTCTGTTCAGCAAAGAATCAAGTCTTTTGAGAACTTGGCCAGTTTTGATCGTCCAGTGATAAAAGGTATCGACATCCCTACTTATGCTGTTTATTTGAAAGCCCCCATCAACAAGCGGTTGTCTGGTCCAGTCCAGTTGAACGATAACCGCTCCTTAAAAAGGAGTCTTAGCTCCTGTGTAGAAATTTTAAACGTAGGCCACTCTTCTTCACTACAGTCACAAAAGATTTCCTCGAGTGCAGTTACGAACAACTCTGAATCATCGCCTCCAGCTGGAAACATTGGGCCGCTTGCAGAGGAAAATCCAACGCCTGAGGTTCCTGTACACCAGCCTAGTGCAGTACCACATACTCCACCAGTGCTGCGCTCTCGTAACACCCGTTCTAATAGTGGCATATTACGCTCAAAACTGAGGGAACTAAGAGCACTTAGCATGCCTGAGCTCGATAAGTTATACACTCAGGACTTCTCACAGGACTCTGGCAATGTCATGTTCAAGACAGAGCTGGAAATTCAGCCGACAAGACCCACAAAATCCCCATCAGACAGCGTTCAGTGCACCGTAGTGACCAGGATGAGCATGATGGAGCCTGGCACAGTTGGCAGTGGGGGGCATGTGCAGGAGCAAACTGTGAGACAGTCAAGTTGGTTTGTTAGGTAAGCAACAATTTGATAGTTCTCTCTGATTGTTATTGAACTATTGCAGTTTATGCTTTTTTTATTGTCTTATCCTGGGATTTAACCAAATATAATTATTCAGACTGAACAGATTCAAAGACAAGCATAAAAATATGAGGCTTTTTTTTTTTTATTTAGAACTAAGACTAACTACATTTATTAGAAAATATGCAGAGGATAATAATAATTGTGCAAATGAGACGTTTGTAATTTAAGCCAATCACAGATATCACTAAATACGTATTCGTTTAAATAAGATGTTATTTAATACCTGACATTTGTCACATCTCTCAGAGTTGCATTTAATAAGGCTGGCAGTAAGATGCATTATGTCCTCCATGCTGTGTTTTTTTCTTTCACAGTCTGAAAGATTTATCATCTTCACCACTGGAGCAACAGAAGGTGCAGAATGTCCTAAATTCCCTTCCGGGAGTATTGGATGTGATGACTCTGGTGAAGGAGGTTCAAAATGTTACAGAGGTAATGTACATTTTTGCATAGTTCCTCTAAGAACTGCCAAGAACACGTACCGCTTGATAAATCATTTGATATGAAATCGCACCTTTTTCCTAATCAAAGGTTTCCTTAAAGAAAATAATATTGGATCACAGCTGTAGTGTGTTCAAGCACAGCCTTGACAACCACTGACTCCTTTGCTTATATTTAGCACAGCTGCCTATGCTGTAGAAATCTAATTACTTTGTATAAATGTTTTGACCAGGACAAAGAGAGCGTTTACTTTGTGATCTTGGCGAAGGATGAGGGTTCTGGACTGGGTTTCAGCATCGCTGGAGGGGTGGACCTGGAGCAGAAATCTATCACTGTACACTTGCCTATTCACCTTCCTATCATTTATATCTCGTGTATATGTTGTATTGCTATAATTTCCTATCATGCAATTGCTTAGGGATTACCAGAGGTTAGGATTCATGGTTTGATTCATGGTTTTTACATATCTAGTATATATCAATGCATTACATTTCTTTTTGTAAGTCAGCGCATACAATGTGCATTTTTTGAACAGGTTCATCGCGTCTTCACTCAAGGTGCTGCCGGTTTGGAAGGTACGATTCGTCGGGGCGACGTTGTGCTGTTTATAAATGGGAGCAGTCTAAGTGGGAGAAACCATGGCGAGGCTCTTTCCTGTCTCCATCAGACCAAACTAGCCAAACAGGCGCTTGTGGTCATCCAGAGAGGCAAAGACAGTGAACCTGTCACAGTTAGACAGGAACTGCTGTTAAAACCCAGACCATGTTCTTCTACTACCTATCCAGACATCAGCAGGGAAAATGGAGCAGGTAAATAAACCTTAACTTTTAAATACATTCCTGAGTGTAGAAAACACATTGAAAATCCTGATGTTTAAAGACAAGTTTACAGATCTTACAGAGATCAGAACTTAGTGATGCCACAGTCATCCAGGGAGACAAGTGGAAAATATTTGCCATGCTGTCTGGGTGTGAGGGATAGCATACTCTCTTTCCTCTGTCAATCACAGTGAAACATACTAATCACTGGCATCCATGAGAAGCGATTTTTTTTATTTATTTATAAGTATTTGTTTTTGTGACAGAAGCTTCGAGTTGTGCATTAAAAAACAAACCAAAACAAAAAACCTTATGTAGGGGAAAAACATTGTATAAGGAATAAATCTTCTCTTACTTTCCTCTCTTGTTCTTTTTCCTCTTATTATTATTAGTATATTAATTATAATATTAGCATTAATGCTTAAAGGGATACCATTCACTAGTTGTCTTGTTTGCTGTTTTAGCTGTGGAGGTTGGGCCAGATGGAGCCTTAAGTGTGGAGCTGCTGAAGACATCAGCAGGTCTGGGTTTCAGCTTGGAGGGAGGCAAAGCTTCAGCGCATGGCGATCGCCCACTTTACATCAAACGCATTTTCAAAGGTAAACATCTCCTTCCGGATGAACCGCTTAACTCCACTAGGGGGTGTTGTTGTTGTTGTTTGTGTGTATAACAGCATCGCACTGGCAAGTACTATATCAGGGGTCACCAACGTGGTGCCTGCAAGGAGCACATGAGTAGCCCGCGGGTCTTTTCTAAAAATAGCTTTTTCCTACTTTGTTAAATCATTGTTGATACTTATTATGAGAAATCATTAACATGATCAGTGTCTTCACATAGATGAATATCATTCATTATTAATAATAACATATTATAAAAGGTAAATTGAGCAAATTTGTTATTTCAGATCAAACTGAAAACTGTGTGTATTAAACTGGTAGCCCTTTACAATAATGGTACCCAAGAAGTAGCTCTCAGTTTCAAAAAGGCGGCTGACCCCTGTACTATATACTTCCCCGACATCACTGTCATTACATTATCGTGACCATTTTATCCATTATTTTTAATAAATTATTGTCTTTTTTTTAAAAAGTATAGCAGTACTGCATAGCAGTATGAATATTTTGAGTCACAATTCATTTGTATTATCTTGCTTGCTGATTAGTTCTATTCACACGAATGCATTTGTCTGTCTGCTCTGTGGTTTTATTAAGGTGGTGCTGCTGAACTCTCCCAGGTTATTGATGTTGGAGACGAGCTCCTGGCCATCAACGGCAAATCTTTGCAGGGCCTAATGCACTATGACGCCTGGAATGTTATAAAAACTGTGTCTGAGGGCCCGATCCAGTTAGTCATTAGAAAACCACGCACTTCTGTATGACCTCTGAAGACTCATGTGCTGTATGGAAAGATCGTGCCAAACTGACCATGTTGTACATATGAACACTTTTTACTTTTTTTTTTTTTTTTGTACGCTTGTTTTCTACCATGACTTTTGACAGTCATTTTTTTGTTCATGGATTTTCTAGCGAGGACTCGGCTAGAAAACTTCGCTACGAGTATTTGTGCAATCAGTGTAGCTAAAGCAGGTACTTATTTGTACAGTGTAATTACGTGAACATGAATTTATCATTTTGCTCGAGATGAATTTATTATTATGAAAAGACATCCGACCCAAGGATGCTAACGTTTGACTGCTTAACTGACTTGAAGCTTTTACTTTGAAATGATGTGGAATCTTGTCCATATTATCTCCTTACACTCTTTTCAGTCTGATACGCAGCTACATACCGATTTTACAGTTCCTGTATAAATCATTGTTTTTTTTTTTCATCTGTTGTGCTAAAAACAGCTGTTATATTTTGAAATATTTCACACTTCTGATGAAGCTATCACAAATTTTTCAAACAGGATTTTTTTTCTTGAATTGCCCTTTTCTGATTAACTGCAGAACATTGTGCAGAACTTAATCACGTGTTTTTTTAGCTGTGAATATATTCAGCAGATCAACTCGTCACAGATTTAGAGCTGATATGTTAAATCACACTACACTGTTGCTGAAATAACATTCTGCATGAATTATTTGTGTAAATATTGCAGTCAGGAACAACATTTTATCTTGATGAAGCTGGGATTTAAATCACAAATAAGTTTATACTAGTGCAGATCATGCAAGCATTCAGGAATATGGATATGTCTGTGAATTACACTGAGACAGTCCTGAATCTTTCTGAGATATTTTCTTAGTGTAGAGCTGTTATTTATTTCCTTGCAAATCTGTATTAAACATTTTGTCCATGCTGATGTTCACATCATTTGAATATTTTTTTTTCCCCTTAAAAAAAAAAAAGGACCACAGTGGTACTGGTAGCACCTTTATGCATATGCTGTTGCTATATTTTAGAGATTATGCTGACCTTTTATTTATGTACGTTCACCTGAATGAGGCCTGGCATTTTGTGCAAAAGATTTTTGTTACCTATATTTGAATTCTGTTATATTAAAAATAAAAGTCAGCTTATCAATTGAATTCTTACCGCTAATTGAAAAAAAAAACTTTTTCCCATATTTAGATGTTTGAATCTTTTGGTTAGTCCTGGTGTCTTTTTCTTATGTATACTTTTCTTACTCTGGACACTTTTTGTGGGGTCATGCTCACTTGTTTGCTGTGAATACTTCTAAAGATCTCACCTGTTTTCTCTAGTTTATACAGAATGATACGAGATAAACAAAAAAGCATCCAGTTTTCTGTGCAGAAGCTTTATGTTGAGACAGATCAAAGAAGAATGGCCAGACAGAGTCAAGCTCACAGGAAGGCTATTGCAACTCCAACGCCCATTCTTTACATCCGCGGTGAGCAGAACTGCATCTCAGAACACCTCTTCATTTTCATGAACATGACTTTTTACATTATGTCCCAGTCACATGATTGTTCGGTTGGATAACTGCGTGAAGTGGTATGTGAGGGTACAATTAAGCACTGACCACTTGCTGAATAGTTTAAATAGTCAAAACTCCAGACACATATCAAAGGCTGCAAGGAACTTTTTTTTTTTGTTTTTTTTTACATTAATCTATGCCACAACATGGTTAACTCTACTGTACTTGAATGTCAAAGAACTTGGCAGGAGATTACTGACATTACAGCATAGCTCTGTGAGAGCCTTGTACCTGTGCAGATGGCGGCGAGAGACTCCTGAGATTTCCTTCATCACTTTCCTACTGCCAAAAATTCATTCAAACCTGGCACAAATTGTTCACTAAATATAGCCCTGTGTCTGGGCACTGTAAAATGACTTGGGCATCATAAAACTGCAGATGTTTTCAATGTCCTGATTTCACTAATGTTTATTCTGACTGTAATTAATGGATGCTTATTTTTGCCAGAAGACTTAAAAATAGCTTGTATCGGTGTACAGGGGTGAGAGCAGACAGTTTTGATGCAGCCGTTGGAAAACAATTTTTACACCAAAGAAAAGTGTAAAGTTGCTTGTGCAAACTTTTCGAACAGACATGAGTTTTTTGAATGCAAACTTTCAGGAAATAATGTTCATACACAATCTCATAATGTTATGCCTGATAATTTTGTATCTTTTTTTTCCCCCAATGTTTTTTTTTTATAGTAAATGTGTATATTGTATATGTTTTATATTTTAGATCCTTGCTGCATATCTCTCAAGTCACAGCCTGCATGCATGATTGGATTATTATTATCACAGTGTAACAATACAAAGTGGTTTGGAGACAATGGCACCCTGTAGTAGAAACCAAGAAAATGTCACAGGTTTCGGTTGTCACGCATTTCCTGTTTCCGCATCTAAAAAGTCACACGTCGGGGCCCTTAGCAAATGCACCGTATCGACAGAGCAGAGGGAACTTCTGCAGCTTTTTAATAATTTCAATTGGCTTTCATTTTTTTATGTAATAGGTGTTGTATAGAGATTAGCAAGGAACAATAAATATCAGCCTGTGCAGAAATATGGGTGGATCCACAGAGATAACCTTGTTTAACCCTCTAAAAACTAATTGTCCAATTGTAAAGAGTTGGTTAATGTGCTGTATGCGTCTATACAGATATACAGGAGTGAAGTGATGTGATGGTGAAGATTGTGCCAGCTGACTTTTAGTACAGCCGAGTGCAAGTGTCTGTTTCTCTCATGGCTCTTCAATTGTAAAAACAAAGGGTTTTTTTGGCATATTTTGTGCACAATTTTGCACCAAACTACTTGTCTAGTAAGATGCAGTCACTTGCTGTATATTTAACAGCAACTTTGGTCTTTGTGGCTATGCAGTGGGTGTCAGTGAGTGGGCTAAAATGTCAAGCCTTTGCCAGTTAATGGGCAAAGATTCAAGCATCTTGAGGTCATTGTATCTACATTTATGGCATTTGGCAGACCCTTATCCAGAGCCAATGCCTTAACCACTGAGCTACCACCTCCCCATCTCATGGGGTATCTCATGTGTATGTGTACCCATCAGGCATAACATTGAGTGGTGGAGTAAATAGTAACAATTATCTCTTCATCATGCCACCTGTTAGTGGGTGGGGTATTATTAGGCAGCACGTGAACATTTTGACCTCAAAGTTGTGTTAGAAGCAGGAAAAATGGGCGAGCGAAAGGATTTGAGCGAGTTTGACAAATTGTGATGTCTAGACGACTGGGTCAGAGCATCTCCCAAACTGCAGATCTTGTGGGCCGTTTACGGTCTGCAGTGGTCAGTATCTATAAAAGCGGTCCAAGAAAGGAACAGTGGTGAACCGGCGATTTGGCAGTTGAGGCTCTTTGATGCACGTGGGGAGCGAAGGCTGGTCCGTGTGGTCTGATCCAACAGACGAGCTCCTGTACCTCAAATTGCTAAAGAAGTTAATGCTGTTAATGGTAAATGGGTCAGGAGAGTTTTGGTAGCAAAAGGGAGACCAACACAATATTAGGCATGTGATCATAACGTTATGCCTGATTGGTGAAACCTTTATCATCATACACTTGTAACTCCACCATACACTGATGGTTGCATTTAAAATATCAACCAGTGTCTCATAATTTAGTCATAATTCAACTTAATCTCACACATACCATCACCACTCGGTGCACACTCTCAGGTTCCGACCCCATAGCTAAGAAATGAAAAGCATGTGGTTTAATCCGTATCTCCCTCCCCACAGCTCAGAGCGGCGACATCTAATTTCTCACTTTGCTGCCCGTCTCTGAATGGTGCAGCCAGCCCTGAATGATTGTGTTCTGAGAGAACGGAACCAGGTCTGGAATTTTAAAGATTCCTCTTCTAAAGGGAGATGTGCCAGGCTGTTTAAAATGGACGGCTCGTTGGTGTAACCACTGCTCATCGACTAGACGGCATGCATTCTTAAATAAGTGTTACTGTCCAAGTGGGGCCATGTTCACGCTCCAGTCTGAATAAAAAACTGCTAATGCTTAGTGACCTCATTTTTTAGATTAGGATGAACCTTGGTTAGCCTATAGAGCGTATACACAGTGCACAATAAAGTCCATAGGCGAGTCTGCCAGTGGGCACTTGGTATTTTGGAAAAAAAAATAAAGATTTTACCAGGATTTAATACGGATAGAAGTTAAATAAGGAGCCAGTATAAGTGTTGAAGCATGAAGCAGAGAATCCTGTTTAACATGACCGTTACAAAAGCCAAAAAAGAAAATCAGCTATTGCATATGTTTGGTTAACAATTTGCTTAGTAAATCACTGGAAGCTATATTCTTATGTTATTTAGAGCTGCCTTAACATATGTAAGCAGGAAATGATAGATGTGGGTGTTAAATACTGACATTGTCTCATGGCCAGATTCCAGTGAAAGACTGACAGTAAAGGTAGAAGCGATACATGATGTAAGGCTCGTGAATTAATTCCACAGATGACAAGTGAGAGTGAGCCCACATATTTTTACCCAACAATAGCCGCCCAGTGCCAGCCGAATAAATCTACTCTCAATGCTGATTTCTGATGAGCAACATATTGGCTTTAGAAAAGTCTTTGCTACTATTGTGGAGATTCGCAAGTATAAGGTTCCAACTGACTTTCTGTCTGAACGTCTGGTGACCGTGGTTTAGATTTTTTTTTTTTCGACCTCACAAATGGTAAATAAATGTTTACTTATAGACTGCTTCAGTATATTAATTATTATTTGCCTTTCTTTGTTAAATTACGTGTTTGAAATCTGTTATTTGCCTTTAGATTGGGTTGTGCGTCGGACCTACACAGAACGATAAGAACGATAGAATCATCTATTCAGTCAGCACTACTGTCACAGCTCCTGTTAAACAAATGAGTCGACACCGTCTGATTTGATCATTCAACAGTCCTGTAGTATAACTGTTACATAATCACACACGTAATCCTTCATGCTGATAGGGCCGAGTGAACCAAGTATGAATTCACCATATTTGAAGTGTTTCACAGCCTTCGTTATTGTTTTAGATAAATGAACAGAAGCATAAGCCAAGTGTAAGCAGGGATTTAAGAGTGTGACAGAAACAGTGTTGACTGGATGATGGATGGGCCAAATGCGTTTGGAACATTTTTTCGAAATATTTTTCATCACACTTAAGCAATGAATTGTTAATGTAATCACCGGCTACCTCCTGAAAAACCCGGCATCGATTTCTGCTCGGCTGAATGCATAATTCAAATGACTGCTGAGCCTGTTGACCTTGACAGTCAAGGTGCAAAAATGAGTAAACCCCTAAAAGAAAAGAAAATCACCACATTCTTACTAAATCCAAAGATTTTTACACACACACACACTGCCCACAAAAAAACATACATAGTGCTGTACTACTATGTACGCTCATGCAAGGTCATAAACGACAAGTGCAATGACTAGTGTGACATCTTTTTTAAGGTCTTTAACAGTTCTTACTTCCCTAAGAATGTACTGATAAGCATGTACCCCACCCAAACAGCCTTCAAAGCCAAAAAAAACAACAGACATAAACAGCCAAAGGATTAGGTTGTACTTCTGACACCTAACTAAGTTATAAAGAACCTTTCAGACTAGTCAGTCGGATGAAATGAGAAACTTATTAAACCTATTGCTTTCTATTGCTGACAAGAGATTACTCATGGGTTTTATGCATCATTAAGTTAAAAGCTTTCTGAAGGGGTTTTACCTTTCTGATAGAAAAAAAAACCACTGTTATATGGTTGAACATGATACATTAAAGGTGTAACAAAATGCTAGTTCAAGCCATTGTGTCAGATTCAGTGTTTTTATTCGCATTGGTCTCTTGTCAGTCATTTTATAGACACACCCCCAATGCCCAATTCTTGTAAAGTGTTATGAGGGGAATTTATAGGGCTGTAATATTGCTTTCAAGCAGTTGATTGTCCTTGTGTGGCTGAAGTAATGACAGTCTTTCCTTGCTATTAATAAATCTAGTTGCCATTGCTAATTTTAGTTGAACCACCAAAAGTTTTGGGGGAGGGGGTTTGTTTGCATGGGTGGAAAATCAGAATAGGCTTATTGGTTTTAAAATAATAATAAAATAAATAATAATTTAAAATAAAAAATAAAAAATAATTTTCAAATACATCTTCACATGTTTCCCTCTGATTGACAGGCTGGAGAGCTTTGTGTTATATTGAGTTAGCAACAAGAGATCTGTGTAAAGGTAACGGTAATTACTGTAATTTTGAAAATGGATAGATTTCAGACAGAATATAAAAGATATTCCCCAAATGGATACATTCTATTTTATAGTAATGAATGATTAGGTTAGTTTTGGAAGTAAAACTTGTACGTTCTACCAATAAATGTGTCTAAAAACTGCCGTAATTGCAGGCAGCCAATCGCAGACCTTTTCTCATAGTCCAACACGAGATCATTTACCCAGTGCAATAGTTTTACTCATTGATGCTTCATTCATTCAAAGCAATAACTTTTAATCAGTCAAGCATCCTCATATTGCTCATTGATACACAATCTTCATTAGTTATCTAATGAAAACCAGTGCACCAAAACTGTGAGAACAGCTTTTTACTTGTCACATATACATTATAGCACAGTGAAATTCTTTCCATACTCAGGGAAATACCTAGTGAGACAAGGGAACGGCACTTCATGTGGTTTGTCTTTCAGGGAGAACCTACAGCAAAGGCTTTCTTTTTTTTTTAGAAAAGGTATCGCATAGGACGTCCACATTACCAATTCTGAAGAACCCTTGAGAAATCATTTTTCTTCCAATAGAGTAATTAATCAGCATTTGACTCCTGACTTGCTGGCTCACAGACTCTCAGTGAGCTGAGTTCTAAAAATGCTACAGATGAAAAGTGAACAGTGGAGACTAATGCACTGTGTGCCACATAAAATCTCACCTCTCTGTTCTTGTTATACAGATCCCCTCGAGGAACCTGAGCCTCAAGCAGTGAGAGAGATTCGGGCACACAGAGCACCTGCACTTTATCCCCTCACCTTTTCCCTGGACCCAATAAATAAAACATCTGACATTTCCCAGGATTCACGTGCAACTTGAGTCTGAGTGTCTTGCGTTCTCAATGCTACACTCATAGAGAAAAATGGTTCCTAAAGGGCTCTTTGGGTAGTAAATGGTTTAAAAATTTGACAGTGATTTTTTATAAAAATAAATAAATAAATAAATAAATAAACTCCTGATGTAGGGTTCTGAACCTTGAAGGAATTGGAGTTTTTTTTTTTTTGCCTTTTCTAATGCCAAGTATTCTAATATGTTACAGAATAGAGATGTCTTCTTTGAATGGTTATTAATTCTAGTTAAAGGGAAACTGCTTGTAAAAGGAAAACCCTTTTTTATGGTTTAGCTAAAACTGCTAAAAGTAACAAAAAAGACCTATTAATGAAGAACCATTTAGGGTGCTTGATTTAATCGTTTATTTTCCCTAAAACTGGCTATTATAATTTCATTTAAATAAAAAAAAGACAATCTGCCAGGCCTTTGGTAATTGCCCGGTGTACGTTAATTCTATTATCGCTATAAATTGGTGCCTCTTGCGGTGGGAAAAGATTGCAGCCGAAAGATTTTGAGCAGAACAGCATGATTATGGTGATGAAAATATCTCCCGTCTCCAGACATTTAAGCCGACTTTACGTAGCATGGCGCGCAGATGATAAAGTGTATCAGAGTGCATGTAGGTGCCTCGATGGCACACTTACCAACTATCTGCTTCTCTGTGAAATTGGAATTAATGAGCCGACTTTAGCAAGCAGTCAACTCAATGGTGCGGGAATTTCTCTCTCTCAGTCAGCTACACTTACAGTGCCCCTCGCCGCATGCTCATACTTACCTCAGCATGTTTTTACAACCAGCGTTTCCAACAGAACTGTGTCGACAGATTTCACTCTTTGTGCGCCTTTTCAAGCGGGCCCACGGCTGGCTCTCGGCTGTGGGCTCAGAAGTAGAACGGTGCAGCATGCCTTAGTGCATTAAAATAATTGCCGGCGACTCATCGGATATGACGAGTGCACCGTTTGCTAATAATTCCTTTGATTCATGATCAGCAGCTCATTGAGAAAAAGGGCTGAGATAAAAAGAAAGGAATTCAAACTCAGAATAAGGTTTGCTTTCATTCATGAAACATTTGCAATCAGGATTAACTCTTGTGTCACATAAGAGGATGGGTCATGTTCAACTGCTGATTGAAGCTGCTTTGGAGCACAGCTGGTGTGCTGGTGTCTTCTTGGACAAAATCCAAAATATACAGTAGCCTGTTAATAAGCCAAGGTTAAAGCATTACTCCTTGACTCATTCTTCTGTGTTTTAAATGGTAGGATATAGAGATTATAAACAATGGGCCTGTTGAATTATTCTATAGGAGACAAATGCTTGCAAATATTGCAACGTTTTGTATCATTTGATGGTAACCAAATAGTAATGCTACTAGTAACAATAACAGCGATAAACATCAACAAATAGTCATTAAGCATACTGAATGCTAGTGAATAGTAAAAACGGATATGTGGGAATTAAAGTATTTTTGTAACACCTACTACGGAATATATGCACAATATTTTGGCCACAATTACAACGAAATGCAACTGTAACAATTTCAAGGACATTTCAGAGGGTTACGGACATGTGATGTCTACATCCTCAAAACATCACTATAACAGTATATATATATATATATATATATATATATATATATATATATATATATATATATATATATATATATATATATATATATATATATATACAGTGGGTACGGAAAGTATTCAGACCCCCTTAAATTTTTCACTCTTTTTTATTTTGCAGCCATTTGCTAAAATCATTTAAGTTCATTTATTTTCCTCATTAATGTACACATAGCACCCTATATTGACAGAAAAACACAGAATTGTTGACACTGTTGCAGATTTATTAAAAAAGAAAAACTAAAATATCACATGGTCCTAAGTATTCAGACCCTTTGCTTAGTATTTAGTAGAAGCCCCCTTTTGATCTAATACAGCCAGGAGTCTTTTTGGGAAAGATGCAACAAGTCTTTCACACCTGGATTTGGGGATCCTCTGCCATTCCTCCTTGCAGGTCCTCTCCAGTTCTGTCAGGTTGGACGGTAAACGTTGGTGGACAGCTATTTTTAGGTCTCTCCAGAGATGCTCAATTGGGTTTAAGTCAGGGCTCTGGCTGGGCCATTCAAGAACAGTCACAGAGTTGTTGTGAAGCCACTCCATCGTTATTTTAGCTGTGTGCTTAGGGTCATTGTCTTGTTGGAAGGTAAACCTTCAGCCCAGTCTGAGGTCCAAAGCATTCTGGAGAAGGTTTTCGTCCAGGATATCCCTGTGCTTGGCCGCATTCATCTTTCCCTTGATTGCAACCAGTCGTCCTGTCCCTGCAGCTGAAAAACACCCCTACAGCATGATGCTGCCACCACCATGCTTCATTGTTGAGACTGTACTGGACAGGTGATGAGAAGTGCCTGGTTTTCTCCACACATACCGCTTAGAATTAAGGCCAAAAAGTTCTATCTTGGTCTCATCAGACCAGAGAATCTTATTTCTCACCATCTTGGAGAACTCCATGCGGGCTTTCATGTGTCTTACACTGAGGAGAGGCTTCCGTCGGGCCACTCTGCTATAAAGCCCCACTGGTGAAGGGCTGCAGTGATGGTTGACTTTCTACAACTTTCTCCCATCTCCCGACTGCATCTCTGGAGCTCAGCCACAGTGATCTTTGGGTTCTTCTTTACCTCTCTCACCAAGGCTCTTCTCCCCCGATAGCTCAGTTTGGCCGGTCGGCCAGCTCTAGGAATGGTTCTGGTCGTCCCAAACGTCTTCCATTTGAGGATTATGGAGGCCACTGTGCTCTTAGGAACCTTAAGTGCAGCAAAATTTTTTTTGGAACCTTGGCCAGATCTGTGCCTTGCCACAATTCTGTCTCTGAGCTCTTCAGGCAGTTCCTTTGACCTTAATGATTTTCATTTGCTCTGACATGCATTGTGATCTGTAAGGTCTTATATAAACAGGTGTGTGGCTCTCCTAATCAAGTCCAATCAGTATAATCAAAAATTTCTGGACTCAAATGAAGGTGTAGAACCATCTCAAGGATGATCAGAAGAAATGGAGAGCACCTGAGTTAAATATATGAGTGTCACAGCAAAGGGTCTGAATATTTAGGACCATGTGATATTTCAGTTTTTCTTTTTTAATAAATCTGCAAAAAGGTCAACAATTCTGTGTTTTTCTGTCAGTATGGGGTGCTATGTGTACATTCATGAGGAAAATAAATGAACTTAAATGATTTTAGCAAATGGCTGCAATATAACAAAAAGTGAAAAATTTAAGGGGGTCTGAATACTTTCCGTACCCACTGTATATATATATATATATATATATATACACACAGTATATATAGACACACACACACACACACACACACCCCCCACCAGGGGGGGAGGAAACCAGGGAGTCCCAGCACCACCTGGAGACCAGCAATACTATCAGAACTACAAGAAGTACATGGGTGCACATGAGGACAAGCATGACTAAGAAGAGGTTTTGGAAACTAAGGGTTTTGGAAGGGTTTTGGAAATTGATTGTGGCCAGTGTGTATTTCTACACCACTCCCACACTCCACAATCCAATGTGAATTTCTACACCACTTCCACACTAACATAATACGCTTTTATCAAAACATTGTGAACCTACTTTATGTGTTGTGCTTACAATTCTATATTTGTTATCAGTTGCAGGATTGGATTCTCATATCTCACCAAATTCTTTTTGCCAGAATCGCCTCAGAAATTAAATACGATCCTGTATACATATCTAAAAATAATATCTATCTGGAGTGGTCATGTTTCCATCTGGGGTGGCAGTCGTCACCCCTGGCCTGATATTACTCATTAGCTCAGGGCTCCCCAACCACCGGGCCATAGATCGGAACCAGCCTGTGGATCATTTGGTACCGGGTCACACGGATTGATTTTATTGACTTTTGCATATTAATGAAAGATGACCACTTCCCCCTCTGGGAATTTTGTTTCAGTTGCTGTAGATACATAAAGCTTACACTGATTTCTGCATTATCATGAGCTGAGTTACATTTTTTATTCTATATGTAAATAAATAAAAAATATGTATTAGGTGGTTAAAAACGTTTCAAGACTATTTTTGTAACACACCAACAGATGGCAGCACAAGGATGCACGCAAAGTCACATGGAGCACCGACTTTCATAAGTCAGTGTGACTAAAGACATCGGCCTGTGTACATCGAGAGCTGTGCAGCTGGTGCTATTCTGACCATGTGCATTACCAGAGATAGTAAAAGTACACATCCTTCTCTCAGAAAAGTGACTCTGGTAAAAGTTGAAGTCAAGTCAAGTCAAGTCAAGTTTATTTGTATAGCGCTTTTCACAACAGACATTGTCTCAAAGCAGCTTTACAGAAAACAACAGTGAAGGAAATGACTAAATTTTTTCACTTCTTTTTGTAAAGTAAAGAAGTATTAGCTTTGATATGTACTTTAGGAAAAAAAATGAACTGGACTGGTAACTGTTAACATGCTGGTAACTGAACCTCACATCATATTAATATATTAATACAAAAGAATTTCTAATTTTGTTACCTATATAGAACACAAGCAGATAAAAGATGATCAGGAATGTCTCTGTTCTCAGTCATGTTTACATCGCTGACCCTAGACTTCTTGTTGTCTTCTGCCTTGCTCGTTGTTAGCGTCGTAAACTAGCCTAGTCTGTGGTGCGTGATAGCCAGGAAATGATACACCAGTGGTAGGTTGAAAAAGCCACGCAATCACAAGAAATAGGTTGATGGGCTAAAAACGGTACGCGTTCTTTTTAAAAAGAAAAAAAATATTGATCATGTCACCAAATAGAATAAAGTAACGAGGCTGGATTGAAAATGTAAGGAGTAGAAAGTACAGATATTTGTGTAACAAATATAATGAGTGAAAGTAAAAAGGAAAAATCTACTTAAGTACAGTAACAAAGGAATATATATTCATTAATACCCACCTCTGTGCATTGCCACCTAGACAGCAAGTTAGAACAACGAGCAAACATGCAAAAATGAGTAAAACTTGGCATATCTGCTAGAGAGACATCAGACATGATTCTGCAAGTTAGCGGCGATGCCACGATGAGTCATTCGAGGTGTTTCGAGTGGCACGCTCGCATAAAGAGTGGAAGAACATCGCTGGAAGACTACGAGATTCCAGTTTTGACACCGTTGTGGAGATCCAGCTCGAATAGCAAACAAGTGCTTGACATTCTTCAAAAAAAGAAGACTTCCAGGACATAACGCGGAGAGCGCTGTACTTTCTTGTAAACGTTTTGATACCATTCGTAAAAGACTCATATTATATGCACATGATTGTATAGAACAATTGTCTTGGGTGCAATGTTTTGCTGATTTAGCTGAACAGACTGAATTTTTTTAGTAGCTTGCCCCTCCTCTTTTTTTCTACGTCACAACATGTTAAGTCAGTATTGTGTCGTCTTAAGACTGGAGCTTTTTTTTTCTGCTGAGGGAATCAACCATGCGCAGGAAGAAGGACGCGACCATGACATCATCACCGGGTTGGATTGGATCCTGACTCGGTCGGTCGGTCGGGCGTTTGGTTTGATGGTTGTTTGTTTGGATTGTTTATTATCGTGTGTATTTTTTCTTTTTTTTATTTAATTCTTTTTGCGGTAGTTTCACTTTAAGGGCTCCGAATCGCCATATTACTGAGGGTTTACGCGTTGAAGAGCGGCAGCAGCAGCAGCGATGCTTCCGCCGTTACACTGACATCCTCCGCGCTCTCAGTCGCGACACTGCGCCGCGCTTATTCTCTCTCTCTCTCTCTCTCTCTCTCTCTCTCTCTCTCTCTCTCTCTCTCTCTCTCTCTCTCTCTTCACTGTGAATGCTTTTCGACGCGTTTATTCCATTTCGGAATGAGTGTGTGTAAGAGTGTGTGAGCGCTGGAGTGAAAGCGGAGCGGTTAGTGTGACACCTGGGGCAGCTCTGACTGTCTACCCGTCGTGACTGAGAAGGTAGGGAGGGGAAGAGAAGGAAGAAGAAACACAGACCAAGGTGGAGGAAAACGAAAAAGAAAAAGAAAAGGCCGTTCCGCTGGAGGGTTTTGGAGTGTGAAGGGGATGTGTTCAAGGCAAGAGAGGATTCAAAAAGACGTCGACATCGTTGTACAGAGGTGCCAGGCGGAGAAGGGCTGCCTTTTCTCGGGTGAGTTTTCCACTATTTGTCCACCCAAACCAGTACATACACACTGACCTGCAGCTTTCACACCTTCTACACACAACCTCAGCCTGTTATTTATGACCATATCCGTGCAGCTATAAGGCTGCGATCAAACGATCATACCGAGGCATAGGTACACCTCACCGTCCTCATGTTCAAAGTGGTCCTATAATGCGCTTAAAGACTAAAATAAAAGCGATTTGTGTCTAAATGTCTCCGTGTCCCGGGTAAACAGGCAGGAGTATGCTGTGTAAATATGAATTAGGTGAGATCTCCACTCGCTTCCTCAATATCCGATGACAGCGGAAACCCCTCGCCATGTTGCCATGGAGACTACACTTGTTGAGAGGGACCTTCCAGTCTGTGTGCATTTATAGACTCGTATATTTCCATAAGATGTGAGATTTCACATTGACCTGTTTGTTTTCTTTCTTTCTTTCTTTCTTTCTTTCTTTCTTTCTTTCTTTCTTTCTTTCTTTCTTTCTTTCTTTCTTTCTTTCTTTCTTCCTTCCAGATTTCCGATTCACTGACGCCACCTTCACGTTCACCTACTCCAAAGGATCGAAAAGGTAAATTACAGTCACTGTATTTCCAGTTTCACATCTTTACACCAAATGTGCTGCACGGCTCCTTCACCGTCTGCAGCTTCTTCACAAACACACGGAGCACCACCTTCTCATTTAACAACATCTGAACCTTTCTTCTAAGAAACTCGCCCCCACTAATGAGTCGTTATGCACGCTGATTGATGCACAAATACACATTATGACATTAGAACATTATGAGCGGTGAAGTGAATAACACTGATTATATCTTCATCATGGCACATGCTAATGGGTGGAATGTATTAGGCAACAGGTGAACATTTTGTTAACGTGTTAGAAGCAGGAAAAATGGGTGAGTTTGACAAGAGCCAAATTGTGACGGCTAGACGACTGGGTCGGAGCATCTCCAAAACTGCAGCTCTTGTGGGATGTTCCTGGTCTGCAGTGTCTATAAAATTGCTTCAAGGAAAGGACAGTGGTGAACCGGCGACAGGGTCCTGGTCTTCTGTATAAGAAGTTAATGCTGTTAATGTGCTACGTTTTGCGACTGTTTTGGCAGCAAAGGGGGTATTGACACAATATTAGGCAGGTTAGGTTTGGTCGGTGTATCTCTATTATCTACACACACACACTGTGCATGCACACACACAAAGGAAATTCATTCCAAATGCTTTCGCTTGGGATCCTACTCTGGGAATGCTGAGCGTGAGGCAGAAAGACACCCTACCTTGGATGGCAGTCAAACACACACATTTACACCAGACTTATTTACACCAGCGGCAATTTAGAGTATGTTTATTACTATCAGCAGTACCTACCGGAATGTTTTTGGAAATTGGAGAAATCTTGACAGATACCAGGAGAATATGTGAAATTCCTGTATACAGTAATCCAAGCTCAGAAGTGAACCCTAGGTCATATGTGAAGCATATTGATGGCCAAGCAACGTCAAAAACGCATGAATATACAGTTAGTCTGAATATTATAACACAAATACTGTTTAGGGGATAAAAGAGGCAGATACTAGAGAAGATCTATATCGCAAATACATTTATATATTTGTAAATCTTTGTAAAACAGACCAGATATTTTGCTGCTGTAGTTTACCTGTATGTACCTTAGCCAATATAAACATTTACTTGTACCTACATTGTAATGAAACTCCGTATAGCATGAACGTCTCAGTCGACTTCTGTGCCTGACCTCGTGTTCTTTATTTGGTTAGTGGTGTGCACTTTTGCACTTTCTTCTCTCTCATGGACAACCTCAGAGCACTGGAATTATTCATTTATTCATTTATTCATTTATTCATTTATTCATTTATTTATTTATTTATTACGAATTACTGATCACCATTGTTCACCATGACCAATCACTTATTACAGTTTTTCTGAAAAGACCAATCTCTAGTTTTTTCAGAGAAATTGTAATCAGAGATTGGTCATAGAGAGCAATGGTGATCAGTGATTGGTCATAGAGAACAATAGTGTTCAGTAATTGGTCTTTGCAGCACAATGGTGATCAGTGATTGGTCATAGAGAACAATAGTGTTCAGTAATTTGTATTTTCAGCACAATGGTGATCAGTGATTGATTATAGAGACCAATATTGTTTAGTAATTGGTCTTTTCAGCACAATGGTGATCAGTGATTGGTCATAGAGAACAATAGTGTTCAGTAATTTGTATTTTCAGCACAATGGTGATCAGTGATTGATTATAGAGACCAATAGTGTTTAGTAATTGGTCTTTTTTCAGCACAATGGTGATCAGTGATTGGTTATAGAGAACAATAGTGTTCAGTAATTGGTCTTTTCAGCACAATGGTGATCAGTGATTGGTTATAGAGAACAATAGTGTTCAGTAATTGGTCTTTTCAGCACAATGGTGATCAGTGATTGGTTATAGAGAACAATAGTGTTCAGTAATTGGTCTTTTCAGATCAATGGTGATCAATGATTGATTACAATTTCTATGAAAAGACCGATTTTTGATCACAATTGCTCTCTATGTCCTATCACTGTTAACCATTTCTCTAAAAAGACCAGTCACTATACTATATGATCAAAGGTATTCTAGTGATAGCATGCAGTTATAAGGGGAAAAAAAACGTGAAAAGAATTGAAAACCACATTTTATCACAAACATGAAAATTCATCACAAACAAATGTATCACTAGTGGCACACGTTTCTCCAGCTAGCTAGAGGTACAACATCTAGAGTTTAGCGATTTAGAGTTTACAGTATGTAGATTTATATATCTAGTTTCTAACATTTCTCTGTTTGTATGCATCTTCTATACGGGTCTTCCTACTTTATTGAGACAAGAATGTAGCTTTACATTGCTGATGTACTACAACTGATATACATATATACATCCTATTAGAGGAATAACAATAAAGCTGACTTGACTTGAGTAATTTGACGTAGCCCTTTATTTATACTTATAATTAAACATGATCAAAAACTAGACAAAACAAAAAAAATATTTATTAGTTATTGATAAATCTTGGGACGGTCTGCAAGGTATGGATCTTTTTTTTTTCTTTCTGGGTAACAAGTACACTTTGGCTGTCAGGTAAAACCTGATCCAGAGTCTTTCCCTCTGTCTAATGATGCATGTCACTTTGGAAAATACCCTGCAGTCTGTTGGTTCAGTCTGCCCATGTGGTTACATAGCAACCGCTTTGTGTTGGGTTGGCAGCACATGTGGCTCCTCTTGTTATAGATTTAGAATCACCCTAATTGTTTGAGTGTGGGAAACACTCAGCATAGATTAACTTTCATCGGTGCCGCCCATGCCCATGGTTTATACATGCATTGTGTGTGCTAATGGCTGTATTTATTTATTTGGGTGCACCGCTTCAGTCTGTGAGGAGACGAGACTGCAATATAGTGCAGTCTTGATTTTCAAGGGGCGAGATTCCAAGATCCTAAAAAAAACAACACGAAAAAAGAGAACAAGGCTTGACTCTTAACATCCTTTTTTTTTAGGCATGTACAGTTGGCCTTGAGCAATCATTAACCATTCTTCTCTTGGGAAAGCACCTTTCTATTTGCAGTGATGTGCAGTTGGAGAAAATTTCCCATATAAGATAATATTGCATGTAGAATCCTGAAGATTTGTTCTATCTAACAAAAAAATACACATTTCTTTTCATCAGGCTGTTCTAATAAATGCAGCCGATTCGGTGTAACCTGTGGGTTGTAGACGACATACAACAGTGCAGTCATTTGAAATGTCCAGTTAGTATACTATAATGCAGGGCATCGTTACCGTTTTGTAGACGGAGATTAAATAAACTCTGATGACCGCCTTATATTTATACATTCATTTCATGAAAATATATTACAATATAGTACAATAAGTGTTTGTCTATTCATCAGCGCTGTTAAACTTTCCTTTCACATGATCACATGGACTTCCTGGATATCTTCACAAACCCCACTGCTGAGAATCACTGCTATAAACAACTCTGTAGTCATATTTGAATGAATGCTGAAACACCGTAGAGGAACATGACTCAAATGGATAAAGCAGCCTATGAGACAGATGCTGTTAGATGTTAGCATTAAATGTGCGAAAGGCTCGTTCAGAGAAAAAAAAAAAATTCTTCCCAGGTTGATTTACTTAAAAAAAAAAATTTCCAGTGTGAAAACAATTCTTTAAATTCACCTGGTCACATATTCCTTCCACCTTCGGAAAGTGTATAATAATGATATTACATATGAATTCAGCATTATGAGCTGGAACTCTGCCTCTGGCTTCTCCACTCTTAAAGATTTGCTTTAGTAAGGAACAGTTAGTTCATCCTCTACTGGGGAAGAAAAATGATTTGGGTTTTAAGAGATTACATGGGGGATATTGTGCCTTATTTAGCCTGTAACAGGTCTTAACCCTTTATTGCATGGTGTTGCCATATAGCAACATTGAAATGATCTTCAATCTTTATCGGAATTAATACAAAACTGCTTTTTTTGTATTTAACTTGGAAAAGGGGGGTCGTAACTTTAATATGTAAAAATACAAAAAATCGTGACATGACAAGGAAATGCTGTTTGCTGCAATTACATCAGTCACATAAAACAATGCAAAGACAAGCAATAGTAAAATTATGGTATACCGTGTCCATATGGGAATTATTATTTTTTTTTTTATTTAAATGAAGAATATATTTCTTTCAATTGTTTTGTTATATATGTGATATTTGAATTACTTGAACTAATACAGCTAATATACATTTTTTGGTTCCTGCAGAGAGTTACATTTACACAATCAATATTTAAAAAACCCAAATTACAAAATGCAATGTGTGATCAAACCTGTACATGTACAGTATATTATTGAAAAAGTGTACCGTCTGTATATGTGCATGTGTGTGGATATATAATATATCGTGCATAAATCATGATTCTTCCAGGAATAATGTGTTTCATTAAAGTTTGAACAGATTGCATGCTTATGAATGGGGGTGTGTGAACATGAGGACAAGAGTAGTGGGAATTGTGCATGTGTGTGTGTGTGTGTGGGTGGATGTGGAGGATTATTCTTGACTCTCCATCCTCCCTAAATGTCTGTTCATGTTTCAGACACATTTTTAATACTACAATGACTTTAGATTTGCAACTTGAATAGGCAGCAACAAAATAAATAAATATTATGACACCTGAAAACGTTTCTGCACTCGTCGCATGCTCGGACACCGACTCTCGCGATGAAACTCGTGAGCGCTACAGTCTCGCAGTAAAAGAGAACAGTGAACAGTGCAGTCCAGAGTGATCTCTTTTGTGCTTACTGTTCATTTTAAGCCTAAATCGTAGGTGGTTAAAAATGCTATCAAGAAACCTGGAAAGGATAGCGAAATGTTTTTTTTACTGAGGGGCAAAACAAGATTTGAAGAGAAAACAGTGCGAATCTTTGCACCCACTTTAAAGGGAAGTTAAACGTTATTGTATATG
Source organism: Silurus aristotelis (assembly GCF_946808225.1). NCBI lineage: Eukaryota > Metazoa > Chordata > Actinopteri > Siluriformes > Siluridae > Silurus > Silurus aristotelis. Next base: position 7,512,035 of record NC_139596.1, read on the forward strand.
TAGTATCTGATTACAGGATTGCTTTGTATGCCTGCCAAAGAACAATTTGCCAGGTAAAACTTTTAATTTTGAGAAACATTTATGCATTTTCTTTATCCCGTATACAGTACAGTTCTGCATAAAAAATACTTGTTTGGTACTTGTCAGTTTTAACACTCTTCACGAGTTCCGAAACAAATTATACATGTTATAATATATACAGTATATTACTGATGTGCCAAGTATCAAATCAAGCACCAAAATTCGCAATGATGCACGCATCTGGCAATCAAAACCATCCGTGTGGAAACATAGCAGAAGCTCCTTTTAGTGTCCTGAATATTTACTTTATTTAAAACACCATAATTACTTTAAAACATTTACAAGTATATTTAGTCCATGTTCTATGCGTAGTATGGTTTCATTAATAATAAGCGTACGTTTGCATAAAGCATCTATATTTGTCCATGCCTATGTTGATTAGAGCATTAGAAACTTGAAAAGTATTTCTTTTAAGGTACTGTCAGGCTGCAGACGCGGAAGCCTAATCCCGACAGCCTGTGACTTAAGAACGTGAGTTTATGTAGTCTGATCTTTCATGAGCCACAGCTGTCGGTAATCTTGGGAAGCAGCGTGACTGCTATCGAGGGGGGCGTGGCAGGGTGGATCTCTGACAGCCACAGACGGGGGCGTGGCAGGGTGAATCCCTGACAGCTACAGAGGGGGGCGTGGCAGGGTGAATCCCTGACAGTACCCCCCCATCCAGGGGCGACACCTGACGCCCCAAAACCCACCTATGCCAGGCGGGCCAGGGCACTCCGAGGAAGGCCTCCTTAGACGCCTGGGAGCAATGGAGGCCTGGTGAGCATCCTCTGCGGAGAGCCGGCATGGAACACCTTGCAGGAGGATCCGGAACGGAGCCACGCCCTCGGTGCTGACGGGAGGCTGAGTAAAGCCCCTGGCGGGGATTGAAGCCGGAGCGATCTCCATGGCGGGGAACCGGAACTGGACGCCAACCATGACAATGACCGGGGAGTGGAGGACGTCCCGGGCGGAGACCAGGAACGTCGTACCACCCTCTGAGGGACCTGGAGGACCGACGTCGCCGTCAGAGGGACCTGGAGGACCGACGTCGCCGTCAGAGGGACCTGGAGGACCGACGTCGCCGTCAGAGGGACCTGGAGGACCGACGTCGCCGTCAGAGGGACCTGGAGGACCGACGTCGCCGTGCGGGGATCCTGTAGGCGATCCGTCGTCCTGAAGAGGACCTGGGGGCGAGACGTCGCCCTGCGTGGAGACTGGATGCGATCCTTCGCCCTGAAGAGGACCCGGGGGCGATCCTTCGCCCTGAAGAGGACCCGGGGGCGATCCTTTGCCTTCTGGGGAGCCCGGGGGCGATCCTTCGCCTTCTGTGGAGCCCGGGGGCGAGACGTCGCCTTCTGTGGAGCCCGGGGGCGAGACGTCGCCTTCTGTGGCGCCCGGGGGCGAGACGTCGCCTTCTGTGGAGCCCGGGGGCGAGACGTCGCCTTCTGCGGAGCCCGGGGGCGAGCCGTCGCCTTCTGCGGAGCCCGGAGACGAGCCGTCGCCTTCTGCGGGCGCTGGAGACGAGCCGTCGCCTTCTGCGGGCGCTGGAGACGAGCCGTCGCCTTCTGCGGGCGCTGGAGACGAGCCGTCGCCTTCTGCGGGCGCTGGAGACGAGCCGTCGCCTTCTGCGGGCGCTGGAGACGAGCCGTCGCCTTCTGCGGGACTGTGGGGTGAGCCGTCGCCGTCGGTGGAACCCGGGGGCAGCGGTTCAACTTCCCTTTTGCAGTCCTGGAGCCGGGGTGAGTGCACAAGGAAACCCCTGGGCGTAGGGGCGCTCCTTGGGACCCTTAGGAGCAGATCGGAGCCCACTGAGCAGCCTGGAAATGAGGTGAAGCCTGCCTGGAGATCCACGAGCGGAGAAGGGCTCGCCTGGAGGTCCACGACATTAGTGGAGCTCTCTTTGGGACACTGAAGCGGAGACGAGCTCGTGGGGTCGCTCGGAGGCGGAGACAAGCTCTCGGGAGGAGCCAGGAGCTGGGCGGAGCTCTCTGGAGGAGCCAGGAGCTGGGCGGAGCTCTCTGGAGGGACCTGGAGCTGGGCGGAGCTCTCTGGAGGGACCTGGAGCTGGGCGGAGCTCTCTGGAGGGACCTGGAGCTGGGCGGAGCTCTCTGGAGGGACCTGGAGCTGGGCGGAGCTCTCTTGGAGATCCTGAGGCGGAGCCGAGCTTTTCGTGGGCATGTCGCCTTGGAAGGGGCTCTGGGATGTGGCGTCGTCTGGAGAGGGACTCGGAGGAGTCACTTCGCCTTCTGTGACCGGAGGTGGCGGCGCGGCGCTCTCGTGAAGACTCTGTGGCGGCGCGGCGCTCTCGAGAAGACTCTGTGGCGGCGCGGCGCTCTCGTGAAGACTCTGTGGCGGCGCGGCGCTCTCGTGAAGACTCTGTGGCGGCGCGGCGCTCTCGTGAAGACTCTGTGGCGGCGCGGCGCTCTCGTGAAGACTCTGTGGCGGCGCGGCGCTCTCGTGAAGACTCTGTGGCGGCGCGCCGCTCTCGAGAAGACTCTGTGGCGGCGCGGCGCTCTCGTGAAGACTCTGTGGCGGCGCGGCGCTCTCGTGAAGACTCTGTGGCGGGAAAGCACGCTCCTGGAGACACTGTGGCAGCGTGGCACGCCCACGGGAACCTCGGAACAGAGCGGCACGCCTGTAGAAGCTCTGTGACGGCATGGTGTGCTCGCCGACGCTCGGAGATGGTGTGGTGCGTCCACGAGAACCCCGGAACACAGCGGCACGCCTGTAGAAGCTCTGTGACGGCATGGTGTGCTCGCCGACGCTCGGAGATGGTGTGCTGCGTCCACGAGAACCCCGGAACACAGCAGCACGCTGGTAGAGACCCTGCGATGAAGCAGCCCTTTCATTAAAACATTGGGGCTGAGCTGCAGGCTCATGGGAAATCCGGCATGGAGCCACGTGCTCTTGAGAACCTTGGAATGGAGCACCTTCCTCCTCAAGGGAACTGTAGTGGAGATCCACCACCTCTATCCCCAACTTCCCCAGAAGCAGCCCGCTGAATTCGGCGAGTGAGCCGAATTTGCCCCCTTTGGCGCTCCATAGTGAGCTGGCTTTGGCAAGAACTTCACCAGACAGGAGGGAAATACAGAGGGCGATCTTGGCTCGTTCGGAAGGAAACCGGGAAATGTTAACAGCCACATACTCGCCGATGCCTTGCAGAAATCCGCCTAATTCGTCTTTTTTCCCCGAGTAACGAGCCGGTAATCCCCTCGCGCTCTCTGAGGGGCGTGGCGCAGCCGCGCTCTCATGATCCGGCTTCTGTGGATCTGATCCGCGAGGAGCGGCACTGAGCTTCCGGAGGAAATCCGAAGCCGGGTTCAGCTGCCGATCCGTCGCGGTCGGAATCGCGGAATGGCGAATCCGCGTTCGGTATAGGTCGGTCGTTCTGTCAGGCTGCAGACGCGGAAGCAGATAAAGTCCAATCATGTTATTTATTGAGGTGCAAAAAACAAAACACTCATACACCAATGAAAACAAAAGCAAACCCAGACATCCGCTCGTAACGAAGTATCCACTATGAGCGCGAATGTCAAACGCCTAATCCCAATGCAAGTAAAGCTTTCGGCAATGAGTACTTCAATAAGGAAATGGAGTTCGGAGAAATAGCCAGCGGTGAATCCCGGCTTTTGAGCAGCCACGCGATTTACCTGCATGACAATACAACGACCGACAGCCTGTGACTCAAGAACGTGAGTTTATGTAGTCTGATCTTTCATGAGCCACAGCTGTCGGTAATCTTGGGAAGCAGCGTGACTGCTATCGAGGGGGGCGTGGCAGGGTGGATCTCTGACAGCCACAGACGGGGGCGTGGCAGGGTGAATCCCTGACAGCTACAGAGGGGGGCGTGGCAGGGTGAATCCCTGACAGGTACATTTAGAACAGAAAATGTGCGAATAAATATTTTAATTGATGGACAGCTCTCTCTCTCTGGATCTCTCTCTCTCTCTCTCTCTCTCTCTCTCTCTCTCTCTCTCTATATATATATATATATATATATATATATATATATATATATATATATATATATATATATATATGTATATATATATATATATATATATATATATATATATATATATATATATATATATATATATATATAGTTTCGTTTTCACTGATATTCTTGTATGCAATTTCAGCCAAAAAAAAAACTTTCCTTGTAAGAGACCTTTCTTTAATAAAGAAAAAGTACTTCTTATCTGGTTACTCATACTTACATACTTACTTTAATCTATCTATCTATCTATCTATCTATCTATCTATCTATCTATCTATCTATCTATCTATCTGTCTGTCTGTCTGTCTGTCTGTCTGTCTGTCTGTCTGTCTGTCTGTCTGTCTTTTATATATATATATATTTATATTTGAGAATAGTTTGCTAGTTTATTTTGTTTGTTGGTTTTTGGTTATTTTGGCATCTAAATCTAAAGCACAGTCGCTCAAGAGGCTAGATTCCATTGACATCCTACTGGGTATAATTATCTCTGCTCTTTGGGTGGAAAAGATGGGCTTTTTCTCCTGGCTGATAAACAGAGCAACGTCTGATAGCTAATTTATACAAAAAAAGGGCAATTTGTGCTCTGCAGTCAGCTGCCCTATAACGCTGCATGAACAGCCATCCAAAAGCATGTGCCAGCTGGCTTCTCGTGTTATGGAGGAGGCATGTGCTAACTAGACTGATAGCTGGGAATCAGCCACGACTAAATTGGGTAAAAATCACAAATGACTACACATGAACTAACAGGGTTCCTGAGATTCTTTGAGTGTATATGTACACAATTGCAAATACGTTCTGCTAGCACTGTGTATATAGGCTTTACCAGGACTAGGAACATATTAATGTCACTACCTGAAGCCTTACTTCCCTGAGATGTCCCTTTAAGCGTCATCTATATTTTATTGTGGATTTTAAACTTGTACAATACTTGGCTCTGTGCTGGTTTTGAAGATGTGTCTTTGGACTGAAGAATTCTGGTCATACGCTGTGACTAGGAAACCATCATACTGTAAAGACCCTGAAAGTCAAACAATTACTTAGACTACATATTTTTATTTGTTATATTAATAAAGGTGAAAATCCTATTGTAGCCTCATGTTCCTGTTGTTGGTTCACACGGGGGGAACTTGATATAGTACTATAATTCACCCAATTCCGCCTCAAGTTTTGTAATTTTGCGCATTCTGAGGTGCTTTTCTGCTCGCTATATTTGCACAGAGTGATTATTTGAGTTACTGTAGATCACAGGAAGGAAGATTAAACCAGTCTGTCCATTGTCTCATGAACAAGATTCTTTTCTCCTACAGTACTGCTGCTACTTATCCATTCTTTTTGTAGCGTTTCGTGTGAACTAGAGTCTTTTACTCTTCTAAAAGATTTAGTATTTCGGAAATACTAATCCATCTTGCAAGATAAACCATGTTCTGAGTCCCGGGACCAGATTTTTTCTTCATAATGATGCTTGATATGATGTGTGCATAATTTTATATCTATCTGCTCTATCTGCAGAATTTACCAATAGTTTGAGTTTTTTGTTCAGTCTGTGTTCAAAAAAAATTTCAACTTGAGATTAGGTGTTAGTCATTTCCTCCTTTTTGCAAGCTGTCTCTGTCTCTCACATTGGTGATGTGGCCAGGGGCCTGGTTATGTCCTGCACTCAGTTGAAATGATAAGGGGTCAGGTTAAAGTCAGTTAGATGAAGATGAATTCCTCTTGAGCCATCACGCATTAAATGAGCTGTCAAATATTGCTTCTTTCCCTGTGGTCATGCAAATTATCCGATAAATCCCTTGTTTAATACTACTTAAAAATAAAGGTGTCCAGGAATTCACTCTTTGTTTGCTCCAGCAGCACCAGTGCAGATGAGGCAGAATATGCGGAGTAGTGGCCTGTAGTAGCTAGTCTGCTTTAATTAGGGCTACACCTAGACTGCATTCTCTGCAGGTCTGTACCCTGAAAGATGGCCTTAATCACCAGTAACATTTTGTTTACTACTAGTGGATGTGATGGTGGAATAAATGAATTGAAAGATTCGAGTGTTTTCTCGATCACACGTTACACTTCATATTTTTGCCTGCCTTTTTAATGACACATTAGTCAGGTTTGTTTCCCAAGAACGGAAAGTGAGTATAAAAAATATGTGAAAGATGTGAAATCTAAGCCCTGTATAATTACTGCTTTATATTGCAAGGATATGCAGTCAGCTTCAGAAGTATTGGCACCTTTCATGAAAACAAGTTAGAAAAATACATAAAGTGAATAATATTTCGAGCTGAAAACGATGTCTGATTTTACTTTACCTGTGCATAATATGATGTATTGTGTATAGATTTAAAATTATTGACACCCCCCTGTAGTGATATAACAGTATTATAATAACAGCACTAACCTTTTTTCCAGTATAAAAATATCACCATGAATCAACACTTTCAGTGATTTTCTGTATTAAATACATACAGCAAATTTAGGGCCAATTGCTTGTATGCCAAATCACATGGCATATATATATATATATATATATATATATATATATATATATATATATATATATATATATATATAAGAAAAGAAAAAAAAAAAAAATATATATATATATATATATATATATATATATATATATATATATATATATATATATATATATATATATATATATATATACAGTGGGTACGGAAAGTATTCAGACCCCCTTAAATTTTTCACTTTTTGTTATATTGCAGCCATTTGCTAAAATCATTTAAGTTCATTTCTTTTCCTCATTAATGTACACATAGCACCCCATACTGACAGAAAAACACAGAATTGTTGACCTTTTTGCAGATTTATTAAAAAAGAAAAACTGAAATATCACATGGTCCTAAGTATTCAGACCCTTTGCTGTGACACTCATATATTTAACTCAGGTGCTCTCCATTTCTTCTGATCATCCTTAAGATGGTTCTACACCTTCATTTGAGTCCAGAAATTTTTGATTATACTGATTGGACTTGATTAGGAAAGCCACACACCTGTTTATATAAGACCTTACAGATCACAATGCATGTCAGAGCAAATGAGAATCATTAAGGTCAAAGGAACTGCCTGAAGAGCTCAGAGACAGAATTGTGGCAAGGCACAGATCTGGCCAAGGTTCCAAAAAAATTTCTGCTGCACTTAAGGTTCCTAAGAGCACAGTGGCCTCCATAATCCTCAAATGGAAGACGTTTGGGACGACCAGAACCCTTCCTAGAGCTGGCCGTCCGGCCAAACTGAGCTATCGGGGGAGAACAGCCTTGGTAAGAGAGGTAAAGAAGAACCCAAAGATCACTGTGGCTGAGCTCCAGAGATGCAGTCGGGAGATGGGAGAAAGTTGTAGAAAGTCAACCATCACTGCAGCCCTTCACCAGTGGGGCTTTATAGCAGAGTGGCCCGACGGAAGCCTTTCCTTAGTGCAGGACACATGAAAACCCGCATGGAGTTCTCCAAGATGGTGAGAAATAAGATTCTCTGGTCTGATGAGACCAAGATAGAACTTTTTGGCCTTAATTCTAAGCGGTATGTGTGGAGAAAACCAGGCACTGCTCATCACCTGTCCAGTACAGTCTCAACAATGAAGCATGGTGGTGGCAGCATCATGCTGTGGGGGTGTTTTTCAGCTGCAGGGACAGGACGACTGGTTGCAATCAAGGGAAAGATGAATGCGGCCAAGCACAGGGATATCCTGGACGAAAACCTTCTCCAGAGTGCTCTGGACCTCAGACTGGGCCGAAGGTTTACCTTCCAACAAGACAATGACCCTAAGCACACAGCTAAAATAACGAAGGAGTGGCTTCACAACAACTCCGTGACTGTTCTTGAATGGCCCAGCCAGAGCAATGACTTAAACCCAATTGAGCATCTCTGGAGAGACCTAAAAATAGCTGTCCACCAACGTTTACCGTCCAACCTGACAGAACTGGAGAGGATCTGCAAGGAGGAATGGCAGAGGATCCCTGTATCCAGGTGTGAAAAACTTGTTGCATCTTTCCCAAAAAGACTCATGGCTATATTAGATCAAAAGGGGGCTTCTACTAAATACCGAGCAAAGGGTCTGAATAATTAGGACCATGTGATATTTTATTTTTTATTTTTTAATAAATCTGCAACAGTGTCAACAATTCTGTGTTTTTCTGTCAATATAGGGTGCTATGTGTACATTAATGAGAAAAAGAAATGAACTTAAATGATTTTAGCAAATGGCTGCAAAATAAAAAAGAGTGAAAAATTTAAGGGGGTCTGAATACTTTCCGTACCCACTGTATATTATTATTATTATTATTTTTCTTTTCTTTTCAGATTTTTACCTGATGGTTTGGTTGATGTTTAGTGAATTTCAGAAGATTTTGTGGGCTGCCATTAAGTAGGAAGTAACCTGAGGACAGCAAGAAAACATTTTCTCTTTATTGACAGCCAAATCACTTACAATATAATACTTAGATTGCCTGGAATGTTACTTATTAAGCAGAAAGCATGATTTCCGATTGTCATTAAAAGAGCATAAATTCTAGATAGTCAGTACAGTGCTATGCAGGAAATTGGACATGTTAGAGAATTTATAACAGTTTTTCACTCTCTGCTGGAACAGTCCCAGACAGCCTCCTTTTAAAAAGAAAATATACTGGCTGGAAATCATTTATTTTATTTGCTATGGACACAGTAACAGAGTTGGTAAGACAAAAATGAAATAGAAATTCTCATTAGTAAGCAATACCAAGTGATATCTTTTGTTTGCAATTTCACGGCTGTCCATTGCTTGAAGGCGTTACCCATATTAACCATAGTACTGCACCTCGCTGCATTGTAGCGCGCTTTAGATAAATGCTGAATTGAATTCAGTCCTGTGTCCTCTGTGGCACGACCTCTTCAGTCAGCCAAATTTAAAATGACGAATGAACACAAAATGAGCACCGGCAGCTACTGGGGGTGGGTTGCCAAGGCTGCAGCATTAAGGCAACACCACAGGCAAGTAAAACTAGCCCAATATCAAAACTCGGACTCCATCATGCTCAATATAGAGCTCATAGACTGCTAAAAGTCACAACAACAAATTGTCACGTTACAGCTCTGCTCTGACATTTTTAAATCTCATTGCGAAAGCACTAAAACATAGTTTACATCATGATTATGGTGAAATAAAATCAGATTTGCTAATCACTTAATGCATACAGTTGTTTTCAGCATTACACATGTGCAGAAATGGAATCGTTCGGTGTCAGAAAATGGAAAATTTACCCCAATTTTAAATCAGGGTCTGAAATTAAAGCAGGAGCTCACGGTCATGTGTCAATGAGTGAACTAGGTCTTTAAATGTCAAAGTTATTCAGAGAGGTAGTGCCATGCATTATAATCAGGAAGCTGATGGAGGGCTGTCTATGAAAACACTGTGGTGTGTAAGAGGAAGTGATATACTTCCTGCTGCACTTTTTTCAATTTATTTCAATTTTATTTTGAGGTAGTTGTGCTACTTAACATTTTTACGGGGATTGTACTTGGTTTCTGTTGGTGAAATATGAATGATAAATACGATAAGATTCGTTCTTTAATAAATAATGTGTGAAGGATTTGAGTTTCTGACAAAGTCCAATCAATCTTACCAGCTCCATTGTCTTGTAAACACTAATGCTTTGATGTTGCTTGGGAACGACCTCGAAAAAATAACGGCATTAGTCCGGTCCCAACACCGATCTATGGCTAGAGAAAGAAAGTGCGATTATCTCTGATGATGTTTGGCCTTTTGTGACAGTGAAAGTAAAGATTGACTGTGTTCTGCTTTTTAAAATCTGGTTTGAAAATACAATACACTTTAGGGGAAATGGCATGGCATATGAAACATGATAGTGTCTGATAGTGTTTACTTTCACTTTGCACTGACGTTTAGGTAAATTTGACCTGTGAATTCTTAACCCTTGGTCTCATGAGCCAATAAAAAACATGCAGGGGCTGTCATCTCTTTAGAGATGGAAAAAATGGAGCTGTTTGTTTTTAAAGCAATCACATCTATGCTAATTTACTTTTCTTCTGGTCCCTTGACTTTTAGCATTTTTCAATAGCTTGTTAATGTTGGTGTGATCTTTCAGACTTGTACTGGACATGTGACACCAAGAATGAGTTGTTTTTGAGTTGGAAGAAAATCCTCCTAAATTGTAGAGCAGAAGCAAATTATATTTGTTGTTATATAGAGGCTCTGAGTCTAAGCACCCACACCCTGACTAGCTTTAAACATCTCTTTAGGCAAACCTTAGAATTAGTTTTCCAGTGGACCAGAAACTGCTTTTCTTTAGGTTTGTAATCAGCTTAACCAGAACTCCTGAACTCTCGAACCTGACACAGTGTTTCTTCTCTATATATTTCTTTTTGTTTACAGAGCTTTCTTTTTGCTCTCCTAGCAAAGTTCAAACAAGCACAACATACTGTAGGTACAGACACAATTCCTACCGACAATAATACGAAAACAGTTAAACGCCACAGCGCAGGTCCAGTTCGTTCTGACTTGCTTGCCAGGCTCAGGGGAAGCATCACTGACTATGGCGCATATTTTATCAATGCTTTTTTTATGGGTTCTTACTGAGCGCTAATTTCATCAAGTCCAATTTCAGTCGTGGTTATGATCCGTGGGACGCCTCAGGGCCGTGCTTTATGGCTTCCACAGAAAACCGGAGCTGAGAACAACTCTTTAACAGGGCTCTAGGAATAGGATTTTAGCACACCTCATGATTATGCTGCGATGTGATGGGTGTGTACAACACTTTCACAACTCTCAAAACTCCCTAATGAAACACTATTGGTGAAACACAACCTTTTCAGCATGGATCTGTGAGACAGAGCAGGTGACAAGACTTAATCAAGCCAGTTCGAGCTTGAACATGGTTTAATATAATTAATTATATAAATAATTGTTGTGCTTGGAAAGATATTTTTGCTGCTGGATAAATTATATATATATATATACAACCAACCAGCCAAACAACTACATTTCCACACTGTTGTTTTGACACATTTACTGTGAGGTTCACACCTCCGGACTTCAATGTTTTGTGACTTTAGTTGTCAGTCACATACGCCGTTCAACAGCAGGACAAAACCATCTCCAAGTCTCTAAGTGTTCATAATGGCACATCTGCATGTTATAAGCAACCATCTAACCAATATACATGTACTTCATGTACTTAAAAAAAAAAAATTCACAGATATGAAATGTTGAAATATTTTCTCAGCTAAATTTCATTTAGTCATTCTTAAAACTAGCTTTATATTTATCTGTTAAATTCTTAAATCTGATTGGTTAGAAGGTACAGCATTATTGAATCTAATGGTGCTATTGTCAGTATACCGTAATAACAACTCATTAAAAAAGGATTTGTAGTGTGGATATGGATTTTTTTTTAAACTGCCACAGAGTTTTAGCACCAGAAAACCTTCAGAATTTGCACTTTTCATTTCTGCATTTTTAGAGTAAAAAATAGATATGATGTTTGTTAAACAAACTAATTATTATTGCTATAGCATAAGTGATAACTTGTCTTCTGAACATCCCACGCCGTTAATAACTATAAGCTAGTAATACAGATGATGTGTCGCTGTGAAATATGTAGAATAACAAACTTTAAACCACATCAGGTCAACTTATTATAATAATATTATAATAATATTGGATATTATCATAATTATATATAATAATATTGGACCATCTTAGAACCTCAGTGGAAAAAAGTGAATGTGTTCAGAAAATTTGATTTCTTTTAATAGTTACTGATGTTGGAAAGTTTTTATTTTATTACTTTGCATGTGGTGTCTTGTTCACTGTTGCCACGTACACTTCTCTATTCAGAACTGTCTATACAGTGATTTCATTCAGGATTCTTTTTGCTAAATAGATTTTTTCTCTTCATTAAATGAAATTTTTTTTTTTCACTTTGACAAAATCATTTGGGGTTTTTTGTTAGTTTTTAATGCTGGATGTAGTAGTAAAAGGACAGCTTGTTTGTAGGTGTGTGTGCATGTATTTATGCTGCTTAATGTCATTCTTTAGTCATGTGCTGTGTAATTGATAAATGGTGTGTCACACTGCAAGGAGAGGATGTAGACAAAAATGTTTTTGAAATAGCACTAGGTTGAATGAACGTTTTAGCTTATATTAGCTTAATATAGTTTTAGTGGAAATGTCATCTTGGTGAGCACTTGAGGGTTTGTTCATCGTTAGTAACAAAATAGTTTAAGTTTGAGTTCATACATATTTCTCATATTATGCTTCATCTGTTTGTTTTGCTTTTGGCTATGAGTTGATAGTAAAGTAGAACATTCCTGCGGTCTGATCGAATACTTGTTCGGTTCGCTTGCTGCTCTTTTTCTTCAGCTTTTAGCATTCTTGAAGGGTTTGAAATTTTATATATGTACCAAAGACACACCTAAATTCATACTTCTAGAAAAACCAAGCCTGTGTTCACGTTTTCATTACACCACCACCATAGTGTATTTGAAATGAAGCAAATTGAACTCTAGTGTTAACTAAAAATAAGTGTTAACTAAAATTTTTTTTCATAGTACCTCTATTTTTTACAGGCTCAAAAGTAATCAGACACTTGAGTGATTTATTGGCCAGATGTGCAACATTCTGAAGTTGATTCCTAGGGTTGAATTTGCATTTTGGTAGTTACTCATGGGTGTTCTCAATATGCAGTCCAAAGATGTGTTGATGCAAGTGAAGGTACAGTTACACTTTTCTGGTCACATTTTGTTTGCTTCATTTCAAATTCATTATTTGGTGCACGAAGACAAATTGAACAACTGAATTCTTATGAAGTTGACTGTGAGGACACACCCCATTAGGGGTCACCACAGCGAATTATCTGTCTCCCTACTACTCTGTCCTCTACATCTGCCTCTTTCAAACCAACAACATGCATGACTTTCTTCAACACATCCATGAACCTCTTCTTTGGTCTTCCTCTTTTCCTCCTTCCTGGTGGCTCTATCCTCAGCATTCTCCTACTGATATACCCCATGTCCCTCCTCTGCACATGTCCAAACCATCTCAATCTCGCCTCCCTCACTATGTCCCCAAAACCTTCTACATGAGCTGTCCCTCTAATCAACTCGTTTCTTATCCTGTCCATCGTCATCACTCCCAATAAAAATATCATCTTAATCTCTGCTACCTCCAGCTCAGCCTCCTGTCTTTTACTTAATGCCACTGTCTCTAAACCATACAACATCGCAGGTCTCACCACAGACCTATAAACTTTCCCTTTGCAGATACTCTTCTATCACAAATCACTCCTGTCATTCTTCTCCACCCACTCCACCCTGCCTGCACTCTTTTCTTCACTTCTCTAACACACTCTCCATTACTTTGCACTGTTGACCCCAGGTACCTAAACTCTTCCACCTTCTCCACCTCTTCTCCCTGCAACCGCACCACTCCACTGCCCTCTCTCTCATTCACACACATGTACTCTGTCTTACTCCTACTGACTTTCATTTACCTTCTCTCCAAACACACCTTCACCTCCACCTCTTCTCCACGTTCTCCCTACTCTCACCACAAATCATCTGCAAACATCATAGTCCAGGGAGACTCCTGTCTGACCCCGTCCGTCAACCTGTCCATCACCACTGCAAACAGAAAAGGGCTCAGAGCCGATCCTGAATGCAATCCAACCTCCAACTTAAACCAGTCTGTCGTTCCTACTGCACACTTCACTGCTGTAACACTGCCCTCATACATGTTCTGCACCACCCTCAGATACTTCTCTGACACAACTGACTTCCTCGTACAATACCACAACTCTATGCGTCCGTGGTGCTCTTTCTCTGCATTAAACCATACTGTTGCTCACAGATGGTCACCTCTTCTCTCAGACTGGCTTCCACTACTCTTTCCCATAACTTCATGGTGTGACTAATCAACTTTATTTCCCTGTAGTTACTGCAGGTCTGCACATCTCCCTTATTCTTAAATGACATCTATTCTTAAATGACTAAAAATGTCATCTGGTCCATCCGACTTTCCACTCATTCATCCTCTAATTCGCTGCTCTTACTTCCTCCTTACTAATCCTATCCACTTCTTGCTTCACCATCTCCACATCATCCAACCTTCTCTCTCATTTTCCTCATTCATCAGCTGCTCAAAATACTCCCTCCATCTTCTCTTCGCCTGGCCAAACGGTACAAATACTTTTCTCCTTCCTTAGTGTCCAACTTCTCATACAGCTCCTCATATGTCTTTTCCTTGGCTTTCGCCACGTCCCTCTTTACTTGCTGCCGCATCTCTTTGTACTTCTGCCTACTTTTCTCATCAGTCGGTCGATCCCAATTCTGTTTCGCCAACCTCTTTCTCCTTATGCTCTCCTGCACTTCCTCATTCCACCACCATGTCTCTTTATCTTCCTTTCTATTTCCAGAGGTCACACCAAGTACCTTTGTAGCTGTCTCCCTTATCACTTCTGCAGTAGTTGCCCAATCATCCAGCACCTCTTCACCACCACCGAGCCCTTGTCTGACCTCTTCCCTGAACCTCACACTACAGTCTTCCTACTTCAGTTTCCATCATCTTATTCTTCTTTCAGTCCTCACTCTCCTCTTCTTCACCTCCAAAGCCATCATTTAGACCACCATCGGATGCTGTCTAGCTACACTGTCCCCTGCCAACAACTTACAGTTTCCAATCACCTTCAGGTTGCATCTCCCACATAGAACATATCCACCTGTGTGCACCTTCCTCCACTCTTATACGTCACCCTATAATCCTCCTTCTTCTTAAAATACGTGTTCACCACTGCCATTTCCATCCTTTAAGCAAAATCTACCACCATCTGCCCTTCCACATTCCTCTTCTTAAGGCCATACCCACCCATTACCTCCTCATCACCTCTGTTCCTTTCACCATCTGCCCCAATTACCAATCGTTCATTCCTAGGTACACCATCTACCACTTCATCTAACTCACTCCAGAATTTTTCCTTCTCCTCTATCTCACAACCCACTTGTGGAGCATAAGCACAGATGCCATTTATCATCACCCCTTCAACTTCCAGCTTTACATTCATCATCCTTTCAGAAACTCACTTCACCTCCACTACACTCTTACTGTACTTTTCCTTCAGGATCACCTCTACACCATTTCTCTTTTTAACTACACCATTAAAGAACATTTTAAACCGACCTCTAATGTTCCTGGCCTTTCTCCCTTTCCACTTGGTCTCCTGAACACACAACATATCTACCTTTCTCCTCTCCATCATATCAGCTACCTCTCTCCCTTTACCCGTCATAGTACCAACATTTAAAGTACCAACCCGAACCTCCACTCTCCTACATTTCTCCTCCTTTGGCCAACAGTAGCACAATTTCCACTGGTACCCTGTTGACTAACAATACCTTTGGCGCTTGTTGGTAACCCGGGCCTTGACCGATTCGGTATGAATTTCTGATTTGTGATCCACATATTTGATTTGGCACGTTTTATGCTAGATGCTCCTTCTAACGCAACCCTCCCCATTTATCCGGGCTTAGGACCAGCACTAAGCGTGCCCTGACTTGTGCAACCCTAATGGCTGAGTTTGCTTCAAATGCTATATATAAAAATACAATTTCTACCTTGTAAATGTCAGCCACTGTAGAGAATAACATGCTGACATAGCACACACAAACACACACACACACACACACACACACACACACACACACACACACACACACACACACACACACACACACACACACACACACACACACACACACACACATATATATATATGTGTGTGAAAAAATAATTTCACTGTGCTGAAATGCACTTGTGAAAAATAACTAATGGGTGTCATGGTTGGTTGTTTCCTAGCATTGTTTAGCTTCAGTCTAAAGTGAACTGTAACTGTTGAACTATAAGAACACAGATAGTTTGTAACTGTAGCACAGAAAATATGAAAATATATGTTCTGGTCAACACACAAATTTGCATTACAGCTCTGAGAAAAGATTTACAGTATACTGTAGGCAGCAGGTGCGGCACTGCTTTCACCCGATGCTTTCACTGTGAGTGAGAAGAGAGAGATGCTATTAGCAGTTTTATCTTAAGCTGAAATCACAGCAAAAAAAAAAAAAAAAAAAAAAAAGGACTAGCAAAAGGGCAGACTAATTATTTTTATTTTCCCAAAAACAGTTTGTGTATAAAAAGAGCACCTATGCTATGGCAGCACATACAAATTTGCTCCTGTTGTTCTTTGCAGCTTTGGCTAGTAGAGTCTTATTCTGAGAAAGTCATTTAAATTAAATAAGAAATAAGATTCACTTAAAAAACATGTCTGGATCAAAAATAAATAAAGTCTTATGATAATATTGGTTTATGTCTTTGTTTCGTAACAGTATTATCCACCCTCTTACTTAAGCTCTCTAAAAGACTAGTAATGCTAATGCTAGCTAATGTTACTACTACGGTACTGTGAATAAAACGAAAGTATCTGTGGATAGAGAGCTTTTCAGTCCTCCTGAATTCCCAAACATGACTTCAATGTGACTTGCTGACTTTGCATCTTAGCTTATAATTGCCGCAGGTCATCATTTATTCCGCTATTTTTAAGGATTACCTGGAAATCTGGTTTATGAAGCTTTCATTCCTAAATTCTAAAACAGTCGAAGGCTCTTCTTCCGTTTGTCGATCTGCAAACAGGATTAATATTTAATACCAATCGGCTACACTCTGCTAGAATTCTGAACGTAAATGTTCGGTGCTGCTTTTTGAATTGTATATTAGTAGTACAGTATCGAATCAAAAAATGGAGAAGAAAATGAACTAATGCAGGGCAGAGCATTTTTCACTTCTTCCCCAGCTACTTTAAATAACCAAATCTTTATTCTGGAGAAATCCTGAAAGACTCACAGGGGAGTTTAAACAAATTTCTTTCTCATAATAATCCACTTAATACCTCAATGGGTGCCTCTCGCTTCCTACTTCACATGAAGCGATCAGTTACCCTGATCATTTGAGCTTGTGGGTAGCTGCCAATGTTTTCTTGTACTATCAAAAATACATTGTGGCCATGCTGCTAACAAACGCTCGCTTTCGGCTTTTTTCAATAAAGACCTAGGGGGGCTCCTACATCTTTAATGTACTTTTCTGGAAACTTTTCCCTTTTGTCTCCTGGTTTGTTATTAGCCTATATATGACCTTATTAGGTTGTTTTCTCAGATAAAGGTGCTTCTTTAGTTTATGAGACTGTTTACTTTTGTGAAATTGCTGTACTAAATTTTTTTTTAGCACACACACCATAGCTGGTAATAAGGTTTAAACATTCAGAGAACGCTAGGCTTGAGTTAATAACAACAACAAAGAGTTAGGGACTATGGACTATGTTTTCCAATGACCGCTGCACTTCCAATTTTTCACCACATGTCCTAACCACATTATCCCAGAGAGCACATATACAGGTGGACCCCAATTTACGACGTAGATAGGGACTGGAAAACCGGTTGTTAGTCCATCAGGTCATAAGGTGAGAGGAGTGACTACTTTATGATGCGTTCTGATGCAGACATAAAGAGGCACTGTAAACACGTAAATTTTTTTTACATAGTAAAGAAGTAAATACAAAATAATATATATATATTTTTTATTTTTATTTGTTATTATTATTATATATATTTTTTTTCATTGGAGGTGACCGCCATATTTCCGAATGTCATAAGTCGAATGGTTGTAGGTCGGGGTCTGACAATGCTCTATATGGACAAAAAGTTTGTGGACACCTGACTGTAAGATTCTTATGTGATTTTTGAATATATCAGTCTAGATTTAGTCCCTATTTGCAGAGGTCAGAGGTCAATAGCAGGCCACTAAAGATATTCCACTCCATCCCATATAAACCATATCTTTATGGAGCTCTTTTTTTTTGTCATGCTGGAACAGGTTTGGGTCTCCCAGTTTAACTGCAGGGAAAATCTACTTAGACATTCTATACAATTTTGTGTACTTTGTGTGTGAAAAATCACAAGTCACAAGTACTTTTGGCTATATAGTGTGTTTATAGGTTATAGTTTCCTCGTCTGTTTTAACAAACTGTATACACTTCCATTTTTCTGTAAAAATATTGATTTCGAAAATATTGATGGAAGTTTTGTTTTAGCCTTAAGGACCTGTGCGTATTAAATTCTGGAATCTGTTAGTTATTTAGAACACCAAGGTTTTCTTGCGTTTCAGAGATGTTGCTAAAGCTGAACCAAAAAAAAAAGAAAATGGGCAGACCTATTAAATTTTCCCCCAACACATGAATATTTGTAAATTAATGTTTACCTATACTATGGCAGCACAGAGACATTTGCTCCTGTTAATTTTTACTGCTTTGGACCATAGTTCGGAAATACATCAATAAGAAATAAAAACGTGCAGTACTGCTCGTAGAATTGAGAATCGAAGGTCGCAGAAGCAGCGTCTGTCAGTTATTTAGAAAACCCTAGTTACAGGTTTTACATCTCATTTTTGGTTAATCCCCCCCTCTGCAGTCAGAATGAACAATAAAAAAAAAAATCTGGCTTTTCATGTTTTGTTATCTGTCTACCTGTCTAACAAAACAATCTCTATGGTGGTTATTTAGTCATATCTTTAGTATAAAAGTGAAGGATGCAAAATGCTGACTGAAAAATGAGCTTTTATGTATTGTTAATTTGACAGCTGGATTCACTGAATTGACACATACTTTGATCGGATAGTGATAGAATGACGGATTTAAAAAAAATGCTCCTTTTATTTTCTGCTTTTGTGCTCAGTGCAACATTAATCCAAAATAATCTCTAGACAGCCCAAGACAGATGCACGTTTATACTGATGTCTTTCAATTTTCAAGTCAGTTTCAGCACAAATTTGGAAATATGTAAAGCACTTTTTCTAAGTATAAGAAAAGCAGTTGGTAGAAGGATGTCTGTTGTCAATGCTTGATTGGTTTCACTGCTGATCCTTGAAATTGCATGAAAATCAAAAGTGCTGAGTAAAGCTGAGTACAAATTTTATTACAAAATGTAAAAACAAATCATCTTTTGTTCTGATTGTCTGATTTCATTAACCCTATTTATTGATTGAGCTGAGGTATATTAACAGTAGTTTACATCTGATGGCACACAAACCAAGTAGTTTCCTTGAAGCAGAAAGTGGCCTAAACAAACAAACCAACAAAAAAAGCAACAAATTTATATAGCATTTTATGTGCCTGTAATTCCTATGTGTGATTTTTGTTTTGTTATTATTTCCACAGTGTGTCCTACAGTGTACATGTCTCTGACGATTATCCAGGTAAAGTATTTTTGCCCTTTATTTAATATGCTTTATTTTTATATAATCTTGTGTGTAAATAAATAAATATATATATATATATATATATATATATATATATATATATATATATATATATATATATATATATATATATATATAGGGCTTATATATAAGGGCTGTCAATCGATTAACATAATTATGAATTGAATGAGAGTCATGAGTTTAATCGTGATTAATCACAGCTTAATTGCACATTTTTATCTGTTCTAAATGTACCTTAAATAAATACGTTTTTAATACTCTAACATGAGCATGGACGAATATGAATGCTTTATGCAAATGTATGTTTATTATTAGAAAAACCAAACTTAACATAAAGCATTAAGAAAAAATATTCTTGTAATTATTGTGTTTTAAATTATGTAAATCATCAGGACACCAAACGGAACTTTTGTTATGTTTCCACACGGACGGTTTTAATTGCCGGATGCTTGCATCATGGCAGGTTTCGGTTCTTTATTTAAGATTTGGTGCATCAGCAAAACAAATGTTTAGTAATTAAAAAATAATTTTTCAGAATATTTTTTTTTTTAATACCTGAGTAAAGGATGTTGTGAATAATTGTTGTTGCGTTAAATGTTTTAATATTACCTCTTTTATACTAATTATTTTATATTGTAAATAAAAATTGCCAAAATTGTGCACTGCTTTAATCGCGAATTGATAAAAATTTGTGGCATTAAAATTTATTTGCCTTAACACGTTATTAACATGGGAATTTTGACAACCTTAATATATATGGGTGTATAGTATATATAAGGTCTGTATGAAAATATTTTACATAAAAGCTTAATCATTAGTAAAAGTTCTAAAGTACTAGTATAGTATAAAGTTTTTTCTATAGTGCTTTTAACAATGGACATTCTCTAAAAGCAGCTTTACAGATTAAAGAGTAATAAAACAAAATATTGTAATATAAGTGAATTTTGTGCATTTATCCCCAATATGCAAGCCTGGGGTGACTGTGGCAAGGAAAAACTCCTTTGGTTAGTCTGAGGAAGAAACCTTGAGAGGACCAGACCCAGATGGGAACCCATCCTTATTTGGGTGACAAATAAGGATGGGTGTGTGATTATAAATCATTTAAACTATACACTGGAGAGTGAGAAATACCATGAGCACCGAAGTGTGCTTATGAGTAATGTCCCTTTTACAGTCTTACACAGTCAGTTGAAGTTGTGGAAACAGGAGCTCCTGAGCAACTCATAAAATAGCTCACTATCTGAGATCACTATAGATCCAACACCAACTCCAGAAATGCCAGAGCCTTTAAATGTTCAATGATGGAGAAACAGCAGATGTAGAATGGTTTTTTTGAGTACCAATTAAGAGGTTGTTTATCTTTAAAGTCCAGTGTCCAACTCTACATGAAGCAGGATACACATGGCACTGGTACGTCTCGAGATAGTTCGGGATGTTTGCTGGCGCAGCAACTACTCTTCGAAGGTCCATAATCTTCATGAGGTGGGACATAACTAAAGCTGGCACAATCTCTGGATGCCTCAGGATTGGTAGATTAAGTGGAGCAGTGGAGATGAATTAGCATATCTGCTGTTCATAATATTAACAAGCACAAGATGATAATGTGCATTTGATCAGATGTACTGGAGCACAAGGACATGATATGTGATGTGTTAAGTGTTATGTGTAGGTCTTGCTAAAAAGATACATCTTTAATCTGCGTTTAAACTGAGAGAGTGTGTCTGAGCCCCAAACACTGTCAGTAAGGTGATTCCAAAGTTTAGGAGCTAAATGCTCTACCACTTTTAGGGGACTTTGCTGTTCTAGGAACTACAAAAAAATCAGGAGATTTGAGATACCAAAGTAGCGTGTTAAAGTACTGGATAGATAAATGGGAGCTAAACCAATTAGGGATTTGTGAATAAGTCCCAATCGTCAGTAGTCGATTCGAAACTTAACAGGTAGCCAGTGTAGGGATGATAAGATTGGAGTTATATGTTCATATTTTCTCAACCTTGTGAGAACTCACCTGTATTCTGGACTAACTATAGCTTGTTTATTAATAATGAAGGACAACCACCTAGTCCAGTCTGGAGGTTATGAAATCATGGACGAGCTTCTCTGCATCAGATATAGACATGTTTTTTAGCTTAGCAATATTAGTAAGGTGGAAGAAGACCATGTACCTGTTTTTGTAGACCTGTTTTTGCAATGTGGGTAATATGATTTTCAAACGACAAGTTATATTACATCCTTCTAAATGCAAGTTGAATTGCTAAAGCTCCTGTGAACTTCTTTTTGATGAGCAATTTCTCTGTCTTAAAAGAATTAAATAATTGAAAGTTATGTGCCATCCAATCTTATATGTCTTTAACACACTAGCCATTTGAGATGTTTCTTCTGGTTTGGATGCGATATATAGCTGGGTATCATCAGCATAACAATATAAACTAATCCCATGTCTTCTAATAATATTTCCCAGGGGAAGCAAGTATATTGTGAAAAGCAGGGGCCCTAGAACTGAACCTTGTGGCACCCCATATTTTACTTGCATTAACCTGGTTAGTTCTCTGTATCTTCCCGTGGGCTCACCACCTGCAGGAGGGACCGTAAGGGACGGTGCTGTGAGGATTGGGCAGCAGTCGAAGGCGGGGGCCTGCTTGGACTGCTGCCCCCGCGACCCGAATTACGGATAAGCGGGAGAAAATGAATGAATGAATGAATTCTCTGTAAAATCTACAAAATAGTAACGATCAAACAGGTAGGATTTGAACCAACTTAATGCCTGTCCCTGAATGCCGATGTAATTCATTAAGTGATCCAGGAGAAATATATTATCTATATTGTCAAATGCAGCACTAATATTTAGTAAAACTAACAGAAACTTGCAGCCTTGGTCTGAAGCTAAAAACAGGTCATATGTGATTTTAACTAGTGCAGTTTCGGTGCTATGATGGGGCCTTAAACCTGACTAAGACTCTTCAAAGATGTTGTTTTCTCATAAAAAGCAGCATAACTGGGCAGAAACAATCTTTTCTCAAATATTAGACATAATGGGACGGTTTAAAATTGGTCTGTAATTTGATAGTTTGTTTGGATCTAAATTAGGTTTCTTAACAAGAGGGCTTAATAACTGCCCACTTGAGAGGTTTAGGGACATGACCTAAAGATAGTGAGGAGTTAATAATATTGAGAAGAGGCTTTCCAGTTGTATGTAACACTTCTTTTAGTAATTTATTTGGAATAGGATCTAACAGACATGTTGGTTTAGCTGTGGTGATAAGATCATACAGCTCTTTCTGTCCTATACTTGAAAAGCATTGTAATTGTAATTGTGGAGCCTTAAGTGAGACTGAATCAGGAGATGCTGTCAGAGGTTGGACCTCCACAATTTTGTTTCTGATACTTTCAATTCTTTCAGTGAAACATTCATAAAGTCCTCACTACTAAACTGTGACTTTTCAGATTTTAGATTTTTATGTTAGTCTAGCCACTATTTTAGCCATACATATATATAAAGAAAATAAATATAAAGAAAATAAATACAGAAAATAAATATAAAGCAATGAAAAATGTGCAAAAGCTGATAATCAAGTGCACTAAGGATATGTATATGTATATATACAATATTAGGCAGGATGTACAGTATGTAAGCTATATCAAATATCTATATGAGATATTGTTAAGTCTAGTGTTTGATCAAATATCAAATATCTATTTGAGATATTGTTAAGTCTAGTGTTTGATTAAAACGATGAGTTGGTATAGTAATGTTTTGTTAAATCCCAAAGGAAGTTTAGAAAGTATGTAAATTAGAGTCCTAAGGCATCATTTGCATAATTTATGTGAATATTTAAAATCTCAGCACTTGATAAAGCAGCACTTTATCAAAATTGGCCAAGAGGTGTGAAAGAAAATGAGCAAACTCTTGAAAAAAATCAACATGGGATAGCACTTCAAATGATTTAAACCTGAATCCTAATCTCTGACTAACATTAAGAAGGGCGCTATAAATGGTTCCCACACCACTTCCATGACCAGTCTGACGAGGCTCATGCTTATACTGTATGCATATCCTGACACGGTAGACTTATTAAAACCAATGTAATAATTTGGTGTAATCCAGGTTTCTGTGAGACAGAGTACATTGAGATTATTATCTGTGATCTTTTACAATGAGTGTTTTGGGTACTGTAGTGTTTGCTCATTTGACATCTTCCTGTTTTAAGATTATTTCTGGATCTTGTAGTGTATTTATTCCTTGATCTTACTACCATTAATACTGATGCACCACCTGGTAAGCTCTGGAGCGCTCTGGATAGTTAAACACGGGCAAGAAAAAAAAAGTTTGCATAATTCCGACTTTTTTTCTCGCAATTCTGACTTTTTTTCTCACAATTCCGACCTTTTTCTCTGTATTCCGACTTTTTCCTGCGAGTAAGAATTGTGAGAAAAAAACGTTGTTTTTTTTATGTGGTGGAAACGGGCTTTCATATAACACAGAAGATGCTGTAGAATAAAAAATGGCGGAACGGTGAGAAAAGATTCAGGCCAAAGAACACAACAGAAAGTTTCCAAAGTTTGGGATTGTACCATAAAGAAAACACAATGCGTTTACCTTTTTTAAAGTCATATAAAATAGAGTTTATTAGTTTTATTAAATGGGTTAAGTTTTCACAGATATTGTGTGCAGTTTCAGCAATAAAAATTTGAATCTTTCTAAAAAGGAAACAAAGTACAAAGTTCAATGAGTGAAATGTTAAAGATTAGAACATTTTAAAATATAATGTGGCAAATTTTGATTAATGTTAATTAAATAAATCCATGAGGGAGTCTGTGGAATTAGTTAAAGAATTTCCTGGCTAAAAAAAAACTTGGGAACCACCATAATACATTAATAGTGAAAGCAAAAGATCAGTACGCTGTGTGTTTATTTAAGCTCCACACACCCAAATTATTTCTCTATAAAAGGCAAATTACCTTATTTTCATTATTTGTACCTGAACTATTAGGTCAAACTTTGATTGTTTAAAATAAACGTGATATAATCTGTATGTAAGCTGTAAATTCATTAACCCTAACAGAATTGAGGTTTTTGCTTGTCATGGCTTAATGAACAGCACATTTAGAGATCATGTCAAGTTTCCTTGCACTGCTATAAAAAGCAGCCGGAGTCTTTTAGGCAGGGTTTAATTCGGTCAATGAACTATAATTGGCCTGCCAAAAAAGCTCCTGCAGGACATGTCATGTGAAAGCACAGTTAATGCAGCCGTTGCTGAATTGCACAACGCTGCAGCATAAGGGCACATTTTAGCCTTTTTTCACAAGAAAAGGGGTCACTTTTTAAATGGTATTTCATTTTGCTTTTTAATTAGTCATTACACTGGTACATCGATTTTAAGTGCATGTTTGTTATTGCATTCCCCGATATTTTTCGGATTACTGAACTTTTTACTGTTGCAGAATGCAACAGTTTTTTTGTAAAATTATTACCAATGGGTTAGTTAGTTGGATAATAGTAATGATTTTTATGCTATGTATATTTTAGCCCAGCTAGGAGAATTTGGAATTCTGTCCGGTATTATTGAGTGCCACTAAAATTTCCAAAGTAATAAAACATGCCTAATGTGAAGTGAAATCACTTTTACCATTCTGAAGTTTAATTTTCTATAACACATCCCATATACTTTTTTTTTATTTTTTCACTTTTATTTTTTATTTTATATTTTATTCTTTCCCTTCAACAGCTAAACCACTTTCAGCATAATAGTGCCCATGTAAACAAAGTAAAGTCTATTTAGAAGGTTTGCCAAGGTTTGATTGGAGGAACTTGAGTGATCCTAATTCCCACTGTACACCTTTGGGATGAACTGAAACACAGACTGCACCCAGACTTCTTCGCTCAACATCAGCCTCACTCTAAAGTTAAGAGGAAAACCTTCACAGAAGAGTGAAGATTATTATTAAAAGTAAAAGGACTAACTCTGGAAATTCAGAAAGAACATATGGTCAAATCGTTACCATAGCGCAAAAAGAAAATCACATTACTGTGACTATGGCTATTCTTTTTTTTTATTGTTAAGAGGATCGATTTGCTTTTTAATCATCTCAGAATGACACCAATACATTGATCCAGACCACATTTTCAAATCAGGGTCTTGATCCAGTACTCTAAAGCTTAATCCTGGCTCTGTCATAGTGCAGAGTCAGCTTTGCATAAGAATGTGCAAAGCTTTCACATCCAGTTTGCATGGATAATGTCCAAAACATCCAGTCTAACATTTAGTTTGCATGGAGAAGCCATTAAAAATGTTTAATTGATTAAAAATGATAATTGCATAGTGTGAGCTGGGCCATCAGGGGAAAAAAAGATGATATTACTACACGTTACTTTATTCAGACTTTTTCTTCTTGTCATTGTGCAGTGTCTAAACAAACATAGCATGGGAAATTGATTTCATTGTCAATCTGATTAAAAGTAAACAATGCAATAAAAGTAAATAGATTGTGTATTATAAATGGATGCATATCACAAAATTCAATGAGACCATTATCTTAGTCTGTTCATCTGTTTATTGCGCATGTAAGCATGATTAATTATTATTGCTTAATTAGGGCTTTATTATAGCCCTTGTTTGCTTGATTATCATCCATGTTAATAGATGTGCACTGTTTCTCTTTCAGACAACACATACGTCTCAAACTCTGAGAACAACGATGATGTATTAGTCACAAGAGATCCCATACCAGTTATTTTCCATAGAATTGCCACAGGTAAATCTTTTGCCGATATAATTAAAATTAATATAATGCTTTGTCTCTCTATTAATTATCATTGTTAGATCCAACATATGCGTACAGGAATTGATTGATGGAGGTGTGCAGGACATGAGATTTTGAAACGTTTTATTTTGTCACAAACTTCAGCGCATCTGTGTGAAAACAATCTCATTTTGCAGCTGGAAGGCTGATTTCAGGTTTGCTATTCAGTTTGTCTATTGATTGACCATGACGCTCAGAACCAGATGGCAGTTTTTAAATTCAGCAGCTTATCCTGAGTTTAATGATTGTTTAAGAAGTAATTCTTGTACATATTGTCTTTTAGTGGTCACATATTTTTTGTAACTTGAATAGACCACAAATGGCCATTATTTTCTGGTAGTCGGTAGATTGGTACATTGTAATATATTCTGGGACATTCTGTAATTATACAGTTTGGGCTTAGAGTTGAAAAGTTTTTTTGGGAAAATACTTTAAATACATGCAACTACTCGATCCCCCTCCAGGAACTCATAGATAACAGCCACTTATAATGGTTTACCTTTCATCTGTAGGTGCTATTGTGTATAAGATTTCTTAGTAAGCTCTTGGCTTCAGTGTCTGAGAATGTACTGAAGAATCTCTCTGAATGATATTCCCTCAATTGGTGATCCAAAGGTGGAGAGCACTGTGCAAGAAATTCACTCCCAAATCTCCCATATGTATAGGTGTTGAGTCGGGTCAGGGTCAGGTGGTTGTAAAGGTCAAAGCAAATAATATATATCAGTTTAATCTTCATCAGGCCACTCAGTGAGCTCTTAGGTCCTGAGGATAGACTGCCTTTAGGATAGAAATGAAATCCGAACAGAAAAAAAAAGGGATCAGTCATAATAATTTTGTATTTCTTTACTGTCATTCTTCCCTCTAAATGTAAAAAATTGAATCTAAACCATTATAGCAATACGTCCCTACAGCATAACAGAGCCACCAGTTTCTCCTTTAATGTGTCACCCGTCTGTAAATGGCAGATGGTATAGAGTCATGAGCCTGTGAGTCATAGGCATCGCGGTTCTTAATAAACCAAGATCTCTATTTTATGTTTCAGCTTCACCAATTTTTTTTCATGTTTATCAGCACAACTTTCTCTCAACATAAGCCATTCCGTTTTTCAACCATAGAGATGTTTATCAGCACAACTTCTATGTCTAGATCAAATATTTTTCCCCAGTGGCCTCATATTGACCTGGTGTGACATACAGGCAGCTATGACCTGGTGTACACAGAGAGCTGTTAGATTGTTCAAATCATTAGCAGCATGGCTAATCACAGCAGATAAAGCTTCAGGCTCCAGATCTAAATCCCAGGAGTGATGACAAGGAGATTTAGCATTTCGTGATTAGTGGATTAAATGGGGATGTGTTATTCAAGGCTCGCTTGTGGTATAGGCAGCATGTGAATGTGGATATGTCTATCGCATTCGCAGTGAAGAATATGTCCTTAATCAATTTCAGCACAAAGTCAAAACGAGACAGAATGCAAGAAAAACTTGCATGTATTATTGTCAATTTAATTAGCATATGTTTGATAAATATTATATTATTGCATCATAACTTTGATAGTCATCTTAATGGGTTTAGATTATGATCAGTAATTTTCTGTTTTGTACAGAGATAAGGACAGCTAACGATGACAGCTGCCTTTCCATCAAGTCAAAGCTTCATATTGACAAAAACCCAGTAAGCAAGATACCTCAGATATTCATTCATGAAGAGAAATTTTACACGCTGCAATATCTAATAACTGTCTTCTTATATTTGCAGTGCCATTATGCTATAGAAGAGGATTCAGAGGGAGATAATGACTCTGAAGAATTCTACTATGGTGGTCAGGTAAGTGTTACATTTTTTTTTCTTTTTCTACCTTAATACAAATATAGCAAGAAATTGCGTAGCCGTTAAGCAATCAAGTAATTAGCCAACATTTTGGCTTTGAAAGTTGGTGTTTTGTCCTGATGTCCAATATGTCTGTCATAATAATAATTTGATTATAATATTATATCCTAATATATCATAATTTCTTTAGTATTTAAGTATGTTTCATTTCAAGGTTTTATTGATGATTCCACATTTTGTGTAATTTTGTCACCCAAATGGGTTCCCCTTTTGAGTCTGGTTCCTCTCAAGGTTTTTTCCTCATAACATCTAGGGGAGTTTTTCCTTGCCACAGTCGCCACAGCTGCTCATCAGTAATAAATACACACCATTCACCTTCACTGTTGATTTCTGTAAAGCTGCTTTGAGACAATGTCTGTTGTGAAAAGCGCTATAGAAATAAACTTGACTTGACTTGACTTGATTCTTTTTTCTCAAATAACATCCTGTTGATTGGTGTAGTGCAGCAGGTGGGGGTATTTGTAAGTACACACTGTGGATACAGCACTGAAGAGCATCACGAAAGTTTAAACCTACGATAGCTGTTTATCAAATTCAAACTTGTGTTTTGAGGCTTGTTTTTTTTTCTGCTTGTTAATTTGTCAGTGATTTAGAACTAATAGCCTGAACATGAAATCTTGAACAAAATCTAGCTACAATCATTAATCATTCATAATTATGTAAAGTCAAGACACTAAAGGGAGCCAAAGACTTAAGATCTCTTTGCTCTATACAGCCATTAGTATACGTATGAATGGAGGTAAGAAAAAGGTTTCCATCATACAAATACGAATGTCTGCACCAGCGAGTTCTTCTTAAATGACTCATATACCGGTTCACTGGTGAAAATCCATTATAATAAAGTCAGGGCATGTGATTTACCCTCGATTTACCCTCAGTGAACCAGACTCATGGCAGACTTTCATAACTGATTAGAGAGCCGTCGTTTAGATGAATATGGATCCTCTACAGTCCTTCAGTGGCTGTGAATGCACACTGGCACTCGCTCACAGTAATGTGGCCCCATTACAGCTCTGACATCCATTGTGGTTCGGGAAACATTCAATCACTGCAAGCTACATCATCATCATCACTTAAGATCCTTTGGGGAAAAGTTATATCTCAACATTGAGGTGATTAGTTAGTGGTATATTAGGAGCTCAGAATGTTAGGAAAGAAGAAGAAATATTTGTTTATTTCACCTAGTATATTAAAGTTTTCTCAGTGTAAAACTCACATTATCATGGCTGCTTATTCTTATATTTGCTTCTCTGTTTCCATGAAGGAATTTTGATAGCGTCAGTAAAGAGGAGCACAAGCCAACAGTTGAAAAATTGCTAATGCTTGTCTGCCGCGATGACATTGCTAGCATGGTTACAGTGATGTTTAATAGCACCAGAAACTAAATGAGCAAGGATTTCCTTTCTTTCTCACCATGATGTTTAATATAATTTGCAATAAATGCTGGACTTCAGAATGCAGTTCAGTTGTCTGATACTGAATAATGATATAGATTCGGCTAGTTAGATACCTTGGTGTTAATGTTGTTATTAGCATGAAAGTTAAAGTTTATAATCTGTTTGAGCAGAGTGTACAGATAAAGCGAGATCAAGAGCTAAATCCCACTGGCCTGACTATCAGTGGGTAGTCATAGGCATTATAGGTAATGTGGAGAACGAGATGATCAGAGCCTAGAAATGACATTTTTTGAAAACTTGTTCCAGGTTTATATTTCCCTTACACAGTTTTGCATTTTATTTTATTAGCGTTACAAATGGAAATGAACATAAGCATTGAATTTGGATAGTTATAATAACCTTGTTATTCATGGACTGTTCGATAAGTGGCATCTGCGAGCTGAAATGTGTCTTGCTGTTGTTCGCTTTCACTCACTAGCAGTGAGAAAAACATAGAGATTATTCATGGATCTCATGGGAGATTTTGAACGCCTTCTCCGTTCCTGAAATTCTGCTTCCTTCATCCTCACAGTGCTAAAATGAATAAAAACATTCTCAATATAGCATATGAGATGGATTATTTCTGGTGTTATCTCAGGACATATTTTAACTTTGTGTCTAAAAGTGGGAACAGTTTTGACCTCAGTCTCCCAGAGTTTCTTGGATAAAGTTAAATAACTACACTGCTGAGTTTATTGCCTATGGCTCAGCATTTGTCCTAATGTGTGTGTGTGTGTGTGTGTGTGTGTGTGTGTGTGTGTGTGTGTGTGTGTGTGTGTGTGTGTGTGTGTGGTTTGTGTGGCAGGTGAATTATGATGGGGAGCTTCACAAACACCCACAGCTGGAGGCTGACCTGGTAGCCGTGAGGGAGTTATATGGCCATCATGCAGTATCTCTCAGGTATCTTCTTGTCTTTTTGCTTCCTCTACTGTAGTTCCCTTGCAGATCATATTCCTGGCTTAGGATTTTTCTTTCAGTTTGGATTGTTGTATTTTGTAAGTGTTGCTACCAGTGGGTTTGTATATTAAAAAGGACATGAAAAGGACATAGAATCCATAAAAAAAATAATAGCATTCTATATCATTATGGTTTTAGAGAATTGCAATAGTGTTGTACTGGGATCAAATTTAAAGAGATGTTCAAATGCTATAGCAGAGGGCATTTTTTTTTTATTATAATGTCAGTCACTTTTATTAATGTTCATAATGTATATTTTGATAAATGAATTTTGCAAGCTTGATCATGGGTGCTTTCTCTGTATTTGTTGTGTATTTGTGTAATGGCACCACAAGGTCTTTACAGTGACATTAAGTTCATACTTTGAGGGCCAGTAAGAAAAAATATGGGGACAAAGTGGCAGAGGAATGTTTGACTTGGTTGTAAGTGATGATGAGAATATTTATTATGTACGTAATTAACAAATTCAATGTAAATCAGTATAACAACTTATTACTGGGACATTTGCAGTTGCACAATAGAATATCCTACATAAATGTATAATTAAGCCAGAGAAGCAACTCTTATGGAATTTTTATCCTAAAAGTCACAGCAAAGGCAAACAACTCCCTAATCGCTTGGATTAAACAAATTTTTGGACCGATCCTAATTTTTCGACCAAACCTTTAATGCTTATTATTGATGACAATACTGTAAGAAAACAATATTGTGAAATCGCCCAAAGTATTTCAGCAATTTACTGCAATAACTGCAACTTAAAATAAGAACCAAATTACCTAATTATAATTAGTTTGTGTGACTGTAGAAGAAGTGAAAATGTGAAACACAGTGCATCCGGAAGGTATTCACAGGTCTTCACTTTTTTCACATCTTGTTATGTTACATCCTTATTCCAAAATAGATTATTGTCATTATGGGGTATTGTTTATAGAATTCTGAGGAAAATAATGAATTTAATCCATTTTGGAATAAGGGTGTAACATAAAATGTAGCATAATTGAAACGCTGTGAAGATTTTCCAGATGCACTGCATGAGATGGGGGGAAAAAGAGAAATAATAAACGGCTGTTTTTTTTTCTTTTCAAAGAGAAACCACAAGTGAGCACCTTTGTTTTTGTTTTGAGATTTTAATTGTCTTCCATTAGTGAGCAATTCTCAACTAATCACTGATATCAAGCATAGGACCCTTTTTCCCCACAGCCTATGTACATTTTATAGCGTAGGTCAGACAAAGCAGGTTAGAAACCCAGTTTTTATGTTTCTTGTTTCAACCTGGCATTTCACCATGGCATTATTAATGTATGTGTGAAAATTGTGAACTGGGGAAACTTTACTTGTTGTACTTTAAATTCAACCCAGTAACTGGATCCGCTTGTGATTTATCTCTAAATCATTCCTCTAACAGGATTAGCCTGCTTCAAGTACTGACATGCTCAACCTCCCCATTGCACTGTGATCACAGTCTTTCTTGACATTCTCTCATTTCCAAATAAATAAAAATTGTTTATTAGTGAAGGTGTCAGGGTTACAAGCACGAGTCGGAAGCGGAAGTAACTCTATCATGTTTATTACTATAAGTTCAGAAACACTAACACAAGTCAGGGAGAGTTACGAACCGTAATGCGGGTTTGGTCCGTAATGTGGGTATAATCCTTTCAGGAAGGCGTAATCCGTTTGGGGGAGTATAATCCATAAGGAAAGTAATGTCCGTAAGGAAACGGGTAATCTGGAAAGCGAGGGTAATCCATAGGACAGAAAGAAGGAGCAGGAACCAGCAGGGAATGCTGGCAGTAAGGAACCAGCTCGATCACCGTAGCCATCCAGTAGGTCCGACAGCCAGTGAGGCTGGCACGGGAGTTTATAAAGGGGAACGGGAATAAGGAACAGGTGTCGGTGGTTAATGCCAGGAGCGGCAGAGAGGGAGGCAGCATGAAAGCCTCTGAGGGGGGCGTGGCAGGTGGATCCCTGACAGCAGGACTGTAGCTTGACGAAGATTTTGACAATTTAGGCTGATTTGCTGCATATGCCAGAATAGTTTCTTAGTGAACTGCTTATGTCAGTGCCTTACTGAATTATTGCAAACTTTATGTTATATATCATACACAATCACTCCAAATCGAAGAAGAAACAACAACAAAAAAGGAAAACAAATACATGAATTAATTTGATTAGAACCACATTTATTATTATTATTATTATTATTATTATTATTATTATTATTATTATTAGAAAATAAGTTATTGACTCGAAGGGATTCTGTAAATAAATTGTCATTTCGGAAACATTTATATTATTTGTCATCTGCCCTCCGTCACTATGAATAGTGTTGTGTTTTTTAATCATGGCCTGTTTCTGTGGGGTATACATATGAGGTTACACTCATACAAGATCTCACAAAAATGAGTAAACCCCTCACATTTTAGCAACCATTTTATAATATGTTCTCCTCCATAATGACATCACAGAGCTGCTGGATGTTAGACACATGGTGCTTCTCACAGGTCTGGAGACATACTTGGCCACCCCATCACCTTCACCTTCAGCTTCCTCAGCAAGGCAGTTGTAATCTTGCCAGTGTTTTTTTGGGTCCTTATTATGTTGGAAAACTGATGTTTGGCCCAGTTTCTGAATGGATGGCATCATGTTCTGCTTCAGAATGTCACAGTACATGCTGGAATACATGTTTCTTTCAATGAACCGCAGCTCCCCAGTACCAGCAGCTTTCATGCAGCCCCAGACCATAATGCTACCACCACCATGCTTGACTGTTGGCAAGACACAGTTTTCTTGGTTCTCCTTACCAGGGCGTCACCACACATACTGGACACCATCTGAGCCAAACAAGTTTATCTTTATCACCAGACCACAGAACATGGTTCCAGTAAAGTCTTCAGCAAACTGTTTGCAGGCTTTCTTATAAACCAGCTTCAGAAGAGGCTTCCCTCTGGGACAGCGGTCATTGACAATTTTCTGACTTGTTGCAGTTTATGTACTTTATGCTACAGGCAACACATGAGGTGATTGCTGAAATATGATTTGATTAATAATCTTGACTAAATATGCACTACTTGTAGCAGCACAACCGAGCAAAAAGCAATAAAAAGAACTCATGGGAATAATTGAATACATATTCATGGAAAGAAAATTGTAATACATAGCTCAGTGATTCAGATGTCAGTGTTTAGGCCAGCAAAAAGGCCTTGCTGGCCCTGACGGCACTTTTTGATGATATATAGTATTGATTGTAAAGGTGCTGGTTCTTGAAACAAAAGTGTGTTGAAAAAAAACAGAAACAGGTTTTCAGAGAAGGTTGCTTTAATCATCAAAGGTACTGTACATATTCACATATTCTTAGCAATCTAATAAATATTTTATTCCAAGGCCTCATTCTTGCCTATTAAATGATGCACGGTTTGATTACAACTCAACTTTTTTTTTTTTTTTACAGTTATTATTACCACAGCAGATCGTGACAGCATCTGTGTTCTTAATCCTGAGATACTGTGCAGGCTTGACACATAGAGTATGTGGGAATCGTTACAAATAGTGCCAAGCTGCTGCAAGAATAATTATTCATCTCTAAATCTGTTAGTTCATACTAACACACCAATTCAAAGCATATTTTATGAATGTTATAGCCTGTTTGCCTGATTTGAAGAAAGTGGAAGAGCTTATCTTTTGTAGTGTCAGTGTAGTGACCTTGTTAATTTTTGCCTTTTTGTTTGTTTTAACAAGACAGTGCAATGTGCAAAAGTCAAGTGTGTAAAGTGTGAATGCGAGGCCACGTAAGATCTTTACAGAAATTAGCGTGTTTTTTTTTCTTATTTAGAAGTCATGTTTCAAAAACAAACAGGCATTTCAGAACTGATGTTTATTTTAAAAACGTATTGGATGTTAGCTGAGAGCATGGTCAAGATAAGTCAGATACTGTACTATAGCAGGCATTTTGTGCAAGTATGCACATATCACACTCCTAGTCAGATTTCTAAAATGAATACATAAATACACATTTTTATATAGTTTTTTAGAATAGGAGCCAAAAACAACCTGACAAGGCAATCACTGGTAGTGAAGGCTGGATCGTATTTTCCGAATAACAAATTAACTAACCGATTATGGATACTGGGTAAAAAAAAAACTTAAAATAGTACTGAACTTTATTACAAAAATAAAAAACATTACTAAATCATGAAATTAAGCTGAATGGAATAAATATGAATATATTCATTATATTAATAAATATTGAGGTAACTAAAAGACACGCATTTAAACTGAAACAAAAAGTAACACTCCAAATAAATAAAAACACTTACATCCAAAAGGAATCAAACAAAAAGCACCTGGCATTAGTGATTCACCTTTGGAAGCCGCTCTTGTACTGTTTAATGCAACCCAGAAAAACTATCAGTTTGGATTTTTGCCAATCCATTCCAGAAATCAACTTTACTGTAGGTGCAGATTAATCGACAAAACTGATGAATAGGTCGATCTCTAGTACGTAGCCATTTCAATTGTAATATTTATAAAGAGGCCAAAAGGGATAATGGGGATTATAGATAAAGATCATACATCAGAAATGCATGTACACCACAGTATCCTTGTTTTTCGTGCAAAGAATGAGAATGTTTTTATGATGCAGACTGGAAAGTTCACTGAAACCTGCCGATTATATTGTAGGAATGTGCTTCTTATTTTTACATTTCATGGATGTTTTTTTTTTCTTGACATTTTAACTTCTTTTCACATTCTCCGCTCCAGGGAAATCAAGCCATCATATTGTTTCAGAGAGGTTCAGAAAAGAATAAGTTTTATGATGACTGAACTATAATAGTTATGACCTTTTATAATTCGTAATGAAGTCTGTAGAAGTACCCTTTTAACTTATGTTTACAGTGATCTGCTGACAAAACTAATCAACCTGAGTCTGAAAAGTGGAGATATAATCCTGCTAATTCGTCTCCAACAAATGTAATGTGCTGCTAATAGCTCCTGTAATAGAACAGAAGGTCAAGTAATTGTCTTGATCTTCAGTTAATAGAGGGAGGGAGATTTGTCCCATATGACTGCTCTTTCTGTATTTGTTGGTCAGAGAATCTATTAAATCTTGGTCACCCGTTCAGAGCTAGAGGTCATGGCCATATTCTTTCGCTTTTTTTCTGCAATTCATTTGACTGTGATAGTTCTTCACGAGTTACTTATATAAAACTTTCAAACAATGCAATCCTTTGTGGTTCTTTTTGAGATTAATTTGTTACAAGATCTACAATCTTAAACAGTGATGAAAATATGAACGTCACATAGTCACCTGTAATGACAGATTTCACAGATTTGCATTGCCTTTCAGTCGTCAGCGCTAATAGATTTTCTCATTAATAAAACCCCACACACTCCTGCGCTGTAAATATCGAACATGATGATTGAGTCAAGATTGGATTTTACACACCCGACACCACAGGATGATATGTGAAGGTGATCATTTAGACCAGCCTGAAATCAGACGATCGTTCAGATGATAACTTTGAAAATGAGCTTGATTACCCTCTAATGTTGTCGAAAGGTAGCTGTTGCTTCTCCTGCATAAAAGCAACTGAAGAATGTGTAGCATCAATTTGCATGGTTGTGTCTACGCTTTCAAATCTTGACGGTTTATCAGCATAACTGTTAAAACACAACTGTGTAACTAAAGGCTTACTTTAAGGATGTTCTTAAAATGCTTAAATATGTTTTATATGTACATTATAAAAACAATCCTGAGGTGCATATCTAGTATAAATGCCTTTTTTTTTCTCTCTAGGGAATATGGTGCAATTGATGATGTAGACATTGATCTACACATCGATGTCAGTTTCCTTGATGTGAGTATAAAACGATAACACTTGTTTGCCAGTCCCAGATACTTGAGAGCATTACTAAAAATGCTCTATTTTGCATTTTTTTTTATTATTTATTACAACCATTTTCATTACAAGTTATATTGCTGGCAACAACTTCAGTGAAAGTAGTATGTTTGAAATATTCACATAAGTTTCTTAGTATTTAATTTGTTCTCTTTTTGCTTCAATGACAATCGAATGGATGCCACAAGTTTGTACAAAACCTTATGATCTACTTCCCATCTATCAATCCAATAAGAATAGATGAGACATAGGGAAAGCCAGATTTTTTTGTTAAAAGCAGCTATCATGCCCAATATCACAAACAGGATCTTGAATATAAAAAAATAATTCCAAATATTTTTTTTTATTTCTAATTTCAACTAAAAAACAATTTTTAATACCAGATAGTCAATGTGGTCTGATATTTATGGATGCCACTGTATGTACGGTAAGAATATAAGAATACATACTACTAGACTCTTTTGCAGGAGGAAATTGCCCTAGCCTGGGATGTGATCAGAACTGAACCTGTTATTGTACGCCTTCACTGCTCGCTCACGCAGTATCTCAATGGACCAGGTCAGAGCAAAAACACACACACACAGACACACACCCATACACTATGTAGACAAAAGTTTGTGGACACTTGAGCAAAAGATATATTCTTGCTTTTTGAACATTACATTCCACATTTAGTGCCCATTTGCTGCTTTAATAACCTCCACTCTTCTGAGAAGATGCTCCTCAATATTTTAGATTTTGGTTGAGGAGATTTGTCTTCATTCAGCCAAAAGGGTGTTAGTAAAGTCAAGTACTGATGGAGGGTTTGGTGGCCTGAGGTACAGACAGTGTTCTAAATTCAGATCTCTATAGCAGACCCAAGATCTTCCACTGCATCCAATGTAAACCAGCTGGCTTTGTGGAATTTTACATAGGGGCATTGTCAAGCTGGAACAGGTTTGGTCCCCTAGTTCAAGTGAAGGAAAAATTGTAATGCTACTGCATCCAAAGGCATTTAATACAATTGTATTCCCCCAAATTTGTGTTTGGGGAAGAACCCGATATGGCTGGAAAAGTCAGGTGTCACAGACCTTTTGTCGATTTTTATGTACATACATAGACACACGTTAACTTGTTTACTACTCGAAACATATACACATGCTTGAATCACTTTTAAAACTATATACTATATATTCATTATAAATATTGAATACTTCCTATAATGTCAGCTTATGTCTAATGTTTTATTGTAGTTCCCACCGTTGATGTATTTCAAGTGTCTACAAAAGACAGGTTTGGCCTGGGACATCAACTGAAAAAGTATGATTACAAACAATAGTCCTAAAAAAAGTCCTATATAAAATAAAATAAAAAAAATCCAAACTGATGCTACTGTCTGAATCCCTTATCAGGATAATGCAGACGTTTGTCACACAGCAGTGGAAGCATCATACTAAAGACAAGATTAACTGCCCACATAGCAAAAAGCAGACAGATAAGAAGGTGAAGTCTCCTCTGCACATCTTCTCAACTCTCCGCAGGTAAGAGCAACTCTGCTGCACAAGGTCATAATTGTTATTTATTTTTCTGATGTAGGAAATCCACTGCTGGTGGTCTTCTGAAAATGAAATAATATAAACATACATGTTGTAGCTATAGTATATACTTATATGCCTATTTAAAATGTTTACTCTTTCCTTACCTTCTTCTTCTTGTAAAATCTTCGAGTTTTCAGATTAGCAATAACGTTTGTTAGACTTCTCATTATCCACAGTCTCGGTTTGTATGACGACTACTGTCTTGTGTTAAAATATAATGCGCCTAATTATTTCAAGCTGTTAAGAATCTCCCTTTGTCTCTACTTTTCTCTCAGTGAAAATGGTTTAGATCTGATATAAAAAGAAACATCATTACAGAAAGCAAGTAACATTAGTAGAGATGGTGCACACACACAGTAATGCTTTTTTCCCTAGATTTCCATTTTCTAATTATACTTCTGCTGTTTTGTGTTAATTGAGGTCCCCCAGCTATCCCCCTCCCGGCTGCACAAAGAACAAAAAGAAGCTCAAGCATGAGCAGGATGGTGTGTCCAAATCTCATCGCTTTTTGCGCCGTACATGTTCGAGCACAGTGAAGCCTGAGGTGGACGGCTGTGCCGGAAAGCCACGCAAACTCTTGGGCCCTTCGCTGTCAGAGCAGACCCCTGGCCTCAAACCCCCTCAGCGGCTCTTGCCAAGGCCTGAGGAAAGCGTGATCTCACGGCCTCACCGACTCCTGCCACGCTCCGGCTCAGGAGAGCCTCGGTGTGATCGTAGCACAGGCGGCGACAGTAGTAGCATTCTGAAGCCTCACCGGCTCCTTCACCGCACCGATGAGCTGGACGGCCTCAAGCACCACCAGCGGATACTTGGCAGGTCCTGCTCTAGCAGTGCAAAGATGACCAAAGGCGAGACGCTCAAGGAGACATCTGGAGAGAGCCGTCGCCTCTCGCTCACCTCAGGGCTCATAGGCATCCTAGCCCCGGCGCTCTCACCTGCACCCCCAGTAAGCTCAATAAAGAGCATTCTAAAGCTCTGCACAGGCTTTCTTCCTGGTGTTAAACACTACTGAGTGCATGCATCATTTAGTATCTCTACTCTAATACACATGATTTGACTTAACTGATTATCAAGCTCTTTATAAGCCAAATTATCTGAATTATAGCACGGAAATAATAACGCGGTGTCATGTGATTACAGAGCTGTTATGTACCAACCTTAATTTACTGTAATGGAGATAATTTTTACTGAATGCGGTGTTTTATTCTCCTATCTGTGCACTAGATAATGTTTTTTCTTTTCCCTTTTTAATTTAAAAGAAAATGGGTTTGAATTACAGTGCAGTGCATCAATATTGCAGTGTCTGGATCGGTATATGTTTTGTCATTTTCTTTGAACAGCCAAACAACGGAGCCAAGTCTATACCAGTCAGAGACCGTGGCTTTCTTGTCCAGGTGATTCTTAATCCACCACATGCATTTCAGCAAAACAAAGGTGAGTAACCAGTGTCTAAATTATAAATCTACCCTTCTCATTGTAGACGATGGAGTATGCAGAGCAACGGATTCCGGTCCTAAATGAATTCTGCGTGGTCTGTGATGAACCTCACGTGTTTCAAAATGGACCAATGCTTAGGGTGAGTGTCCAGAACATGTGACTATGATACAAACAGAGAACAGATCCAATTCATAGCATCTTAGAACATTTTTCTAATAATATGTATGCTTAGCCTTTGCTTTTATAAATGCCTCTATTTGTTAAATAGCTGGCACCTTTGAAATATTACTAAGTGCAAACCTTGGAACTCGTAACTTGTTATTTTAACTTTTTTAGCATTTGTTTGAATTTGTTTAACCTACGCTATATGGGCAAAAGTTAGCACAACTAAAAGTTCACTTTACCCAAATTTATAATAAGCATGTAATTGTTTAAGATTTTCCTTCACTTGAACTATAGGTCTCAAAAGTACTTCATCATAATAGTGTCACTGTGCCCAAAGTGGAGCTCAATAAAGATGTCTTATCAAGTTTAATGTTGAAGATATTGAGTGGCCCGAGCAATGACCTCAACCCCACTGAAAACTTTTGGGATGAACTGGAATGTTGATTGAACTTCAGGCTTTTTTTACTTAACATCAGTGAATATCTTAATGTCCTTTGGCTAAATGAGCACAAATTCCCAAAGACACATTGTATGGGAAAGCTTTCCTAGAAACTTAGGACCAACCTAGACCAACTCTGTGTTAATTGCTGTGGTTTTGGTATATTGTTATATATGATATATTTTTGCCCAAACTTTTCACCTGCTATGCTGTATGGTTAAGAGACAGTGGTGTTGACTAAAAGACATAAAGCAGAGCTGGAGGTGGCAGAACTGAAGATGCAGAGAGAGTAACAAGGATTAACAAGATTAAAAATAAGTTTATTGGAGGTACAGCACATGTAGGACATTTTGGAGACAAAGTAAGTGAGGCCTGGTTGAGATGGTTTGGACATGTGCAGAGGAGGGACATACCCCATATCAGAAGAATGCTGAGGATGGAGCCGCCATGAAGGATGAAAAGAGAAAGACCAAGGAGGAGGTTAATGGATGTGGTGAGGGAAGACATGCAGGTAGTTTGAAAGAGGCAGGTGTAGAGGTCAGGTCACTGTGGCGACCCCTAACGGGAGAAGCCAAAAGAAGAAAAGGAAGTAGATGATGATATTTTTGCCCATATAGTGTTTAACAACAAAAACATCTATATAGCACCCTAACGTGTTCTATAGGTTGTCTTTCTAGGGAACCCTCCAACATTCTGTGTGTATTTCTACAGCTGGATGTATAATTCTGACAGAAAAAAAACCCCCCATTTTGTCTCTTCTTGTGTGGCTTTGGTCCAAATCTCACATTAGTGAGCAGAATGAAAGTTTGAGTCCCAGTTTGCATTTCTCAAAATATGTCTTAGAATGACATATTGCAAGCTTGTTCCCTTTCAGGAACTCGAGCTGTGTCGAAACGCTTGGGGAATGCGCCCGAATGTTCACGCTCTGAAATAATGTGTGTAATCAGTCAAAAATTGGACGCGAGCCATCACCGGTGGGGTGACATCACGACCAGGTGTATAAAACGAATATGAGTGGGGGCAGCATCAGCTTGTTACTGTTCAAGATGCGCTCTGTGTGTTTGTGTTGTCTGTCAGATTGTTTGTCAAAGAAGAAAAGAAAGTGAAAAAGAAAAAAAAATGGAAGCAGGCAAAAAATTTAAGCACACTTTCGCACAGCTTGTGTGTCGCTTGCTTGGGAGCGGAGCATGTGACGTCGGTTCTTTGGAAGAGCCCAGGTGGATCTGTTTGCATCTCGAGAGACGTCGCACTGTCCCCTCTGGCGCTGGACGCCATGGCTCAGGCGTGGCCATAGCTGCATCTTTATGCCTTTTCCCCCCGTCGCGCTGCTTCCACGAGTTCTGGAGAGAGTTTGCCGGGATGGAGTCTGTCTCCTCCTGGTAGCTTCAAGTAGGCTGAACAAACCATAGTTCATGGACCTGGTAGCTCTCTTTG
This sequence comes from Silurus aristotelis, assembly GCF_946808225.1. Lineage (NCBI taxonomy): Eukaryota > Metazoa > Chordata > Actinopteri > Siluriformes > Siluridae > Silurus > Silurus aristotelis. The sequence continues at coordinate 7,553,452 of NC_139596.1, forward strand.
AGCACCCTCAATGGAAGATTCCTCTGAGGAGGGATCTCTTTTTCCAGCTTGGGGGTGCCATATTTTACCCCTGCTCGGAGCTGTGGAGGCTGTGGCTGTGGCCCCTGAGGTCTCTCCCCCGAGGTGGTAGAGACCATTCTCCACTCCAGAGCTCCCTTCACGAGGAGGTTGTATGCTGTTCTGCCACCAGCTGGATCCAGTTCACTGCCCGGTTGGTTCAGTGCTGGATTTCCTCCAGGAACAGTTCACCTAGGGGTTATGGGTCCACCCTAAATGTCTACGCATCCGCTTTTTCGGCTTTTCATGCCCCTGTGGCCGGTCAATCTCTGGGCACAGACTCGATTGTAAAGCGTTTTCTCCACGGCAACCGGAGGCTGAGGCCCCCGGTACGACCTAGAGTGCCTGGGTGGGACCTGGCTGCCGTTTTTGGGGCTCTGTCTGAGCCCCACTTCGAACCTTTAGCTGAGGCATCTTGGAGGCACCTTCAAGACCATGTTCTTGTTGGCCATCTGCTCTATCAAGAGGGTAGGGGACCTGCAGGCCCTTTTTGTGGCCTCCTTCCGGGAGTTTACCCCGGGTATGGCCAGTGTCTTTCTGTACCCCCGTACGGGTTATATCCCGAAGGTACCCTCGGTCGTCACACAACCCGTAAGATTACAGGCATTCTATCCTCCTCCGTTCCAGGCCCCAGACCAGGAGAAACTGAACCGGCTCTGTCCGGTGTGCGCACCGGACACCTACGTCCACAGGCCGGGTCCTTGGAGAAGGACTGAGAAGCTGCTTGTCTGCTACGGCCATCCTAAGAGAGGCCCCCTCCCTCCCTGCTAATAAGACTCTGAGCAGGTGGTTTGTTGATGCTATCACATCATCTTATGAGTCCTCTTGTCTCCCCGTTACCTTAAGGGTCAGAGCTCACTCCACCCGGAGTGTGGCTGCCTCAATATCTTGGTCCTCTGGAGTTCCCCTCCAAGACATATGTAACAATGCGTGTTGGTCCACCCCGCTGACTTTTGTGCGGTTCTATAACCTAGACCGAAATGCCACCCCTGGCCCCTCAGTCCTCCTCTAGCTCTGTTGACAGACATACACTAGGCAGGAAATGGTCAGTCTGGTGCGATTGGACACTCTTTCCCAAAGCGTTTCTTCGCAGCTCGAGTTCCTGAAAGGAAACGTCTTTAGGTTACGTATGTAACCCTAGTTCCCTGAGGGAACGAGACGCTGCATCTATATGCCACACCTCCGGCCTCCCTGCAGCGCTTCCTTCTTCCTTACAGAAGCTGCCGCTGCCCTCACTCATATGTGTTTTATACTCCTGGTCATGCTGTCACCCCACCGGTGACGGCCAGCATTTTTGACTGATTACACACATTTTTTTAGAGCGTAAACACTCAGGCGCGTTCCCAAAGCGTTTTGACGCAGCGTCTCGTTCCCTCGTAACCTCGAGACGTTCTGCATATTTGTTGGATGATCAGTTTTAAGATGCGTTCAGTTTTTAACAGAGGTTTTTAGGTTACATGATAAGTGTTGCTTAAATCTAAAACTGCTTTTTACTGTATGTAAATATAATTTTGATGTATGTTTCTGCAGCCCACAGTGTGTGAGAGAGAGTTGTGTGTCTTTGCCTTCCAAACGCTAGGAGTCATGAACGAGGCTGCTGATGAGATCGCCACAGGTGCCCAGGTATACATACACACTTTTGGTTTTAACAGTGCCACATACATTGGCTTGCTTTCATGGATCTTCTGATTAATTTAATACTAACTGCAGGTGGTTGACTTGCTGGTATCTATGTGTCGCTCTGCACTGGAATCACCGAGAAAAGTAGTCATTTTTGAGCCATATCCCTCAGTGGTAGATCCCAGTGATCCTCAGTCCTTGGCCTTCAACCCAAGGGTATGATAAGCATTTCAGTACCTTGAAAGCTACATAGTGCTAATGCTCCTATTGTGACAGTTATTTCAAACTAATGTTCTACTTTCTTTCAGAAAAAGGACTATGATCGGGTAATGAGAGCTCTTGATAGCCTCACATCTATCAGAGAAATGACCCAGGTATTAATAATACACCATTTTTAAAGCATAGAAAGTGCTAAATACACAACTGGGTTTATCATTGACTCAGTTTGTGTTAAACAGGCGCCATATTTGGAAATCAAGAAGCAGATGGACAGAATTGACCCCCTGGCTCATCCGCTATTGCAGTGGTAGGATACGTCTCTCCATGCTTGTGCTGTATACTCATATTTTTTTATTTCTAATATTAACATCAGTCTTGGATGATTTTGATCATTTGTTATTAAAAATGTTTATTTACGATCCCAGATAGCAAATAAGTGATGACTCAATGTCCTTCCTACACTTACCACCTTCACCTGGCCTACATACTGCCACTGAAGGACGGAGCTAGATTTGCTATCTGGGATATATGATGTATCCATAGCTAAAGGTATATAAAAACTAAGAAATGTGTTGTTTACAGGGTTATATCCAGTAATAGGTCTCATATAGTGAAGCTACCAGTGACCAGAGTAAGTTATTTTAATTTCTCTGCTGACTGAACGCTTGAGCAGATTGTGCTTGATTTAAGGCTCTGTAGAAGTCCTGGAGGCATAAATCCTTGAATTTAATTTTATAGAAGTGCTTAAGGTTGTGAAATATGCTTGTAATTAACATTTTATTTTGCAACACTAGTGTTTTTCCATTAGCTTAGAACAATTACACTTAGCAGCATTGTGCAACAGTTATTAGAACCTTTGTATATTGAAATACTTTCATCATACACACTCAATACTTAAGGAGTTTGTAGCTCAGTGGTTAAGACATTCGACTTCTGATCGGAAGATTAAGAGTTCGAATCTCCATAACCACCATGCTGCCACTGCTGGGCCCTTAAACAAGGCCCCTAACTTTCAACTGTATAAATGCAAATTGCTATGGAAAAGGTTTAATGAATGTATTAATGTTTAATTAATGTAAATTTAATGTTTGCACTGAACTATAGACTATGCCAAGGTCTTTTGCGGTCCGAATGCAATGTGAATGATCCTTCTCTCCCAACAGCAACTAAAGTTTATGCACACCCCACACCAGTTCCTTTTACTCAGCAGCCCACCGGCCAAAGAATCCAACTTCAGAGCTGCCAAAGGCCACTTTGGGAGTACCTTTGCTTTCCAGTAAGTTACAGCGCTGATCGCATGATTATTTTCTTTTCAAATGTTCATAATTGTAATTCCACCCATATAAAGAAAAATATTTATTAATTATGCAGGATTAGAAGTGAAGAAATATATGTAATGAATAACATTGAATTAAGGCATTTGCAATCAAACGAATTTGTTCATTATTATAACAATAAAAAGCTGAACATAGTGGTCCAGGAATATAATTACTGATGAAGTTGTATTATCAACTTCACAGTGGTAAAGGTATGAATTCCCTAAAATAGCATTTTCATAAATGTTTTATTCCTCTTATACAACAGCAAATGATTTTAAAAGTCTGTTTATTTAAGTGGGCTATTTATATAACAGTGGGCTATTTGTGTTTATCACTTTATATTTGCATTTAATGCTCTGGAACATCTGCAAAACAAGTTCCTGTTATCACTTTGGTTACAAGCCCAAGATTTTTCTGTGGTTGAAAATGTATTCAATATTAAACTCAGACTGGAGACTTCATTTGTAAATACTTAATAAACATCAGAAAACCGTTGTCAAATGTTGTGAGAATTGGTGTCATTGGTGTTATTTTGTTAAATAACACGTTTTCTAAATTTTTCCCACCATCATACAGATGTTTATGAATTAGCCGTTACTATAAAAACAATTTAGTGCATTAATAAAACGTGTGACTTTATAGAATAAACTTGGATAGTTTGATAAGTGTGATTACTTTCAACAAACTGAAATGTGTAAAGAAATGTGTGTATGTCTAACTGAACTGGCTGTTTGTAATGGTTTGTTATGGTCTGTTCCAGTGGATCACACATAGAGAACTGGCACTCCATTTTGAGGAATGGTTTGGTTGTGGCCTCCAAGACAAAACTCCAGGTAATGACCATGAAAGCTGCATAACAAGCTCTTCTATATCTTTTAACTTGATATACTACAAAGTCAGGCTTTGTAGATAGATATTCCATCTTTTACTCAATAAAAAGCCTAATATTGTCTTATTTTGCTTTAACCACAGCTCCATGGCGCCATCTATGGGAGTGGAATTTATCTCAGCCCACTTTCAAGCATATCCTTTGGTTACTCAGGTCTGAATGCTGACAAACTATTTAAAATGTTTTACCCTGAAGGGTTATGTGTAATTGTAGGTCATATTAGCAATAATAATCTTTACACATGTTGATGAAACCCGTTTGCTTCTCAAAGGGATGAACAAAAAGCAGCAGAAAGTTGCGTCAAAAGACGAAACTGCTACAAACAAGACCAATATTCATCTGCAGGTAAAAACTGATCTTACACTGCTTTTATGTATAAGTTTTATATAATAAACTTATACAGATATGTAAAAAAAACACTTTTATTCATTGCAGTCACAGAAAAAAGGTCAGCAGCCACAGTTTCTGCAGAGTCGCAATCTGAAATGCATAGCCTTATGCGAAGGTACAGTACACAGCATGTGCACAACACAGCAACGGCAATTCATAACGATTGCTTACCATTAATGTCTTTCAGTAATTTTTTTTTCATAATTGTTGTTACATTTACTATTTCAGTTATTACTTCGCCAGATCTTCACAAGCATGGTGACATCTGGGTAGTCCCAAACACCGATCATGTCTGCACACGATTTTTCTTTGTGTAAGTTTATTTTCTGAAAGACTTTTTTTATTTTTATTTTTATAACATCGGCCTTGAAATTGATTTAATTCTATAAATTAGCAAGGTTTTAATAAATTCAGAAAATAAATTATAACTATGAGCCTCATATCACCTTTTATTAATGAGTTTTTCTTATTGCTTTATCCCTATAAAGAAATCTCAAAGTTAAAAAAATCATTTACCATAAAAGGACTATATTTTAGGACAAGCTATTCTAGGAAAATAATTAATGACAAATTGTTGTGAATGTGGTTAATCTTCTTCCTATAACAGCATCTTCTAAAGTGTTTATACCAAAACGATATTCTAAAGACAATAATGCTTACGAGTTCAATAATAACACCATCCCTTTTCACTCAATATTTAATTCTGTGGAAGATCCCTGAAACCACCTACATTATAAGTTATAAACAATTGTACTTTCACTTTCTCTTAAAGCTAATAGAAAAAATGCACAGTATAGAAACAGCAAGGGACAAAGCCCTCAATCTCTAAGACTTTCTCATAGCAGAAAACCGCTGTAAAATATTACAACAGCAATAAGCAGGTGTTTTTTCACTAGCGTTTCTTTTTTTTTCCCCTTTTTTTTTCCCCTTTTTTTTTTTTTTTTTTTTTTTTGATGAATCCAAAATGCTGACACTGAAGGCTACTTTCAGAAATGCAGAATCAGCGTCTGCCCTTATTTTCTTTCTGCTCTTTGGTAATCAGTGGCTTATGGTAAAGGTTCCACATAATCTAGCAAACTAAATTATATAAGTAGCATAATAAGTATTAAGTGTAATAGGTAGTGCTATTAATGAAATTGATATTTAAAAAATATTTTTTAAAGACCCAAGAACTAAGAAGAGGTCAAGTTACACCAGTATTGTTTTATACACCAGTATATGTGGATTTAAAAACACCTTCTGAGCTAGAGAGGGTTCACTATTACAGTGATGTTTAAGAATAAAATGTAGAATTCAGGTCAGGAAAGCAATTTACCTTGAAATCTAATTTGCTCAGCTATATTGCATTTACCTGCATGCTGCCTGAGACAAGCCTGAACTAAATGTCAAATATCTCATTACATTTCTACAAATACTCAGTCATAGTCCTTCACAGATTTGAGGGTCATGTATGAGGTTACATAGATCTCTTTTTTTTTGTTATTACAACAAAGTTTCTGTTAATATGCTGTTTCAGAGTAGACTGCAGTACATTTTTGAGGAAGACCTTCTACAGTGACTGAGAGAAACAGACCCAGGATCTTTAACAGATAGGTTTAAAAAGAGCCTCCTCGTGCTTTATTAGTTGCGGCCATCTTAAACAAAATGTCTTAGTGTTTTTATCTTAGGTCTTTATTCCTTAAATAGTTGTTGCCAGACAAAGGTTTACTGCTAATTCTTAGTTGCTTGAGGATGGGAGATCAGTGGTTAAGGCATTGGACTCTGGATCAGAAGGTCACAAGTTCAAATCTCAGCTCCACCACGCTGCCATTGCTGGGCCCTTGAGCAAGGCTTTTAAACCTCAGTCTGGATATTGGCGTCTGCTAAATACCGTAAATGTAGTTTTCAAAGTAGGAAAACTTAACATTTGCTGTCACTTTACATCATACAGTTGATGGTTTTATTTATAAATCTTGGTACATCATTATAGGAAGAAAATATTTGATTTGCATTGCAAATTTTTTTTTCACTTTAATGACTGTAATTAAAGAACATATTTAAATAAATTAATAAACTATTATCTAATGCAACTTTATGAACTAAAGAATGACACTTTTTCTTTTTATAGTTACCGTTAAATGCTCCGCAAACAAGTTATCTCTAACGTTGTTGCAGCTATAAACAGTAGTTCCCTTACCAACTTCTCCTTTTCTTTCTATTGAGTTAAAAAATGGCAACTTGTCATGTCACAGAAAAAGAAATTAATGAATTCAAAATCCTTTTCAAAGTCTCATCGCAGAAACTTTACTCAACATCTTAAATATACAGATTTAAGCAACAGACGCATTGAGCAATGCTGTGACATCATCTTTGTGTTCTGATTACTGAAATCTTTTGTTTTCTTTATCTATTCATTTTTTTTACTTTAATTAGCTATGAGGATGGACAGGTGGGAGACACAAGCATTAACACACAGGACCCCAGTATCCATCGAGAGATCTTACGAGTCATCGGCAACCAAACAGCCACAGGATGAACGACTCCAAAAGCAATACCGCTGCCTAAACCTGCCCTCCTGACTCAGAGCTGGATATTTGAGCCTAGGAGGTTTTATCATTGGTATATTATTAACCACAGAACACAAGATGAAGAGAAAATATTTACAAAAGCAAAGACAGTTGCTCATGTGTATTTACACTGGCTAATTACACTCGGAATATTTTGCCAGGTTTATTAAAACAGTATACATTTTTAAAGTTTGTGGTATGTCTCTCGGTTCAGCCGATGGACTGCCTGTTTTTTTAAGTTAAGAAAGAAAAGATATTCTTTCGGTAACATTTTGAGACTTTTGCCAGATGATATTTGGCCTTTGTGGTAATACACCAAACTGCATTGTTTACTAAAAATTGGAATTTTCAAAGTACAACTTTGTGCTTACCGAAGGTGTTGATATGCACTTTATTATTCTTTTCCTAAGGTCAGATTTTAGTTTCAACTTTATTATATTAATGCCTTTAATGGATTGCATATTGACTTTGGTAAAGGTGAGCAGAGCAAAAACATTACGAGCTGAAAAGTTGTTGTGTTTACAAATCCCATGTTCCCGAGCCACATGAGTTATTACACGCTACCTGGCAGTAGCTGTTGGTTTACACTTTCCAAAAAAAGTCACAGTCTATTCCCTCGGATTCCACTGCAACTCTTTGCTGATTTTTTTTCAACCCGATGACTGTGACATTAGGTTGCCATTTTGGTTTGACCATCATACAAAAGATTAAGTATTTAATATATATTTGAATGACACTGATGGGAAAACAAAATGCATGTGGCTTTCCTTACATTTTGGGTCATTTTGTGTTTTTAGATATGTTAATAGCATCTTTATACAAGACAAACTGGCACCAAGTTGCAAAATGTATTTAAATATTTCCGTATATATAATCTTTATTTTGTAAAGGTGATTTAAGACGGGATAGAAGCTCGCAACGTATTCGTTTTTTGGTTCTATTCGTACGAAAGAGTTACTTCACGATTACTGTTATTTCTCAAAAATAGTTTAACAATGAGTTCAAATATTGAAAATGTTTTCAGAAGAGTAATGATCCCTTTGAAAAGCCAATATATCATTAACTTAAATGGGCTACTGTATAATTAGAGGGCCACAAAGGCTATCATTTTATATTTATAGCAAATATATAAAATGGTAGACTTTGTTAGCTTTTAAACTTTAATGATGTTAACTAACATAGTGAAAATATCTGTATGAATGGACAACTATCTGAAGTCTCTTATAAATGCTGTTCCTATGACAATTTTTAAACTTCAGAGAAAACTATTTTGTAATTATGTAAAAGAAAAACACCAGAACAGTACAGTATCCTGGTCTTCATCGAACGACTCAAAGTTTGCAAGTAAAATTTTAAACATTACTTTCGACCCTTGAACATGGTTACTAAACAAAGTGTACTCAGTGTTTTGTTATATTTATGGTTTTGTATATTTCACTGAACTATCATGCCACTTAGCATTTGGTGCCTTACAGTGAAGGATTATTGGGAAATCTATTACAAAACTGTACATACTGTAAATACTGCCAGAACAACATGGAGTCCAACTATTTTCTGTATTCAGTTTTTACTTTTTTTCTTTGTTTTGCAAACAGTTCGAGCTTTGGGGCTTTTTACAGGTTCTGGAAACAGTAGCTTATGTACCTGTTTATGTTCAATAAAGATGAATTTACCTATAAATTCCATACATTTTTCAAATTAATGCCTATCCTAGTATTTTGTTCTACATTTAAAAGCACAGCTGAACAGTGAAGAGCAGTGTTGTTTTTATCCTAATTATTATTGGGATATAAAATGGTGTGTATTACCTTATTGTCATGAAAAGAGCTGGAGGCTGATGCAAGTGCAGATTTTTAATGTAAAGGTCATATATAAAAAACATAGAAACTAGGCCCGTGGAACAAAACACTACGTGCCATGAACTAGGAACAATCAACACAAATTAAAACCGTGGAAGACAAACAGGAAACAATAAATGTCGTGAAAGGTGAGACTATAGTGCGAGGCCAAGGTGACAAGGAACAGGTGTGAGTGCCATTTGACCCAGTCAACAGAAGATGCAGTGACTATTGGGTTTAAATACAAAGTAGCCTCTACATTGTATTTAAATATTTACAAATATTGTAGCAGTACCGTTATTAGTATACATAAAAAGTATTTACAGTAATCCCCTGCTTTACTGTGGTTCGAATCTCGCGCCCCCGGTTTATCACAGGATTCCATTTGCCACATGACTAATTTGTTTGGCTGATTTTCCCGGTCTCTCCCGGATAGCGCAATAGATCAAAAAACTTAGTTTATGTTAAAATAATGAAATTTTAGTCTTCAAAGTCAGTTTCTGGTTGATGTCAGTAAATTCCTTTTACTTTCAGCTCCTCTTGGACTCGTTTCAGGTACTCAGGATCTGGGTAACCGTACCTAGACAATAAAAAACAGCAGGTTTAATATTCATGTACATGTATAAATTCAATTTAGTGGTATGTCAGATTAAATATATGTTTCTGTGTGAACTTACGCAGTAGGCCCACCAGTGCGGGACGTCTTGTGATGAATGTCATTCCAAGTAATCACGTTGCTTATGCCAGTGGTTGACGAGCGTCCAACCGTAAAGATTAACCTTTGCTCAAATGCTCGTGTAAGGAGCTTAAGAACTTTTTTTCCTTCTGAGGAGTCTGGCAAGTAGGCCAGGCGTGAAGCACCTTTGTAGGGCTGGCCTGGATTTGGGTGTTCATCCTAAATATGTACACAAAAATAATATCACAATGTGTGAGTCACACTTAGCTCACTATCTAAGAAGTAGACATTTTGTAGCGTTTATGGCCAAATAAAATGTTAAAGAATTATATGACAATTATTTTCCCAACACTGGTGCTACAGAAAATGTCAATTTAAGAATAAAACTAATAATAATAATAATTTCAAAAATGCAGTTACAACAAAATAAACAGCAAGCTGGAGTTATGGCTGGACTGGAATTTACCAAACGTTTTCCGAAAATAGCACACGTATTGCCAATTTTAATAATTTCTTGATTGATAGTCAAATTTTATACAATAATTTTTTATCCATTTTGAGGAATGGACTCTGACCAAGCAGAAATAAGAATTAAACAGTATTATGGTTTCATTTATAATGTATGAATAATAATTGATTGTCTGCATTACTCACCCCTTGTATTCCATTCGGAATGATGTAGTGAATGACGATTGTTGCGTAGTTTTCATAGCCGGGGAGAGGGTACTTTTCATATGTGACTTTCAACTGGCCATTTTTCGGCTGGTTTCCCTCAAGTGCACCGTATATAGCTCCACATGTAGGACAGACAGGTTTAATTTCGAAAGCCCTCTTTAAACAGCCTTTACAAAAAGAGTGTTTACATTTCTCCAGAGTCTTCATTGTTGATTTCACCATTTGCTCCAAACAAATGGAACAAGTTTCCTCTTTGTCTAAAGTTTTATTCTGTAATGCCTGGCTGGAGGTTGTGTTGCTCCTGTCAGCTGTGTAGTTGGTTTGTCTTGTAGAAGATCTTTTTGAAGGGCTTTTCAAGAACTGCTCGAATCTTTCAAGGCTAATGAATTTCCCAGTCAAGGTTATTTGGTTTGTTTTACTTTGTCCAGTGCTGATTAGGAGCTTGGGAAACCTTGCAAGCAATGGCTGAATTTGGTTTGCATCTAAATTATACGATCTACTCTGCAGTCCTGTGGCGATCTTCTGATAGAAAGTTATAAAGCGTTCTCTTGACATTTGAGCGTGGACTATACCATGTTCTGTGTCTAGGGAATGAAAGGTCACCTGTTTCTGATTTATTTGCATGTGTACATCAGGCCTTTTTATTTTATTGAGTTCTTCAAAGCATTTTTGTTGAATATAATTCATAATGAAAGTGTCAACTTCAACTGGTTCAACTTGTGCACTGGATGCTGATTTCAGCCTGGCTGAGTTCATGCTGTGCTCAGCTACATTGCTCCTCTCTGCTGTTCCATATTGGGCTTTTTTCATCTTCATAAATGATAGTTGCATAAAAACTTTATCAATGTCTTTATAGCTTCCACTGACTGTCAGAAGTGACTTGTCTTCTTTTGTTTTTATGCCAACCTGATCCAAAACTGTCCATGGCTTCTCATATGTTTCTGAATCGATGAGAAGTGTCACGTTAGGAAATATCTGAAATAAAAGGTTAGAACAGTTGGAAAAGAGAAGGTAGGCAGTAAGTATTTCTGGTTATTACTTATTATTTCCCTCCCAATATAAACTCAGCTGAGTAAATCTAACAAGTAACTGGCAAACTGCAACAGTCTACTGCTGAAATCTTATGCTTTTGTAATGCAGTCACCTTTCTGCACATACAACTGAGTGCGAATGTTTAGGTTCTGCATTGTTTTGGAACGGAAAAATAGGAAAATAATGTTTTGTATATCACCATATATTTTTGTTTTGTTTGTTTTAGGTTGATATTTGTTGCATGATATAAGTTATCCATGATATTCAATCACTGGTCATAATGCTATTCCTGATCAGTGCATTCCGATCAGATGATTAAAGACAAATGTTCACTTGCTGCCTAATATATCCCACCCACCAACAGGTGACATGATGAAGAGAGATTCAGTGTTTTTTAAAGTTAATGTGTTGGAAGCATGAAAAATAGACAAGTATACAGTTTTAGGCTTGTTTGATGAGGGTTAAATTGTGATGGCTAGACGACTGGGTCAGAGCATCTCCAAAACTGCAGCTTTTGTGGGATGTTCCTGGTCTGCAGTGTTCAGTGTCAGTTGTTCAAAGAAGGAACAGTGGTGAACTGGCGACAGGATCATGGGCGGCCGAAGCTCTGGGGAGCAAAGGCTGGTCCGTGTGGTCTGATTTAACAGACAAGCTACTGTAGCTCAAATTGCTGAAGAAGTTAATGCTGTTGATGCTCAACGAGTCAGGACTGTTTTTGCAGCAAAAGGGGTAACAACACAATATTAGACTGGACACAACTTATGGCCACTGATCAGGCATAACATTATGACCAACCTCACCAGAAAATATCAGTAGGTGAGTATAGAGACTCTAAATTGCTCCATATCTGTATGTGTGTGAATGGAATAGTGCCCTGTGATGGACTGAGTGTATTCCTGCCCCATGCCCAGTCTTCAGAGGGGTGCATCAGGATAAAAGTTTTACTGAAGGTGAATTGATTTCTTCTCAATGTGATCTGTAAACATTCTTGGTTTAACGAACACTATAATGTGTATATTACAATGCATATATGCCAATTGGATCCCACTACATGTGTGGATGTTTGACATTGGACCTCCTGGAGTGTTTAAAAGCTCTGGCATGGAGAAGCTGGTGCTGGATCTGTGATGATCACACATGTTGAGCTCAGTAGCTCCTAGTTTTATAACCATAAAGACTGTATAAGACTAAGAACATTACTTATAATCTTATACTCCAGTACTCATGTTAGTTCTCTCTCTCCAGTGTTCTGTACTGTTGAAAGATTTATGATCAAACACTTGATGTCACCCAAATGAGAAACTTTTGAGTCTGGTTCCTCTCAAGGTTTCTTCCTCATAACATCTAAGGGAGTTTTTCCTTGCCACAGTTGCCATGGCTGCTCATCAGGGATAAATACACATCGTTCACTTTAACTGTTGATTTCTGTAAAGCTGCTTTGAGACAATGTATGTTGTGAAAAGCGCTATAGAAATAAACTTGACTTGACTTGATATGATAAAATGGATGCACATACAGTAGCTGTTTATATTAAATACTGTTTCAAAGATTTGGAGTGCATTAATGCGGTAAACTCCTGGCTATGAAATAAGGACTTACTTCAGGTAAGGGTGATTCCGCCATCATGCAGCAAAGCACCGCATGTGGAACAACTTCAAACCTCAAGGATTAACAAGATACAGGTAGAGATCCTGGTGCTGTGTGTTTAGTAAATACACGCAGTAACACCATGCAGTAATAATAAAATAGTGCAGATGAGCGCTATAGGCTGCGCCTTTTACTTTCGGTTTGCACAAAGCGTCAGAGAAATTACCGTACAGTGTGAAATATGAGCGCAGAGGAAATTAAGGCGCACGATTTCGCCACTTTGCCGCTTGTGTTTCGGCGTGTAGGAGGTTGCGGAAAGCGTTGTCAGTATTCTAAATACTAAAACGTGGAATGTGTCCAGTTTTACTGCTTCATTTAGTGCCTTACACTTTCGGGTTTATCGCTATATATTTTGAATTGCGCGTTTTGCTGAAGACCAGCGACTGTAGTATTTATCTGTTTTAGGAGACGTCCTAAGTGACCTTGTAACGTGATCTCGACATAACAAAAGTTGTTTTCTCGTAATTACGACTTCGTTTTCTCGGGATCTCGGGATCCAAACATTGTTTCCTCGCTGTCAAAAATGGTCATGGTTATTATCCATGATGCTGCCTTTTAGAACCTGCTCTTATGCCGAATACACAGAAAAAATAAGGAATGATCGCAAGGAAACAATGTTTGTTATGCTAAAATCACAAGAAAATTAAGTCGTGATAACAAAACAACTCTTTATGCCATGATCGCGAGAAAACAATAGATTATCAATTATAATATATATTTTTTTTAACTTCCGTACATTTGTAAGCCTGGGGCAAAATTTATATAGAACCCTCGACCTTTCAGAATAAATAAAAAGCACTTGAAACAAATATAATTTCTAATCTTTTTATTTATAGAAAACCTGCTATTAGTACTTGTATATATTTAAACAAGGCCAACACTAAAAAAGTTACATTATTATTCACATTTAAGCAAATACATTTTTTAAATTATTATTCCTTGCCCATGGCCACCTAGCTGGAATTTCTGTTTTTATTTACAAACATTTTCTTTTCCTTTATTATTTTGAAAGTCAGCTTCTGACGCAGTGTCACTGTCCAGTTGATCAGTTTAAATTCAGAGCGTACATTGTGCATACATACACAATTTTAAAGTGTTTTGAAATATTGATTCGTCTTTAAATAGCACTGATGCGACTCAGCAGAATAAGACTTTTCGCTTGGCAGCCCACAAAGGATGCATTTGTTTTGGCACCATCAGGTCAGAATTTGTTCATCGCTGAATAGAGCCTCTTTATGCATTCAGAGTGTGGGGACACACATTTAAACAGTGATACCTAAGGTGAGTAACAGTTATTTTATATCCAATGGACAAAGAGCCTAATCTTTTGCTGCCTGTCTTGATTGGTGAACTAGAGTATTTGTTTGTTATGGTTATGGAGACCCCGCCTACAATTCCGAGACCCTAATAAATCGCATGCTCTGCCTATAGCTAGTGCCGGCCCTGTGTGAAAATACCCTGCTGAAACATCATCCCAGTAAAATTACTTTTTTAACTTCATTTAAATTTTAACAATGGACATTTTCCCAAAACAGCTTTACAGAGATAAATAGTTTTATCTTAAAAGTGCCTATAAGTTAAATTCTTATAAGTTAATTACTAATGAGCGAGCCAGTGGTGACAGTGGCAAGGAAAAACTCCAGAGATGGCATGAGGAGAAAACCTTGACAGGGACCAGACTTGGAAGTCTGAAAACCCATCCTCAAAATATCAATACTTTTAATGTACTGTATTTGAGTTCAGAAAAGAAGTAAAAAAAATAAATACTTACATTGGACCACTCATGTAGACAACTGTGCATGTGTTGGACGTTAAAGTAATTTTACACACACACACGCACACACGCACGCACGCACGCACGCACGCACGTTGTCTACAGAGACAACAAGGAAAGGAAAAGTGTAGGACAATGGAGGTTAGGGTGAGTATGTTCAATTTTGGTCTCCAGAACACATAACATATCCACCTTTCTCCCCTTCATCATATCAGCGAACACTCTCTCTTTACCAGTCATAATACCAAGTGGAAAGGGAGTAAGGCCAGGACTATTTAAGGTGGGTTTAAACTGTTCCATCATGGTGTAGGGGTGATCCTGAAGGAAGAGTACAGTAAGAGTGTAGTGGAGGTGAAGAGAGTTTCTGATAGAGTGATGAACGTAAAGCTAGAAGTTGAAGTGGTGATTATAAATGGAGGAGAATAAAAAAATTCTTGAGTGTGTTAGATGAAGTGGTGGAGAGTGTACATAGGAATGAAAGATTGTGATTGTGGCAGCTTTCAATGGGTATGTTGGTGAAGGGAACAGAGGTGTTGGCAGTGGTGAACACGTTTTTTAAGAAGAAGGAGGATTATAGGGTGACGTATAAAAGTGGAGGAAGGTGCACACAGGTGGACTATGTTCTATGTGGGAGATGCAACCTGAAGGAGATTGGAGACTGTTAGGTGTTGGCAGGGGACAGTTTAGCTAGACAGCATCGGATGGTGGTCTGTAGGATGGCTTTGGAGGTAAAGAAGAAAAAAAAGGGACTGAAGACTAAAAGAAGAATAAGATGGTGGAAACTCAAGGAGGGAGACTGTAGTGTGAGGTTCAGGGAAGAGGTCAGACAGGGGCTCAGTGGTAAAGAGGTGCTGGATGATTGGGCAACTACTGCAGAAGTGATGTGACATCTGGAAATAGAAAGGAAGACAAAGAGACGTAATGGTGGAATGAGGAAGTGCAGGAGAGCATAAAGAGAAAGAGGTTGGCGAAACAGAAGGCAGGAGAACAAGGAGATGCAGCAGCAGGTGAAGAGGGATGTGGCAATAGCCAATGAAAAAGCATATGAGAAACTTTATAAGAAGTTGGACACTAAGGAAGGAGAAAAGGATTTATACCGATTGGCCAGGCAGAGGGACAGAGCTGGGAAGGATGTGCTGCAAGTTAGACGTTGCATGTTGGGTTTTGGAGACAAGGTGAGAGAGGCCCAATTGAGATAGTCTGGACATGTGCAGAGGAGGGACATGGGGTATATTGATAGAAGAATGCTGAGGATGGAGCCACCAGGAAGAAGGAAAAGAGGAAGACCAAGAAAGAGGTTTGTGGATGTGGTGAGGGAAGACATGCAGGTAGTTGGTTTGAAAGAGGCAGATGTAGAGGACCTGAATGATCCACTGTGGTGACCTCTAATGGGAGCAGCCGAAAGAAGAAGAAAATATACAAGCTGAAGCAGTACACAGTTAAATGAAACAACGTTCGAGAAGTTATAATGTAATATGCAGGTTTTTATAGCATTTAGCAGCATTGCAACAAAATCATTACTACAGATTTTTTTTTTATTGTTGTTGTATCACACATATCTATGTGTTATATATGAATATAAACTATGGTCTTAACAAAGTGTGTTAGTAAGATATTGGGTTAATGCATGCTAGCAGTACAACTTCAAGCCACCTAGGTTTCTAGGTTTGCTAAGTCTGTGAAAGTGTATTGCAATGAAAACCATTTCAACAGATGCTTTAATAGTGGTGGGTAGGGCTTTCTAACTTTACTCTTTGTTCAGTAGTGTCTAAAAAACATCATTTCAGTGCACCCTTATGCATTATTCAAGAGATCACTCCTATCTGGATAGACATGTTTCACAACAGGTCTTTATAACAGAAATTATATATTTTTTTGTTGCCACTTTCTTTCAGAAACTCAAGTACAGGCCAAATATCTTGGTATGTTTGTGGCAATGATATAGATCTTAGACAATTTGCAAAGCACAAGCTTGTCCCAACTTTTGTAACCAGTTTGTCACTTAGTGTGAGAGCTGAACTTAGTACATTGCTGAACTGTTATTCTCATATTGTACACTTGGTGGCAATTTCTTTAACATCCACACAAATTGTTGAGGTCCAATGACCAATGACCATTATTATTTCCGAATGCAGTCTTGCACCAGGTTTTGTTGAAGTTCTCCATCAAAATGTATTCATTTTGCACAAGTGTTTTTATATGTTTTACAAACCAATCAATGCATTACATAATATCAGACAGAAGCTGAACAAAGAATTAGTATTTGGTAGAAAATTGATAATTATTGAAAATAATCCTTGGTTGGTTATTTTTTATTTGTATTATTTTCAATATTGTGCATTAATACATCCAGGAAGACATGAAAAGTATGAAAGAACACATATGGAATTATGTAAGAAACAAAAACATACAACATATATACTGGGTTATTTAACATTTTTGATTGCTTAAAGTACATTTTGCTTTGATGACAGCTTTGCACACTGATATTCTCTCAGTCAGCCTTATAATGTAGTCAGCTGAAATGATTTTTAAACACTTTTCCAGAGGTGTTTCCAGAGGTGTTGAGTGCTTGTTGGCTGCTTTTCCTTTACTCTTCAGTCAAACTTAACACAAATCATCTCAACTAGATTTTGTTCAGGTTATTGTGGAGGCCAGGGTTATCTGATGCAGCACTCTATCAGTCTTCCTCTTAAACAAATAGCTCTTACATAACCTAGACGGGGCATTGTCCTGTTGGAAAACAAATGAGGGTCCCACTAAGTGCAAACCAGATAGGATGTTGTGTCGCTGCCAGAGGTGGCAAAAGTACACACATCCTTTACTTAAGTAGAAGTACAGATACTCATGTTTTAAAATACTCGGGTAAAAGTTGAAGTACTAATTAAACTTTTTTACTTAAGTGAAAGTAAAGAAGTTTTGGCTCTGACATGTAATTAGGTAAAAAGTAGTCATTACTTCTACCTGTTTTAGCTGTTAACTGGACCTCAAATTATAGATAGATAGATAGATAGATAGATAGATAGATAGATAGATAGATAGATAGATAGATAGATAGATAGATAGATAGATAGATAGATAGATAGATAGATGGATGGATGCTATAGATAGATAGATAGATAGATAGATAGATAGATAGATAGATAGATAGATAGATAGATAGATAGATAGATAGATAGATAGATAGATAGATGGATGGATGGATGGATGGATGGATAGATGGATGGATGGATGGATGAATGGATGTGATAGCCTAGTGGGTTAATGTCAGTATCCCCACAAGGATGAGTTTGAAAGTTTGATTCCTGGTTGCTGTGTTGGTAAATAAAACTTCTGGACCGTGTCCCCTCTGAAAACATTTCAATTCTGTCCTTTCTGTGTTGGATTAATTTATTGATTTCCTGGTCTTTAATGAAAGATAACTCCACCAAAGAAAAAGGCACTTCTGTGGTAGCTCAGTGGGTTAAGGCTTGTGCCTGAACATGGTCCTTAATATAGTCCACGCTGGTGATAAGGTTTCAAAGCCAGTCCTACATGCCTTCTTTCTTACTGCGCTGGCATGAAACAAAGTATGAACCCTCCAAAAAGCACACATGCATTTCAGCAGTGGTCGCTCAGAGGTTTAAGGCTTGTGCCTCATCTAAACATGCATCCCAGTCTGATCTCTTTCATGGTTGAGTGGGTTAAGGCTGGTGCCTTGCTGATGGTGAGGATCAGGGTTTAAATCCTGCTTTCTGCCTGCTAGTTGCGATGTAGGTTATGTTCCTGCTTCCTAAATCTTTCTTTAGCTTTATATTTTTGTGTTGACGGTTTAAAGGTAGATAGACCTGCTCTAAACAACCTTCCTTTCCTGGCCTGTCTTCCCTGATGGTTCAGTGGGTTAAATCAGGTTTCTTGCTTTTGGTGGGGTTCAGGGTTCGAATCCTGCTTTCTGTCTGCCAGTCACGATCAGGATTCACTTCCTACATCTTTCTTTAGCTATATATTTTTGGTTTTAATGGGTTGAAAAGAAAGATAGACCTGCTCTAAATAAGCTTCCTAGCTTGTCATCACCAATGGTTCAATGGGTTAAGGTTGGTATCTCACTGGTGGTGGGGATCATGGTTCGAATCCTGCTTTCTTCCTGTTATTTACAATGTGGGTTAAACTTGTGCTACTTACATCTGTATTCGCTTCCTACATCTTTCTTTACCGTTAAATTCTTGTGTTGATGGTTTGAAAAGAATGATAGACCTGCTCTAATCAAGCTTCCCATCCTGTTTTTTTCTGATGGCTTAGTGGGTTAAGGCTGGTACTCTGCTAATGTTGGTGGTCAGGGTTCAAACCTGGCTTTCTGTCTGCTAGTCATGAGGTAGGTTAAATTCCTGATTAATACATCTTCATATTTTTGTTTTGAAGGGTTAAAAAGAAAGATAGACCTGCTCTAAACAAGCTTTAAGGGGGCAGAATTTGTCCCTATATATGCAAAACTAAGTCATTTTCAGCTACTCAGACACCTGGGGGGGCAGATGCCCAGATATTGCCCCCCTGCTTCAGGATACGCCCTCCAAAACCACATCCAACCTTCCACGCAGCCATTTCTGACACCTTCCTTCCTACAGCCACCGGAACCTTCCATACTCTTAATTTTGAGCCCTGGCCAGGGTTTGAACCAGCAACCTCTCAACTCAGAGGTAAAGCTCTTTCAATTGAGCCACAGGATCTCCTGCAAGAACCTGATTTGTAGGACCTTTTTTGGTTCTTTTTAAAAACTTTTTAAACAATTTAAATGAAAGCTAAGGGGTAGGAATCAAACCGGGTGAGTCAGATAGCAGCGACCACTTCACTGACCATTACAACATGTTCAATATGAAACTAGAGGTAAGAATCGAACCAGGGAGGTCTTTCATCATAGATCACTAATGGCATTACTTCAAAACTCAAAACTTTGTTAGACATGTAAATAAGCAGGAACGACAGAGACAAAGACAAAGAGACACAGACACAGCTTTAGAAAGAGTGAGAAACAAATAGAGTGACAGCAAGAGAGAGACATATACAATGAGACAGAGACATTTACTAAAAGAGGCACAGAGACAATTAGATAGAGAAAACAGAGAGACAAAGATAGCGAGATATAGCCACTTCCTGTTGGAAGTGTTTATATCGAGCAACTCTTAATGATCTAATTTATTTAATGAGCAGTAGTGAGTTAAGGGCTTGCTCAGGTGCCCAAAACTGGCAGCTTGGAGGTGTTAAACATGTATCATATGTACAGCATGTGATATATATGTAAGCATATGTACAGTGATTAAATATAAAGGCTATATTAGTGCAGAGATGTGTGTACATCATTTAGAGCCTTTGCTATGTTTCCACACGGACAGTTAATGAGGTGATACCGGAGAAAATGCACCTCTTCAAGTCAAGTCAGGAAGCTTATATATATATAAAATTATAGACATTTTACAGATTTAAATGATATATTGTTTTTATCTGTACGATCAATAAAGACAGTAATTTAAAGTTGTGTCGCCATTATGAGGGAAAAACCCACAAAACGCCACCCAGAGGGTAAATTGTGAGAATCATGGCGGATTTTGGTGTTTGATTTGAGACTCAGAAATAAAACAAAAGTTTACTGATTAAAAATATTTTTTATTTGAAGTTAATTTATTTATTTTATATCTAAGTAAAGAAAGGAAAAGATTGCGTGCCGTTTAAAATAATTTTAATTTTGACACATATATATATATATATATATATATATATATATATATATATATATATATATATATAAATATATATAAATACAAAACTAATTAAAAATGTTGTTACCTAATGAATGTATCCAGGCTGAAGATCCACATATAGAACACAAGTAGAGAAAAGATGATGATGATCAGGAATGTGTCTGTTCTCAGTCATGTTCTCATCACTGACTCCCTCTGTCTCATCCACATTCACCCCAAACTTCTTACTGCCTTCTGTGGTGAGTGAGGGTCAGGACTTTATACACCAGCGGAGTGAAAAAGACGCGCAGTAACAGGAAATCGGTTGTTCGGCTGAAATCAGCGCGCAGTGAAAATAAAAAAATAATATTTCACCAAATCAGTGGATTAAAACTAAAGTAACGAGTGTGTTTTGAAAATGTAAGAAGTAAAAAGTACAGATATTTGTGTAAAAATGTAATGAGTAAAAGTAAAAAGTTGTCTGAAAAATAAATAGTGGAGTAAAGTACTGATACCAGAAAAAATCTACTTAAGTACAGTAATGAAGTATTTGTACTCCGTTACTTCCCACCTCTGGTCGCTGCAACATGCTGAGCTAGCCATGTTGGTTAAGTGGCCCCTTAATTTTGTCTGAATCACCAACAGTGTCACCAGCAAAAACAAACAAACAAACAAACAAACAAACAAACAATGTGTATAAAAAGGCGCAAAGCTGAAATAGAGATGAACACTCGTTCCACTAGAGGGCAGTGGAGCTCTTCAGCCCAGAAGTCTCTCAATGCATGTTGATGCAGTATATTTTTGCTCAAGCCGCTAGATGGCGGAATAATCCCGGTTTTCATTGTGCTGTGCAGAAACCATATCGGTCTAATAATTAGCTTATGTTAGCGCGAGACTTCTGTTTTAACAACACGCGCATCAAGCAAATTCACGCTTAATCGATTTTTACAGCACCTACTCCGCAATGTTTTAGTCGCGAGACTCGGGAGAAAGACAGCTCGTATGTGAGTCCGCCATAAGGCTATAAAAGCGGTGCTGCACTGACCCCGGGCCGCTGCTGCTGCTGCTGCATCACGCTCACTGCATTGTCAAAGATCCTCGCGTGCTCGCTCTCTGTATGGAGGGTTTATAATTTTTCAGTCACGTTTATGTCTCATGCATGGAACTGGTTTGAAGAGAAAGAACGCTGCATGGTGATGGTGTTAGACCTGGAGCGGCTCTGCAGCTGTGAAGCGGCTCTCAGTCGGACACCGGCGAGCTGCGCGCGCTCACTCTGACATCCAATGAAGGAATGATGATATCCGCGCGCGAGACTGGAGAGCTTCTGGCAATGCGCTGTAACCCCGCGCGGCCACGGCGCCACGGGAACGCGCGCGGGCTTCGGCTTCTTATAACAGGTGTCTCCGTCCTGATAATTTATCAATAATGTTTCTTTATATTTACTTTTATTATTATTTACTTTTTACACTTTATAATCCATAATTTATCTTAAATACTTCCTGTTTTTTATGTTTTATTACATTCGACAGTATATAAAATGTAACTGTTATATATATTTTTGGCAATTTATTTAATTCAGGCATTCCACAAACTGTCTAGGCAAGAGGCAGAAATAGAAATAATGTTTATTTAAGGGGAAAAAATCAAATTAAAAATAAAAATTAAAATGATTTTTTTTTTTTTTTTTGCGATAATTATTGGTTTTGTAGAAATATTTGTTCCCTAAGTGCCAAAAACAACAACAATTATAACATAAATGACAACAAGAACAAACAGTAAAATAAAATAACTTTTATAACAACAAAATTAATTATTATTATTATTATTATTATTATTATTATTATTATTATTATTATTATTATTATTATTATTAATAAACATTTTATTATCCATTATGTGCAAGTTTCTTGAATCTTATAACATAATTTTTTTAGTGTTTGCATTAAAAAGTGAAACGCATTTTGTGTGTGTGTGTGTGTGTGTGTGTGTGTGTGTGTGTGTGTGTGTGTGTGTGTGTCGGCTTTGAATGGCAGAGAAAGTCTGATTCAATCGGCTCAATTGAGATTTAGACATCTGTCAGATGCAGCCAATCTCATGTACATTAGTAATATTAAAGAGAGGGGAAAAAATCGGCTGCAGGATTAAACCTGACTAAATCCAAATCTGATCCTCAAACTGCTGCTCCAAAAGCCTGCAAATACCCCGAGGGAGCTTTAAACATCCATACATGATCCAGACTTCTCCTGGTGTCACTGTCACTCACATAAAGAAAACTGTGAGGTGCTATATTTTATTTATTATTTAATCTTTTTCTTTAAAGCTATTAATTTCATAATATCACCATGATCATGTCTTAATTCGTGTATAGGTTCATTTATAATCTATAGACACAATAAGAAAAGGGTCCTAGTGTGCATTGTGTTGCTCCATGACTTCAGACTGAAGCAAATATTGGTTTCTGTAAATAATAAAGTGCAATTACAATATTATGCCCATAATATTCACCCAGAAAGGAGCTGAAATGGATTGAGTGTGTGAAGTGTGTGTGTGTGTGTGTGTGTGTGTGTGTGTGTGTATGTGAGCGGAAGGTATCCTTATGCTGTGATCAGCCTTTTTATTTATTTTAATATGCATAATGATATTTGTATAATAGAGTGTTGCACATTTGTCTTTCTTAAAGACATACAGTATTTTCCTACCAAATGTTTTGTCATGAATTTTGATGCAGAAGGCTTTGGTCGAGCACTTTAATGTGGCCTCTGCTTATTAGTGGATTAACCTAATGCAGGCTGGTACAATATTTACTCTACAACTATATCACTGATATACACTCTTAGAAAAAAAATGTTCTTCGATGGTTCGAAGTATAAATAGGTAACTTGGTCCTGAAAGGCCTTTAGTCAGAAACCTTATTGAAAGGGAAATATTGGTGTAGCGGTCTGCAGAGAGCCTTTAAAAGTTCCCTCAGAGGGACACCTGAAGTAGAAGAGTGTATGCAAACTCTTATTTGGTCTCTTTTCTTGTTAAAATGAACAAAGAAATTGTGCAGTGTTATATTCGATGCTGCTGCAGATATTTGGGTGTGTAGGTTATCAGATATGCTGTTTTCTTGTTTGTTGGATGCACCATCATCGTCATCATCATCATCATCATCATCATCATCATCATAATCATCATCATCGTCAGCCTCTTCTATTATGTTTGTAAGTTTAAACATTGGAAGGCTTTTCCCCATGTAACATATACTTACATTACGTTCCTGATTCCTGTAAACATGCACTCTGAAGATGAAGAGGAGCCTAAATGTTCTGTGTGTTTTGGATAGCTGCTTGATGTAATATTATGGGAGAAATAACAATGTTGCTTGACCGGGTCAGCAGTAAATAGAAAGATAGCTAATCCTCTTGATAGCTAAGAAGACCAAAATCCTCTTTTTGCTGTGTATTCAAGTTCTGCTAAATACAGCTATATGAATGTTAACTCGAGCCTAAATCCTGATAAAGATGTTTCTTTTTAACAGGGCAATAATGTACCAGGAAGAAATATCATCCTTTTGCTTGTAAGGCTTTAACTTCGTCAGTCACATGATACACTCCGCTTTGCCAGGTCTCTATTGAATAAAGTCTGTATAATTTTCTCTTCAAACTGGAACGTTGAATTTCTTACTCAGTTCTATATTTTTAACACAGCATAGGTGTGCAGTCTTTTCAAACGCACATTTAAGTGCAGATTTAAGGCAGTCACAGTGACAGTTGCTCAGCTCTTCTATGTTAATTTAATGAAAAAAAGATGCAGTAAGTGACATAAATCCTCATAGGTGTACTGGAGAATGCAGGAAGCTAGGGCAGCTTTATGACACTTCCTATAGATATTTTTGTTTCTAGACTTTTCAATTCATAAAAGAGCAAAATCTTTGTAAAGGGTTTGCCATGACATGTGACTTTAATGCAATGAATTTGTTGAGATGGCAGCAGAATTCAGATATCTGAAAGCCTTTTTATTTTGGAACTGAGCTTTAGGGTTTAAAAAAAAAAAAAAAAACAGTCAGTAAGAAATATCTATAAAAGTATGATTCTAACACCAGTTATAAAGCAGGAAAGATGGTTATGCTTTACTAAAAGAAAGAATGTGTGTTGTATATTGTAGGAAATATTTGGAAGTCTGACATTTATTTGTAGTACCAGACACTGTCTTGCCTTATCTATATTATAAAAACCACCCACTGGAGTAACCAAAGAAAACTAAAGAAAGAAATATGTCTGCCAAACATTTTCCAAACAGAGATTGGACAACTGAGGATGACGAATAGCTACTCAGGCCTCGTTTCTGTAAGAAGATACAGAATATTTATGAAGACTGACACAAAAAGCCTGCGGGCTGGATTTGTAAGTGTCAGAGAAGACTAAACATAATTCTCCAACTAATGAGTTGACCCGATTGTTATTCATACATGCTAATTAATTGCGTTCGAGGCTCATCCTAAGCAAACAGCTCAGCCCTCATAACTTACTGTTTACTTGACCCAGTGCTTTGGTCGCACCAGTGAACTTCTTGATGGTTCTGTGGATTAGTTGAATTGTAATTAGGTTCATTGTTACAAGCCTCTCAGATGATATAGACCAGACAACATCACAGAGACGAACGATGGCCTGTAATTTGTCCTTTGTTACATTTATGATGAAAGAAACTGATTTATTAAACAGGCGCACTCATGTTTATCTGATAAAAGTAGCTTCTACTGCATCTCGAGCCATACTGGAATTAATGAAAAAATGTTTGAGATGCACCAATTGAGTCTAAAGTGGACAACGATTTACGGTATTTTGCATGGTATAAACCACTATTTCATACAACTATTTTGTGTCGTTCATGATAAATTAATAACATGCACTGGTTCAATGGATAGTATACTCACTAGTAGCCTTTTTTTAGCCCTTAAATCGTCAGCTCAGGCACCATGATCTCAGTTTTTTTTTAAGTTAGCTCCCACCTTAAAAGTATTTCTCGATTATTGGTTTAAATAATCAAACAATTTATCACAGCATGGTAAAATGAAAATAACTATCTGCGTGTATTTATTTACCAAAACCTATTGTTGCTACATTCTGTCTTTGTAGTTTTTCCAAAACAGCTTATACACTATAAAACTACTTGTACATATATAACAGAATATACCAAAAATTTCCTACTTGTACATATATAACAGAATATACCAAAAATTTCCTACTTGTACATATATAACAGAATATACCAAAAATTTCCTATTGCTGATCATAGATGTTGACTATTTCATTAAAGACATTCTTGTCTTTTCGTCATATATCTGTCGAAAATCTGGAATGCCTCAATACTTAAAAATTTAAAGCTAGAAATATTAATAAAGTTTCAAATAATTATGTTTTCTTTATGTGAGTTTGGTTCTTGTTACTCATGCTACGAAATGGTAACTTACAAAAGCTGGATTGATTTGACAACGTGTGTGGGTGTGTTGTGTTGGAGTTACATTATCATATAAAAAAAAAAACTGCTGGAAATTAGACAAACAACTGGGTTGAATCAGACAAATGATGAATGTCTTAAACCTTTTATTTGTACTTTATCTGTGTAAGGCTTAAATACTTATATTAAACTGATTTCAACTAAATAAAAATTTCAGGAGTACCATTTTAAACAGTTAAACTTTAAACACAATTACTATTCAATTTTAGCTTCTATTTTCAATCTTGATCTGAAAAAAGTCTAAAATAATTTGGGTTACAATAAACCACACTAGATTTCCCTCTTTCTTTTTTTTTTTTGTTTTTTTTTGCCAAAGACCACACCTGACACATTCATTGTGAAACTGAAGCGTTTTTTCTCTCTCTTTTTAGCTGGTGTAAAACATGATAAAGAACAGACATCCTCTTCTACAGGATAAAAAGGGGCCATTCTTCAACCTCGACACGTAGCTTCATGCTAGAAAAACTTGAGGCGATCACTTTAAGGTGCTGAAATGACATGATGACAAATGCTTTGTTTAGACTAATAGTTAAGGCTGGGCATGTAAGAGGAGATGAGTATGGAAATTGAAGCACATAGGAGGTGAATTTACAAATGGACTTCTCACCCATGACAAGGTTTTAAGTTTAAGGTGACGTATACAAATGAGATTGTTCCCATAGAGACCACCATAAATTAAACACCCTTGAAAAGTGTGGAAAATAGACTAGTCCACTTTTTCTTCTTTTTTTTTGTAGACAGTGGCCAAGCACAGGAAATAACTTCTTGAGGAAACTTTTGACATTTTCCTCCTTAATCATTTATTATGGATATGCTAATAGAAAAGTGTGTGTGTGGATTGTTAAATGAAACATATATACAACAAAGCATTGCTTGTCACTTTTTTTTATAAGAAAATTGACTAAAGAAATTATACATATTATTAGACTATAAGTAAAACAAAATAATAATTATTAATGCTGAATAATTCACAATATTATCTGATGTACTATCATTAATTTAGAGTAAAAGGACATTTATGATTTTAAGTGAGCATCCACCAGAGAATAATAATCTAAGGTTCAACAGCTTTTATCATCTATATTTTTATTATGAGGATCATCAGACCAATACTTCTATGCGTTTGCCTCTTGACTCAGATGCAGTGTCCTTGCCATTGTTACTATAAATCAGAGGATATAAAAGAGTTGCTGTAGGCACTAATAAGAACAGCTGGAGCTGAGGATGGAGAGTGTATGCAGTAACTTCTTTCATGTCCACAAGATAATAACGTACAGGTGTGAGGAAGAATAAACTCATTGATAATAGTAGTCAAATCTGCATTATAAAAAATGCATAGGTATTTTACAATGCATAGAAGTATTACTTTTTGATACCAATTGTGATTCTCTGTTATCGTCTAATGCACAATTGTGTGTGTGTGTGTGTCTGTGTGTGTTAGAAGCTCCAAGTGCATGGTTGAGCACCTTAACATACTCGAAGAAAAAGGCTAAGTGCTCAGCTCTTCCACATGACCAAGTTGCCCCACGATTGGCTGGTATATCGGCTAGTGGCAGGAAAGAAAGTGACTCGGCCATCCTTTTTCTCCATCAAGAACATGGATGTATGTGTTGTAGAGGACCTTCACCCTCACACCGGTACATGTAGAGCAGAGAGTACTTTTAGAGGACCCATTTACTGCTCTTACAGATCACACAGTTATGGCAGCTGTAGAAACTTTAGGACACCTGGTGGAGAAGAATTATGTTTCTGAATGCAATTAAGCAACAAACCTTTAAGAAAAAAATAACTAGTGAAGTTGATAGTTTGAGCGAGAATCGCTCCAATAAAGCTATTCACTATTTCTTTAATGCGATGAAATTACCGTGTTACCTGTAACTGGTTTGATTATATTGCAATTGCTTTTTACCATACAAATGAATACGACACCTTTATAAGCTTTCTGGATCTGAGCTTTTTTTCTGCTCTTAAAAAAAAAAAAAAAAAAAAAAAAAAAGTTTTCTGATTTCTCATGCTGGGTGAATTGAAGTAATATAAAAATAAATACACAACCTTTTGCTTATGACATATATTAACATTTGAGAAATATTAAATGTAACCACATTTCTCTGGAAATGACTATACTGTGGAAATACCTCAAAAAAATTAACTGCCCTTCATGCCTGCTGTGGTAAATTTTTCTTTTAAAATGGAATTCTGATTGCAAAATGAAGCATGGAGTGATTTTCTCTTTGAGATGCTAAGTGCTTGATTTTAGGTGCAGAATTTCAACACTTTTCTTCAGATAAAATAAAAGCAACTATTAATGGCCAGTCTCGGAGTCATTTCTTGAGGAGCTAGATCTCTAAAATAGGCTGCTACGATAAGCTGTAATGAGCATAGCTTTCAGTAAGTGTACTAAACCACTGATACCTTTATGTAAATATGGGACTGTTGGATATTACAGCGTGGTCATTACATTTACATTTTTGCTAAAGAGACATATAAAACAAATGAAAGAATCTGCTAAAAATGGTTGTAAATATTCTAAGTAATGTTTAAAAGGTGTACTGAGATACTCAAAGCAGTGTATAATGACCTCTGATCTCTACACAGGTCATTTTATTTGAAAATCCAACTGAAGGTAACACTTAACTGGTGTGAGGCAAATAAAATCATGCTTTCAAATGGCTCAGACAAAAAAAAAAAAAACAGGCATACCTTACTATTGGTGTGCAAGAAAAAATGTTTCCCTTAATTCAAAATCCATTAGCAACCCTGTGGCCCACTACATAATGAATCTGCACATTTACTTTTTTTTGCCAGGATCGGATGAAAACACCACTTCAGATCTCTCGGCACTGGAGTAGCCATTTCAAGCCTTCGTGAAAAGCAGAGCTCTGCGCATTTGAAATTATTCTTTAATTAAGAGATATTATATTCACCTCACATTCAGATATTTTCATGAGTGCCATTGTGGATGGGCTTTGGGCCACACACTATGAGATGGCTACCCTTGGATGAGTGCACTGCAAACACAGATAATGGAGACAAGGAAAAATAGGCGCCATTCTTCGAGCCAGGAAGCCTTTTTGTCTTGAAAGAAAGACAATGGATTCATGACGAGACGAACACGCCGAAAATGTTTGTAAAAACGGGTTGTTTATTATAATGTTCAAAATGTTAAGGCAAAAAAAAAACTCAAAGCAATTTTAACAAGCCTAAAACAGAACTTGTGTTTTGGTCATTCCTACATTTTCAAGAGTTGTTTTATCCTGGTCAGGATTGGGGTGGATCCAAAACCTTTTTCACAAACATGAAGGCACTGCATCACACACACACACACACACACACACACACACACACACACACACACACACACACACACACACACACACACACACACACACACACACACACACACTATCATTTAAGAGCTACCGGTCCAACTACCTTTATTTTTGGGCGGTATGAGGAAATAGATGAACATGGGCCCCTACAGTATCAAACACTGCATATTAGATGTGAGATTTTAATATTTAAGAAAGTCCAATTATCACAGAATCAAAAAGGTGGACATGTCCCTTCACTCCAACATGTAAGTAATGTACCGTTCAATGAGTCCCCCAAGACTCTAATACAACAAGTGTCTTTTTGCCACAGCGGCACCTTGAGACTCCGTGTTTGATGTTCATGACATGCTCTTGCCCATGGCTGCCTTCCAGTCGTCCTTCTTCAGGGATCTCTCAGTGCAGAACAGAAACTGGAACAAGCTTCTCCTTAGCTTCAACCTGCTCTGGCTTAAAACTTTAATGGTGACATGAAGAGCAATGCTGTGCCAGATGTGAACAGGGAATACCTGCTACATTAATCCTGAGTCCTGTGTGTGTTGTAAGGAACACAAAAAGGACATTAAAGCAGAACGAGCGTTTTACTCATAGTAGCATGGTGGATAATAAGCCGACTAATTTCTTATTGTTTTGCCCCTTGACAAATTTTGTGTTCATCTGCTTCCACTCCTCTGTTAATAACCGAGATGGACAGCTGAGTGCATAATTAATTATTTAGAGGTTTGCTATAAAAGACAACTGGAATAGATGTGACTACGCCTCATCTCTCTATACCACTAGTAGAGTAATAAAACATTTCCTTTTGATGTCACTTGTGAGATCATAGTGTACTCTGAATATATTTAATATCTCAATATTATCAACTGCAGCCTTAGATTAGGTCTCTTGATATAGCAGAGCTGGTGTACATTTAAGATTCTTCAATATGAATTTTTCCATAAATATAGATGCGGAGCTAATATTACAACAATTAATCTTGATTAATCTAAAGTTGAAACACATGTATCTTCCTGACTAAACTTTCAGCCATTACATAAACTCATTCCTACCCTAAACAACAACAATATGATGAAGCCTAACATGATATATTTATACCCATCAATGCAGCATCTGAAGCCTTTCCAAAATGATTATTTCCAGATTCTAATGTATGAAGCCAAACAATGCAATTGCAATTGTTAATATTCAAAAGTTTTAAAACCTCATACAAATCCATTATCTGCTGTAGAAACCAATAATAGCAGTAATAACTGTAATTTGCAGTGCATTGTGTTGAAAAGGAAAAATAATATATACACTAGAATGATTCTATCATGATTCTTGATATCATAATATCATGCTGTTTTATTCTTTAATTCACAAATTCACAATCAACTTATTTTAACATGAATGGCATTCAAGTTAGAGATTAAATAAATGATTACATAAACAACCAAAAATCTTGTCTGCTAAGGAAATTCTATTAGCAAGCGATCAGAAATGTTATTACAGAAACTTTAGCACTGATCACTCTGACACTGAGCTTTCCACTGATATTTCCACATTAATACATTAATATCATAATAAAAGATAGCACCAATCCAGCTATTTTAAAATGCATATTTTTCCTCGCCTGCCTTATTGTACTATCTTGGTGTACTGTCTCTCTTTCAGGTCCTCTGCCAAGAGAATGAGCGCTTCTGTTGCCAAGTGCTTTATTGTATTGCCTCTTGCCATTGTGAATTGTGCTATGAAAATAGCCCAGTAAAAGCCAAGACCTTTGATGTGTTGTGCTAATTTGATTAACATATTGCACTCTTCTGCTTGCATGCACTTTGCCATATCCATCTCATAAAAGCAAAACACAATACGTACCATCACACAAGAGGGAACAAAAAAAAAATCACTCTAGGAAGCATACTGACGTGTACTTTTAAATGGGTAATGTATCTCAATTTTTGTTTAAGTTGTGTGTATGATAATTACAAATAATTGTCAAATATGTATGTGTAAAGTATAAGCTGCTATTAATCAAAACAGTGTTATCAAAACTTCTACCTGTTGTAATTTCTTACAATTCTTTAATTCCTAGAGGATAAAATTAAACTAGATATTCAACAAACCTATTTTTATTTTTTTTGCTTTTGCTAAAAAATAATATTAATAATAATAATAATAATAATAATAATTAAAAAAAAAAAAAAAAAAAAAAAAATATATATATATATATATATATATATATATATATATATATATATATATATATATATATATATATATATATATATATATATATATATATTTAAAATTTTGTCATGCAATCTATTTTTTATAATTTGGATTATTACCATATGTGAATGAAATGTAATTATGCTCTAACACACTGATTTTACAGTCTTGTTCTGTGGTGTTTTCGAGTGCCCAGATCATTTATTTATATCTTCTATTTTATAATTTTATTTATGTTTTCTTAGATAATCCTAATCCAGAATAAATATGTATAATATAAATATAAATATAATAAATATAAAAATGTCTACATGAATATTTAGTCTGGCCCTCACAGACTTTCCTACACTAAACATTGTTTTGAGGAAGTCAATTGATGTGTCCAAATGATGCCTAAACGGCAGAAAGGAAAGGGTCAGGGTCAGAGCGCAGCATGGATGTTACCCAATCAATTTTTAAACACATCGCTCCAGCTGTTCTGTCAACAACAATTTCAAGCAAACCACAACAACTGTAATGTTTTCTCAGCACAACATCTCTGACCCTAATAACTTTGCCATATCTCATAAAAAAAGAAACAAAGAAACATACCTTTACACAAGAGAAAACGGCGAACGAGCATTCTGCATTATACTGTCAGTTGTATGTTCATTTTCTCTGAGATATACTAATGCAATTTGAAATGATTACAAAAACATTAAGACACTATCAAAATACACTAAAATATCAGACAAGGGCAAATGATCCATTCCTGCCTGAAAGAAATTTTAATAGTTGTTTAGATATTATATAGGTAATTATATATGCATATATGTACATCACATTTTGTTCTAAGAATTAATCTTACTAATAATGAAAATAAAATCTATTTTCTTATTAGAATAAAAAAATTATATATTATACTAATCAGCATTCTGGTACATAGCAAAGGAAGAAAAAGGAAGAGCAGCAAGAGAAGGAAAGGAACAGTCTTAATAAAACTTTACAAAAAAACCCCAAGATATAAAAAGGGACAAATTTGAAGTAAAAATGCGCCAAAGATTTGCTTACTCATTTAGAAATAAAATGGAAAAATCTAAAGCATTAAGTTTGATCGGCTGAGGGAATCTATAAATGTTCTCTGTAGAAATTTGTTATGAGTGTTTTTCTAAAGAATGTATTTAAACTAAAATCAGAACTAGATATTTACATTTAAGTCTTTACCCCTTAAACTCAGCTTATTATTTTATTATCCATCAAGGGTTGGCTGGGGGTTGGGGAAAAGGCCACAGGGGTGTCTACGGTAAATATGCATGATTTTTGGGAAGTCATTATCAAGACTCACGAATACTTGATTTGGATGTTTATCCAGCCAGTGCTCCAGAAATATATCTCCTACACAGACATGACTGATGTAATGCATATAAATTGCTTCTCGCCACTATAGTGCGGAAAATAAACAACCTCCAAGCTGTAACAGCGATCCAGTGTACACTGCCAACAAAAATCTGTGTCCTTCTTGTATAAGAATTAGAGATTTATGTGAGTACTCTGTGCTAGGATTTCCCATGATACACTGATCCAGTTGGTTTTGTAACAGGATGTGACATGCAGTCTGGTATAATCATCGTTTTGAGCTGGTGGGGAGATGGGGAGAGGACACACTAGCTGCCACTCACTTCATGGCCATGAACGGGTGTGAACTCCCCAACCACATCCTGTGGAAATAAATATTACACACGCTATATATTCACGCTTATGTATAAATAAGCATACAATATTTAGCCAAATTATGACTGTAAGGTCTTGTGTTTTAAGAAATTATGTGAAGAAATAATACTTGGAAAGAGAATGACGGGTTGAATACATAATATTCAGATCAAATCAGCAGTACTAAAGAGAGAGAGAGAGAGAGAGAGAGAGAGAGAGAGAGAGAGAGAGAGAGAGAGAGAGAGAGAGAGAGAGAGAGAGAGAATAAAAAAATAGGAGAAGGAGAGAGATTGAGTGAGTAAGAAAAATAAGTAGAGCAAGAGAGAAAGACAGAGAGATTGAGCAAGAGAGAGCAAGACAGGATAAAGATAGCGAGAGAGAGAGAGAGAGAGAGAGAGAGAGAGAGAGAGAGAGAGAGAGAGAGAGAAGCAGTCAGTCTCTTGTGACCTAAATGAAAGCCATGAGAGAATACCCAGCACAGCTACTCTGGGCTAAATGCACTCTCATATTAATATTTTAAAACGCCATAATGCAGCTGTAAACCCTCAGAGGACAGATACGTCAATTTGCAAAAGCCTATGCTTCAGGAAATAGAAACAGCGATAATTTGCCATTAGGAGGAATGTTTTGTGGACAGCTTCTCTGGAAGACATAAAGCAAGTCCCCCTTGCTCACTTGAGCACCAAATCCACACTTTGGAGTGAATGGAAGCATCGCCCGAGAGCTTTAATGTCCCCAGGTTATTAGTACAAAGAGCTTTGTTGTGGTATTAAATCTGCAGTGTGTTGCAGTGATCAATCAACATAAAAGTGGCTTTCCACTTGGATAGAGTCATTGTAAATAAATCAATTAGACGGTGAGGGTCGAGCTTTTTGTATTTTTATTATTATTTTTTTTTTATAGTTCAAATGCTGCTAAGGGTACTGGACCCTGAAACATCTCAGTTTTTCTAAGATTGTGTCTCGTTTTTTTTTTTTGCTACGACATAAAAAAACTTTAATAATTAATGAAGAACTATAATAATTAAAGTGCTGACATACTGAAGTGATAATTATAATTGCTTATATAACAGCATGCTTATACTTGCTTAGAAAACAATGCCCAAACAAACCAACCAAATACACAAATAAAAAAGTCAATAAATGTTCTTTTAAAAATGTGCATACATCATGTTAAAATTGTTATATTGGAACATGGGGAATAAATGAAATGTATACTAAAAAAACATACACCGAACACTAAAGATATTTAAATCAAACACGTATTCAATACTTTTCTAACTGGGTATTATAGTAAGAAAGCCTAGTGAATAATAAATTGCCACTAATTGAATATTTATGACATCATAAGGCAATCATAAAATTTGCTAATCACCAATAAACCAAACTATGAAGGCTTGATGTTTAAATAAGCAATAGTAACTTGTCAAAAAAATATAGACTATTCAAAAAATGCACTGCATATGTATACCACTCTCTGGTCCGCATAAAATAATTGATGTTTGT
Source organism: Silurus aristotelis (assembly GCF_946808225.1). Lineage (NCBI taxonomy): Eukaryota > Metazoa > Chordata > Actinopteri > Siluriformes > Siluridae > Silurus > Silurus aristotelis. The sequence continues at coordinate 7,588,075 of NC_139596.1, forward strand.
ATTAAAGTGTAGTATCTTATTATCTTAAGATTTAATTGCAATGGCTTGATAGTAATTAATCGTTGTCCTTTGGTGTTTGTTTTCAGTAGTTATCTCCTTCTCCCATGTTCATTCAGGCTGATTTGCATGCCATTGAGCTTAAACATAATAGCCTAATGAGTCATTAATGAGTCGAACAGTAATTATCATCAATTTCATAATTATATGTAGTGGCATAGCATAACGCTCAGTTTAATAAGTGCAGGGATTAATGTCCATTCATTGACACCACTGGAAAAATCGTAAACAGTCTTACAAATGTCAAGGCTGAGAGCTTGATGCTGTCACTGGTGTGTTGCCTCCAATATGAAAGTGAGTTGAACAACTCTGCTGGATAAATTACAAAATAAAAGCACTCAGGTTTTATTCATACTGTCAAGAAAATTTAAAAGTATCTTAAAATTTATAAAAACTTCTTTTTGCTTCAGGAATACAAAATTTATTGTAATTATCCTGACCGAAAATCTTTTATCAAGTATAACAACGTTAACTGGTCCATTCCACCAATTTATGCTCTGAAATTAGACCTGATATATTATTTCCAGCAAAATCATGTGGGCAATTCTTGATCGCTTAAAAATTACACTACATATAAAAAACGTGGAAATTAAAAATCCTATAGAAATAAAATCACCTGTAAAAATAGAACCACATGCAGATGTAACAAACAAAAGAAACATAAAAAGATACATGTGAAAAATGTGTGACTTTTTTTTTTATAGCATATGAAGTGTGCAAAATTCACAGGTGAATCATAGGATGATGTCTGCTCATTACAAGGGAAAATAGCGACTCACTTCATGTTGCTCTTTTTCATCTTCTTACTGCCTACATTTCATAATCATTAGACAGCTTGTCCACTTCATTTCGAAAAGGCAGGTGCTTGCTCACAAATTTGTGCCTGTAAACAGCTTGATCAGAATAGACAGTGGCCTCTCTGGTGTCCCTCTGCTTTCCCCAAAAACACAATAACACAGGCAAAGGTAAACAGCTAGATGTACTCTCCATCCTCCACCCCCTCCCTTTTTTCCTCTTATTCAGTCACCAGATGGTTCCATTGAGGGCAAAAAAAGAAAAAGAAAAAAAATCACTCGCATGACTCGACTGTCCGCTCGCTCTATTTGCCTACTCCTCAGAGCCGGGGTCACACTGGAGGCTTTAATGGTTATAAAACACCTGCTCAGCAAATCAAACAAACAAAACACAGAGGGCGAGCTGAAAGCAAAATACCTATGTGATCAGGTTAGCAGGGGCGGTGAGTGGCGTGTGCCTCTGATGAGGCAGGAAGCACCGGCAGATGTCTCACCTATAGAGGTAAGAGGATTTGACATCACCATAAAGAGGTGCACAATCAGGCCTCGTAGATAATGGATAACTGGATATTTGTTCTAATCATCAGGATAATAAAGAAATGTGCTCAACAAAAAGACACGGTGAGCCCAGATGGAGTTGCATGGTTCATTGATGGAAGACAACAATATAAAAAGATAATAGAATATACTAAAGATGAGTGAACACATGGAATGTGTGTGTAGATATATTCATACTTATATAGGTGCCTATAAAATCAATAAATAGTATGATTTATTTAGAAATAAAATTGTAACGACCTACAAATTTACAATTAACAGCTTAGAAATCTTTCTCTTTCAATATACGCAGAAAAGCGTTAGCATCTTAAGTTGTGTAGCCTAGCATGACTAGATTTACACTCCTGGACGCCTTTTACACTCATATCAATACAATCGATCTCAGATTTATACCATTACATCCACATTTTAATTGTTCAACTTTAGCTTTTGGTGTCTTTTTCCATATTTCCAGGATTTGCGTGTGTGTTGCTAGTATTAGAATAGAGTGCTCCGATGTATTGTGGAGGTGTCTAATTTTCATCACGTCTTTGCTTACCTTTCAGCTAACAGGCTATTAACATCACAACAATTATTTTTTTTTTTAAACATTATACCCATACAATTCTACGCACAGTGTCTAAAGGACTGCCAAGCATGCATTGTGATTAAACCTCTGCGAGAAGGCCATGAATACATTAACAGGCCAATCATTTGCATGCAAGAAGTGTTTTCCTCCTTGCCCAATCTCCCCCCCCCCCTCTCTTTTTTTCCACCATTCCTCTCGTCTTCTACATCTCAATCACGTCCCAGTTCCCACCCCTTTTGTGTTCTCAGACAGAAAGTGATGGACATCCTTTCAGTGCCTGTGTGACCTCTGGTAATCCTGTTTCACGGCATGGCTCCCCCGCTGAAGGGAGCACAATGGTGCGAGCTGTACCTCCTCCCAGTCGATATTCTGACAGACTTGATCGAGCAAATTAGTATGCTTTGGTAAGGGCATGACCAAAGACCTTTTCAACACCCTGGCGAATCAATAAGAAGGCCAATGGATGGTGTGTAGTCCCTTTTTCGTTTGTCCTGAACGAAATGGAAACTGTTGCTAGAAACCAGGAGTGAGTAATAAAAGATGGCCTGACCATGACTTGTTACTGGAGGGTGAGTTTTTTTTTGTCAGAATGGAGATAAAGAACAGCTAACGGGAAATATATGGTACATGTAAAATCAATGATTAGGTAATAGCAGGTGACTGCTGGACTCTCTTTTTGAAGTATATTTTTAGAGATGTGATGGGTAAAATTTTCTCCACACTATGGAAAAACATCTGCAGATCTTGGCTTAAAACAGTATTTGATTAGGACTTAGATGTAATATTTGGTATTCTCTATATAAAAAAATAAACGTAACAAATAAACAAATAGAAATAGTAGAATGGCAAAAGCAATGTATGTATGATTGTATGTATGTATCTATTTATTCTATTTATTTATTAGATTTAGGTCTCTTAATATTATAATATTTTGCTTGTTCAATTTATATCATTTTTAAAACTTTCAATAAAAAGGTGTTTGGTTTTTAAAATCTAAAGTAAAATGGTAAGTCTTAATAAACAAGCAGCCAAACATTGCCAAATACTTAACCCAATATTAATTTCCCAAACAACATTTACCATCAATTTTCATATGTATGTACAGAACATTTCTACAATATGCATCCTCCCCACCCTACGCCAACATTAATTACTACCTCTCTCTTTTTTCCTCTCCAAACCTAAGCTATTTGTGCCATGTTCTTGCCAATATGTTCCCCTCCTGCTTCTAAGTAACGTTAATTACATCAGGCAAATGTAACCAACACAACCTTTTGGAACATTACTCCCCGGCTATAATTGTATATTTTTAAGTGTATTGCATGCATAATTTTACTTTGCACAGTAAATAGCACTCTATCAATTATGCCACAGCTGTGATGGCAGGGAGAACATTTCAGCGTTAATTAACCCTCGGATGAAACGCTGTCACCACACTAACAACAGCGAAGTTCCAGTCTCTCGCCATTTCACCTGCACCAAGAGCCAACCCCGGTTAGTGGAACAGGAAAGAGTCATTCCTATTATTCCTGGTATTTATTTCCTTATTTCCTAAATCATTTTTTCTTTGGCCTCAGAGGTTATAGTGTGAAAATTAAACCAAACACTAGTTATAATTTCAGGTATTAATTACCAGGATTTAACTTTTACAGGAAATTGCTTGGTGAAATTGGAAATAAAAAATGTATCAATCATTTTGGTGTTAATAAAAATGTAATAATAAATAAAAAAAAGAAAAACTTTTCCAATATTTATATTCCAGGAGCTTTGGCCATCAGTGTAAAGCTCATATCCAATGATCAGGTACACCGTGGACAATATGATTGTCTTTGCTTTGGCATAGGTTCAACCACTAGCTCAGCTCTATGTGCTGCACACTGCTGGACACTGTGGTTCAGTTGTCCAGCAGACACAATGCTATGGTGTGTAAGATAATTAATGCACACATGGGCATATTACAGGTGCCAGGGAATGTCTGGAAAGTACGTGATTTAAATGTTTTTATTAATATACTATAAAATATAATTAATTAAAAAAATGAAATTAGGCAGAGTGGGTGCTATTGTGATGCTACAGTTCTGTGGGTCCTTTGTCCTTTGCATGTATGGACCTTCACGTTCACGTTCTCCACATGGGTTTCCTCTGGGTTCCCTGGCTCAAACAGAGGGTAATGTATGTGTTTGTGTGTGTATGTGTGTATGTGTGTGTGTGTGTGTGTGTGTGTGTGTGTGTGTGTGTGTGTGTGTGTGTGTGTGTATGTGTGTGTGTGTGTGTGTGTGTGTGTGTGTGTGTGTGTGTGTGTTCTTAGTGACCTGGTGTCCCATCAGAAGTGGATTACCTATGCTACATTTCCCTCAAACAGGGGGGAATGTATGTGTTTGTGTGTGTATGTGTGTATGTGTGTATGTGTGTGCGTGTGTGTTTGTGTGTGTGTGTGTGTGTGTGTGTGTGTGTGTGTGTGTGTGTGTGTGTGTATGTGTGTTCTTGGTGACCTGTTGTCCCATCAGAAGTGTATTCCCATGGTTCTGGGACAGCCTCTGGATTCACCATGACCCTGGTCAGGACAAAGTGCTTACTGAAGAGAAATCAATAAATAACTATAGCTTGGATATGTATTATGACCATATCAGGGCATTAATTCAATTGGCTTAAAGAAGTCATCTATTAGATTTCTAAAAATCATATAATTGTATATTGCCAAAAAAACAAGTAATGATAAATAAACTATAAAAAAACAAAACAAAGGCAAAGTCTGTTGTAAGAAATATAAAACTAATTGTTTAACAAAACTATTTAAAATTCAACTTGGCAACCCAATGATGATGTGACCACTGGACATGACCTTCCTATACAGGAATCAAGGCAGTGGCTGGGTTTTGAAGAAGAATGCTTGAAGGATGCTGGGCTTCTTGCTTTGAATCTGAGTACCACTTTGTCACAACAGATAAATGCCACCTTTCTCTCAAGGATAACTGTGCAAAGGAGCTCCTCAGCGCTTTCCTATGAACTCCTCACTGGCTTATCATTTTTAAAACTTTCAATAAAAAGGTGTTTGGTTTTTAAAATCTAAAGTAAAATGGTAAGTCTTAATAAACAAGCAGCCAAACATTGCCAAATACTTAACCCAATATTAATTTCCCAAACAACATTTACCATCAATTTTCATATGTATGTACAGAACATTTCTACAATATGCATCCTCCCCACCCTACGCCAACATTAATTACTACCTCTCTCTTTTTTCCTCTCCAAACCTAAGCTATTTGTGCCATGTTCTTGCCAATATGTTCCCCTCCTGCTTCTAAGTAACGTTAATTACATCAGGCAAATGTAACCAACACAACCTTTTGGAACATTACTCCCCGGCTATAATTGTATATTTTTAAGTGTATTGCATGCATAATTTTACTTTGCACAGTAAATAGCACTCTATCAATTATGCCACAGCTGTGATGGCAGGGAGAACATTTCAGCGTTAATTAACCCTCGGATGAAACGCTGTCACCACACTAACAACAGCGAAGTTCCAGTCTCTCGCCATTTCACCTGCACCAAGAGCCAACCCCGGTTAGTGGAACAGGAAAGAGTCATTCCTATTATTCCTGGTATTTATTTCCTTATTTCCTAAATCATTTTTTCTTTGGCCTCAGAGGTTATAGTGTGAAAATTAAACCAAACACTAGTTATAATTTCAGGTATTAATTACCAGGATTTAACTTTTACAGGAAATTGCTTGGTGAAATTGGAAATAAAAAATGTATCAATCATTTTGGTGTTAATAAAAATGTAATAATAAATAAAAAAAAGAAAAACTTTTCCAATATTTATATTCCAGGAGCTTTGGCCATCAGTGTAAAGCTCATATCCAATGATCAGGTACACCGTGGACAATATGATTGTCTTTGCTTTGGCATAGGTTCAACCACTAGCTCAGCTCTATGTGCTGCACACTGCTGGACACTGTGGTTCAGTTGTCCAGCAGACACAATGCTATGGTGTGTAAGATAATTAATGCACACATGGGCATATTACAGGTGCCAGGGAATGTCTGGAAAGTACGTGATTTAAATGTTTTTATTAATATACTATAAAATATAATTAATTAAAAAAATGAAATTAGGCAGAGTGGGTGCTATTGTGATGCTACAGTTCTGTGGGTCCTTTGTCCTTTGCATGTATGGACCTTCACGTTCACGTTCTCCACATGGGTTTCCTCTGGGTTCCCTGGCTCAAACAGAGGGTAATGTATGTGTTTGTGTGTGTATGTGTGTATGTGTGTGTGTGTGTGTGTGTGTGTGTGTGTGTGTGTGTGTGTGTGTGTGTGTGTGTATGTGTGTGTGTGTGTGTGTGTGTGTGTGTGTGTGTGTGTGTGTTCTTAGTGACCTGGTGTCCCATCAGAAGTGGATTACCTATGCTACATTTCCCTCAAACAGGGGGGAATGTATGTGTTTGTGTGTGTATGTGTGTATGTGTGTATGTGTGTGCGTGTGTGTTTGTGTGTGTGTGTGTGTGTGTGTGTGTGTGTGTGTGTGTGTGTGTGTGTGTATGTGTGTTCTTGGTGACCTGTTGTCCCATCAGAAGTGTATTCCCATGGTTCTGGGACAGCCTCTGGATTCACCATGACCCTGGTCAGGACAAAGTGCTTACTGAAGAGAAATCAATAAATAACTATAGCTTGGATATGTATTATGACCATATCAGGGCATTAATTCAATTGGCTTAAAGAAGTCATCTATTAGATTTCTAAAAATCATATAATTGTATATTGCCAAAAAAACAAGTAATGATAAATAAACTATAAAAAAACAAAACAAAGGCAAAGTCTGTTGTAAGAAATATAAAACTAATTGTTTAACAAAACTATTTAAAATTCAACTTGGCAACCCAATGATGATGTGACCACTGGACATGACCTTCCTATACAGGAATCAAGGCAGTGGCTGGGTTTTGAAGAAGAATGCTTGAAGGATGCTGGGCTTCTTGCTTTGAATCTGAGTACCACTTTGTCACAACAGATAAATGCCACCTTTCTCTCAAGGATAACTGTGCAAAGGAGCTCCTCAGCGCTTTCCTATGAACTCCTCACTGGCTTAATAAAGAATCAATAGCACTCCAGGGCAATGATGGAGTCTGGCTGCCTCCAGGCTCCACTGCCCTTGTGGGAGTCTTACTATCATATCTGTTGACCTGTTCCATGCTTGTGGACAATCAGGCTTTGTGGAGATGAAGATGGAAAAGCTGGATCCATTTCTGAAGACAAATATGGCTTGATGTATTACTTCTACTGATCTACTGAAACAGATATTTGTTAAAGTGGTAATAATCACAATCCAACATTGTCAAAGTTGCATGTATTATTAAGTTCTTAGAATTACTATAATTATAATTGCATTGGTTACTGTATTTAATTAGTTTAATCCAAACTTTGGTAGCTTAAAATAAATAAATTAAATGATAGATTTTAAACATTTCATTGTAAGGAAACAATAAAAAGGAATAAGCAATAGGAAGAAAAGGTTTAACTAGTATGCTTAATATTTGGTTAGTTGGATTATGTTCACAAAATAAATCTGTATTGAAAAGAGCCATGCAATTTTATAGTTAAATCTGAGAACCCCTGCTCTTGCACACTGAAGGACTTTTTGCTAATGATAATTTTGATAATAATTCCCTTGTGAAACACTATGTGACTCATTATATTTTACTTTTGCAATCAAATAAAATATTTTATCACTGTATGTTTGCCACATTTGTCAAATGAGCCCCTTTCTAGGCACTACATGCAGAATTTGTAATTTCCATCAACTCCCAGTGTGAATGTCAAAGCTATTAGACATACACAGCCAATACCAGCACAGCTCACCATCTTCTCTGTGCTACTGGCTGGTTCCTGAAAACAGGCCTCTCTTGCAAATTTAATGGAGGAAAAGGTCCCACATCATACCTTTCTCGTTGTCCTCTCCCTATGAATAATATTAAAGGCAGTGGGCCATTGACGAGAGGCACTGGAGTTTTATGTGTGTCAGTGCCAGGGGTCAAGCGTCTATTGTTTACTGAGAGAGCGACTGCATTCACCCTGTACCAGCAGCCTGAATAGCACTCAGTGTTAGAACAGAGAGCCTGCATAAAAATATTCTCCAGCTGACCAAAGACCTTATAATAAAGTCACCTGGGATAATATTAATAAACTATTCTTAGACAGTATGCTTTATAGGAAGTGCTGTGAAGCTGATTCATGTTCATTAGACTAACAAGTGTGCAATTGTGTTTAGACTCTCACTGAAATAAAGTAGGAGAATTTTTGCTTGAATCTGTTATTTGGGTCTCACAATGCAAGCTATTGTGTGTGATCATTACTGTAATTAGGAAAAGATCGATACAAATCTATAAGATGAGCTATTTAGAAAATCAGGCACTATGTGACACAATTCTCCCTGAATTGTTGTGCTTCAGAGGGAATGTGTAAAGAGGAGGGGATTATTATGTTTGATTTTGCTTTCTAAAGTCGATGCTTATGCTGCTGGTAAAGGAAATACTCTGTGTGTTTAATATATTAGGAACTAGTAGTTTGCAGGTAAGAATTCAATTATAACACCTGAGATAAAATCTGTTCCCTTCTGTGTTAGGAATTGTTCTCTGCAAAACTCCCCCACCCACCCACCCACCCACACACACACACACACACACAGACACACTAACCAAAAACAGAACAAGTGGCTTCAAATGTTTTTTGCTCTTAATTATTGTTGAAGAAGCACTGATAGCGTCTAACGCAAGAGACACAGACAAGCTTTCTCAGATGGGACTTTCTACAAAGGTTTCAACATTCTTGTTTTTCTCTGTCTTCTTCTTTGGCCAGTCACAACAGATCGATACAATATGGCATCCCTTCATTATGAGGACACAGCTTGGCTCACAACCAATCTAACATGCAGTGTCCCTGCTGACCTGCAAGGAATTATGAGGACATAATATATTCGCTGAGCATATATATTCATAATATGGCAATAATAATTATATATTATATTCATAATATGGCATATTCATGGCAATATGGAGGTTGTATGTATATACCCCCACATACCACCATATATATATATATATACGCATATTGGTTGAGTGGCATAAAGTTATAGGTATAAAGCTATACATAAATACAGTATCCATGGCAAAATGCCATGCATGTAAGCTTGTGTTTTCTTAAAAAAAACAAAAAAAAACGAAGCTAAATAAAGTGGAGGGTCACTGACCCCAGGTCCACTTTTCCATGTTGTCTGGTGGTGAATGCAGTGGCCCAGCAGGATTCACAGGCACCTGGCTGGACGACCCGTGTTCAAGCCCCCTAAGCCATCTGGGGGTAATTACTACTAGATATTTTTTTTTTAAGGACCAGATGGGACCACGACACTGAGGGAGCGTATGTGTGTGAGGGGGCGACTGGTGTGGCGGATGGAGGGATGGGGGAAAAAGAAGAGAGAAGGGGGCCAAGAGGGGTCCCTACGCCACCCTGTCATTTACAACATAATTCCATTCAATGATACACTTAATCCTCCCACCAGTTAGGGGCCCTTTCAGAGTGCTATAGCTGCTGCTCCTTTTATGTAAATCCAGCCCCTTTGGGAAAAAAAAGAACAAGAATTGTAGAGACAAGAGGGTCCCTAAGGAGACCAGGAGGAGGAATTATTTTTCCTCTATTGGTTTCCGCTGCTGCGAGTGCTGCAACATATTTACCTACTGGTGTCTTTCTCTTGCCCCCTCTTGAAGCAAAGAGAGCTATTTATTAAGTGGGAGGAAAAAGGGAGACAGAGTGAGAGAGAGAGAGAGAGAGAGAGAGAGAGAGAGAGAGAGAGAGAGAGAGAGAGAGAGAGAGAGAGAGAAAGAGAGAGAGAGAAAGAGAAGTAGACAGGAAGTGACAGAAGAGAGAAACCTAAGTGGGCAAGGTCAGTGTCAGAGGGTGAAGCTACATCAGCTGAGGTCGGCTCAGCCACCTGTTAGAGACATGCACTTGTCTTTCTTTTCTCCCCTGTGCTGTGTGCTGCTCAGCCATTCCTCCCTTCAAATTAAATTAACTAGTAAAATGCTAATCTCAGGGGAATACACAATCAGATTCCCTCAATTCTAATATGGTTATTTTGGTAACAGGGTTGGGAGATGGGGGGAAAAATATGCTCGCTTGGTGGGCTATTTTATCCTGGTTTGTCTTTTGTTTATCAAGTTAAAAACATTTTGCTAGCAAATCAGTTTAGATTCATATTTCTTATTGTCATTTTCAAAGGTATCTATTTTGAATCATGCATAAGGATGACATTTGATGTGGAAGAAAAGATTTGCATTCAGTGATCATACTTTTGGGAGCCTAATGTTGCAAAAAAAAGAAAAAGAAAGATGGTTGGAACATTCTGTTTTATTTCATCGTCCACATTCATTTTGTCTAATGTCTGAGGAAATTTCTCTCTGTAGGTTATGCTGTCAATTATAGCCATTTGTAAAAGACAAATAAACGCACACAGCACATGTCAGATATTAAGGCCTTGCGATTTGAAAACAAACAAATGAATAATTTGTGTTGTGTTGATTTATTGCTTCATGGACATTTTGTGCTGATAAATTGGTATTATTAAAAGGCAGAATTATTGGGGGAGGGACTTGAGAGAAAGCAAGGGAATCAGAAAGTGTGTGTGTGTGTGTGTGTGTGTGTGCGCATGTGTGTGTGTGTGTGTGTGTGTGTGTGTGTGTGTGTGTGTGTGTGTGTGAGTGTGTGTGTGAGAGAGAGAGAGAGAGAGAGAGAGAGAGAGAGAAAGAGAGAGAGAGAGAGAGAGAAAGAAATAGAAAGAGAGAGAGAAAGACTTGTGGCAGAAACCATGGACCCCCTGCAGTTGGCTAGCTTGTGCTCTCCATAGATCCTAATTCAATTAGATCCTAAACTTTCCTGTATAATTTAGCGCCCTCTTCTTGTCTGTGCCATTTGTCTTTCAATGATGAATATTTCATTGTTTTCCAGGCTTCCTTCTAAAAAGCAGGCCATAAATGAATATCCACTAACAGCTCTTCTCCCCTCTTTCTCTCTGTCTCTTATTCTGTCTCTCTCATTCACGGACATAATGCCCTGTGTAGTGCAGAGTGCGTTAAACAAGACTTTTATATGAAAATCAGGCGAGCATGATGAAAGGCACAAAACGCAACATTGTGGCCCCCAAATTGTCCTTTGTTAACAGGAAATTGTTGCATTAAGCAAATTTATGGAAATGCCTCCGGTTCTGTTCTTTGGGGTGAACTTGTAGATGCAGAAATATTAGTCACGCAAGAAATATCCTGGATAAAAGGCACAGTGGTATGTTTAAAACACACACACACACACACACGCACACGCGCACACGCACACACGCACACACGTACACACACGCACACACGCGCACACGCACACAAAGACAACAACATGAGAGATTTGGTCCTGTCATGCTTAAGTTGTGGTGAATACCAAAAGATATAATAATCATATATATTGTTTTTAAATTATTATAATATTCAAATTAATTAATTAACTATTTTTTTTCCAATCCAATACATTTTAATGCATGCATTATACCAATAATATGCCATTATTTGCTGTAACATTTAGCATGAGCAAATCACAAACTTTGGAATGAATAAATGTAAATACTAAACCTTGCTTTATTTTAGAATTTTACTAGTTTACACTTACAGACATGCGCATTAAGACTTTCTATTGCCTATTTGGATTATCAGATTATAAAAACACATACATTATGTAGTTACTGTCACCTCTGGTGTAGCAAAACTGGTGCTCTCATTACGCATTTATATTACGCTTTCAGCCTTCATCAACTGATTATGTCATAATATCTGTCTTAAATTAAAGATCCAATTTGAATCCATAAATAATCCCTTTTAGCCAACATCTTCCCTGGAGCTGTGAGCTTAGCAGGGGTTCTCTGTACATGGTTACGATGATAAATCAGAGCGCCAGGAGTTAAACGAAAGACAAAGCGCCCAAGGTTAAGAGCCACTGGGGCCAGATGGCAACAGTCTGAGCTTGGGGAATGCTTGGGTCACTAACAAGCTTGCTAGCATGTCAGTGTGCCGCTGATGTACACGGTGAGAAAGACAATGAATAAAGGAAAAGCAGGAGGGCCTCAGGCTTCAGGGGGCTATGGGATATGGTGCAAATCATCACACAGCAGATTGAGGTGTGGGAAGAACATTACAAGCTTGGTGTGGGTAAAAGATGTCTGTCCGTGTGTGTGTGTGTGTGTGTGTGTGTGTGTGTGTGTGTGTGTGTGTGTGTGTGTGTGTGTGTGTGTGTGTGTGTGTGTGTGTGTGAGTGTATACATTGAGCTTATTGGTTATAGATAAACACAAACTTGCTTGTGTGACGTTTGTGTGACGCTTGTGTGACAACAGAAATCAGAACAGATATAATCTATGCAATATGTAGAATGTATGCAGCTACCTATATGTAATAACACTTATTACTAAATCTCTTTAAACCTCAGCAACCAGAGCAGTTTGAAAAAAAAATTTGATGCACAGTTTCTTCCAATTTCAGTGTAGCCTCAGATTCAGTTCTTGGCTGACTGTAGTGGGACCTGACATGTTCTTCTGCGGCACCTCAAGGTTCAACATGTTGTGCATTCTGAGATGCTTTCCTACTGGTTGTAAAATAATGGTTATTCGAGGAACCATACCGTTCAGTTCGAACCAGTCTGGCTATTCTTCTCTGACCTCTCACATAAACAAGGCATTTTCACATTTCCTGTGTAAACTCTAGAGACTGCTGTGCATAAAGACTTTTGTACATTTAGTGTTTTAATACCAGGGGGGTTTGAGGAGATTAAGAACACTTTGCTATCTAAATCATCTGTAAGGAGCCTTTTTTACATGCATATATATTGTGTGTGTGGGGGCAGTAGGGGAGTTACCTCTCTAATTACCAGTCTTTAGCTCTGACCCCCCTCACACACACACATACACACACACACACACACACACACACACACACACACACACACACACACACACACACACACACACACACACACACACACACACAATCCCTCCCCCCCTTCCCCTCACACACACACATACATACACACACACTGCCACACAGATTCATGTCTTCATGGTAACAGTACTGGCTTTTGGAAACCCTCTAGAGTTATTGGTGCTTTTACAAACACACCCCGAGGTGAATAAAAGATGAACACCAGTACAGGATGCACAGAGCTTCTGCCCTAGATGGTAGCAGGCGGCATAATGTACTCTGTGAAATATTTATAGGCTTGATTACTTCCTGCTGACATGACACCGGCTTTTGTGACTATTTCACGCACTTTGACAAATGATGCCAAATGCTGTCATATTAGCACAGAACAGAAAGCATGGATGATTATCTATCTATCTATCTATCTATCTATCTATCTATCTATCTATCTATCTATCTATCTATCTATCTGTCTGTCTGTCTGTCTGTCTGTCTGTCTGTCTGTCTGTCTGTCTGTCTGTCTGTCTGTCTGTCTGTCTGTCTGTCTGTCTGTCTGTCTGTCTGTCTGTCTGTCGTATGCAGTATAGTTCTAACATGCAGTAGATGTCCAGCTTGATTTTAGTTTAGGAAAACAAATTTGAGGCGTGTGGCTTTTGTCATGCTTTTTCCAGCTGTGGATGGTGTGCTGCAGTCTGCTTCACGATGGACTGCTGATAAGACAGATTTAATTTAGACAGAGATTTCTGTCAATTCCTGTCAAGTTAAAGAGACTGGACAGGAAGTCCGAGGGGAGACCATAGCATAGATATGATCCGATAACATGAAATGTAGCCCCGAAACTTAAAATTGTCCTTACGTTAAATGTATTTTATTTCTAACATGATAATAAAAGCAGCCTGTAATTTTTAAAAGAAAAGAAAAATAAAATAGACTCAACTCACATTTGGCTTTTGAATGAAAGCAAACAGAAATAAAGCATGTAAGCACTCTTTTAAAGATTTATGGATAAAGAACACTTGAGTACAATTGATGTTACAACAACCACTAATCAGTCTGGGTCTCTAAATACCACCAAGAGGAGTGTATGGCTAAGTTTCTCTATTCCCCTGAGTATAAATGTTGGCTATGTTGACACTTCTCTTTCCTCCCAGGGCATGCAGATGCCGAAAGCAATGAATAGACATACACAATGACAAACAAGCAGACAGACAAAAGAGGCAGTGAATTATCGCCGTGTGCCGCCCTGCTAATTAAAATTTTTGCTTGTAACTTATGTCAGCTTTGTAAGAGCCCGTTGATCACCCCCCCTACACACAGCACGCTCACACACAGACACACACACCCCTAGCTTTTCATTTCAGACGCGTGTGCATGGCGGGCAAATTGCAGGGACGGACCAAGGGGGCAGCGCTTACGAGGCCAAATTGAATAGTATGCACACACACGCACACACACACACACACACACACACACACTACCACACACACACACACACACACACACACACACACACACACACACACACACACACACACACACACATTGTGGATACACATCCAAACACGTAAACACCCTCCTTGCTATATCTCCCCTCATATATTGGTTTCGTTCCACTACCCATTGAGGAGTTCTGATTGATCCAATACAGCACAACCTGAGCGCAGCAGGACGTCAATATGTTCCATTTATACACTCACTAAGTACTCGCAGCTAAGAAAAGGATGGTGCGGTAGTAAGTAGTTGCTGGGAATGAGTCTGTTACTCTCAAATGCTCAAAGGCAAGGCAGCACATCTAGTAAACAGACATGTTGCATTATACTAAGCATGAACTAACAATATAATACCAAGCTCTGTTGATTGTTCATTTCTGATTGTTCAGAAGGCTGGTTTAAGTTTTTATAAAAGCAGGCCCAGACAAATAGTTCTGTATGTAAAGTTTAGATGAATGTACTTAGGGACTGAGGGACTAAGATGGTACTCTCTTTACAACTCTTTATATAAGCAGATTATAAATAGTTAATAGGGTGATATTTTCTGTTTATGTAGATTTCTTGAAAAGAGACTCCAGTGTCATTTTTTTCTGAAGAAAAGCTTTGAACAAAGTAACGGAAAGGACAGGTGAGTATGATCTTTGATAAAATGAAGGGACACAATTTCTTAATAATGTCAATAAAGAGAAAAAATAAAATACACATGTTTGTAGCTGCTACAATGCAAGTGATGACAGGAAAATGAAGACACATGAAAGATTCTCACAGGTGCAACACTAGGTTTAGAGAAATTAGAGAAATGCGATTATTTTTTAATTGTTTAAGGTTTACAGATCTTTTCTGAACATTACATTTCTAACAACTTTAAATAAAAATGTTTGCAATTTAATTTAATTTTTATTTTTATTATTATTTTTTTTCATTTAAGGATAAAAAGCCTGTTTAAATATGAAGAGATTTGGCATAGATCTTTATAATGTTGCAAAACCAACTATCATTACATAACACTGCAGGAACGTTATTTTGCAACATTATTTTTGATCCTCTTGAAACCTTATTTAACAAATATTTTAACTATTTTGATCATATTCTCTGTTGGTTATGTATTAACTAGTTATGAAAACGCAGTAGCATGATTTCCTTTACTACTACTACCACCACTGCTCCTACTACTACTTTTACTACTACTACTACTAATAATAATAACCATTTATAAATATGAAGATTATCAATATTTTTTTAGCAAAATAATATATTCAAACAGATTAAAAGCCGGGTTGTTGTGCTAAAGAGTAGCAGAGAAAGGGGCAAAGAGAGACAGAGAGAGAGGGAGGGAGGAGAAGCACAGACTGACCTCCGCTCCAGAGGCTGAATCAGCAGGCTCAGCTGGGGAAGCTTTTAGCCACTTACTGGACAGATGCACTGCCCTGAGCCATAATCTGTATCTCACTTCAAATGACAAATTGCAGGCAGCAGTGCGGGTATATTGCATTATATATTAAGTCCCGCCCAGTCAGTAAGTTATACGGCTGCACCCTGGCTATACACCCCTCTCTAAAAGGCTGTCGGCTGCCTCCTATAATCTGAAGATCTGCCGGGTCGGTCTTTGTTTTACAGCATTCAATTAGAAATAGGGCACAACCTGTGACTAAATTTAAGACTCTAGATGCACTGTGACTTCCTCTCTCTCTCTCTCTCTCTCTCTCTCTCTCTCTCTCTCTCTCTCTCTCTCTCTCTCTCTCTCTCTCTCTCTGTCTGTCTGTTAGTCTGTCTGTCTGACATGGATTTGGCTTTAGCAGTTAAATATTGCATCAACCACACTGACAGTATTGAATTTGTGAGTGTGCATAGCTACTTCAAAAAGACAGGCACAAAATATGGCCTGATTTAAATAAGCCATCATGCAATTTGACCTGGTTTTCTCTGCCTGCTTCACACACACACACACACACACACACACACACACACACACACACACACACACACACACACACACACACACACACACACACACACACACAAATATACACACACTTCACCAGTAGTCTAATAGCAGTAAATAAGAAGGATCATCCAACGCCTGCAGTCATCTGCTTAAAGCTGGCTGGACAGGGAGGGATGGAAGGATAAGGGTTAGGGAGGGTAAAATGCTGAAAACTAGGACTGTCTCTCCAGCTGGGAAGAGGAAGAGAGAATAGGGAGGGGAGGGTAAAAACCTCCACCATGAAATCTTTTGACAACCAGCCATATGGACAAATGCATAGAGGAACAAGAGGTTATTCAGACAAGCCATGGTTTCAAACTGACTGCAGTAATTACATCTAAATCATTTCAGAACATGTAGCTACAGTGTCACATAGAAGTTTTATCTCCTTTGTTTTACATTATGTGCCATTGCAACACATTTGCCTGAATTAATACACAATATTATTTTTTCATTCTTGTTAAACCCAGATTCATTCTAAAATCTATAGCCTTTAATATAAATATATTAATGACTACCAAAGAAAGAGATATTTTTTGTTTTATTTAAGTGGGACAATATTATGCGTTGAAAGAATGTACCATGAGGTACCATTGTGTACAAATCTTACATAGCAATTCTCTTATGGCACCTAGTTTTACCTCGAATAGGGAGCTTTGAGAGAATTGATGCTCACGCTTAAATGATATATTTGTAAAATCTTTTCTTTATTAATGTAGTTCCCAATATATAAATTCTGTCAAAATGAGGAAATTATTAATAGTGTTGCATTAATGTGTTTGAATTTGAATTTATGACATTTAGCAGACATCCTTTTCCAGAGCTACATACAATGCAATTTCACGGTAGATTTATAATTTAGCAGTTTATTAGTAGTTGTTTGTTGGTGTAGATATTGTCTACTACTGTCAAATGATGTATAAATATTGAATTCATTTCTATATTGTTTGATTATACTGCATAGTAGTCTTTTAATTCTTTCCAATTTTAGTCTGACTGATTTGAAATTAAAATGTTAATTTTTTCTAATGTAGTATTGTAATACTATTTCCACAACAGTAAAAATCTAACTTCCTACTTATAATCCATTGATCCACAGTAGACAATCTACCCTTTTAAAACTGCAGAAAAAATATTTGCCCACCCTGCATAAGTGCAATGACTAGTTGTGTTACATTCATTTCCCTTGGGTAGGTTGTTAGCCGAATGCACATAATACTAATATTTGCTTAGCTTAAAAGGGAATCCCTCGGCCTGAGCACACAGGGCCTCACAGCTTGACAGAAGAACCTAATGACTGCCATGATTAATTGGAGCCCTAAGGATAGCTTTTGTGAGAGGGGGGGCTCTGGCTGCTCTAACCTGCCGATTCTCTCGTGTCAGAGTAGAACCTGGGAGCTAGTTAGGGCTAGGAGCTGAAATTTTTATTGTAAAGACCAGGCGTGTGTCTGAAATAATTAAATCTGCTCATGCCAATTGAATTCTGCAGTAATTCCTATGAGCTTGTCTGTATATGTGATGTAATAAAAAAAGCAAAATTAATAAACTGAATTCAGGACGAAAAATACTAATGATATGTGCTTAAAATTCAAATACAAGCAGACCATGTATGCCAAAATAGCTAGAAATCTCCCCATTTCCCAAAATGTCTTGCTCTAAACACTGACTTATAAATCAAACATGACAATGCACCACTAGGTCAGACATGTTTACATACACGAATACTTGTAAGTGTAAGCCCTGAAGTTAAATGGACACTACTTAACGTCCAGTCTGCTTTTCCCACTCCGGGTGCTGGAGATGTGATTCGCAAGCAGCGCTCTAAAAAGGTTCCCAGAGCAGGCGGCATTTATTCAACCCATCACCTAGTTCCAGAGATTACCGAAATGTTTATATGTTCATTAATCCTGAGCTTCCGCTAATGTATTACTGACAGTAAAGTAACATCCCCACATCGGTGCTGCTAAACCCTCTGTGCCAGAGTGAGCACACACATACACAAACACATCAAGAGTTAATTCACCTACTTTTTTCTTTTTTTTTTTATAGAATGGGCATTTTCTTGAATACTTTTGCTGGAACAGGCTACGACCCAAACAATTTTATGACTCCAGTGTGCATGTATTAAATGAAAAGAAAGCCAGAGAAAGAGAGAGAGAGAGAGAGAGAGAGAGAGAGAGACAGAGACAGAGAGAGAGAGAAAGCGAGAGAGAGAGAGAGAGAGAGAGAGAGAGAGAGAGAGAGAGAGAGAGAGAAGAAATGCGTAGGTGGTTGGCCACTGATAAATGGAGACCATCTGATGCTTGAGAGAAATAAAAGAACCCGGTGAAGTACCCGCACCTGTCAAGCCTTATTGAGTGAGCGTAATTTAGTGCAAAGCTACATTGTGGGATGACTTTATATATGACTGAGAGGCAGCGATTGGAATCATTCATCAGCCCTCTGTTACAGTAGGTATAGACAAAAGCCTCTGACTCTCCAGAAGATGCATGATGCTCTCCGATGCCCTTGCTGGCTGGCAGAGATGGCCAAATTCAAGACAGATGTCTGCGTTTCAGATGCCTAAGTGCCCGCAAAGAGAAAAGAAAATAGAGTCCGACTGTTTGGTTGTGGAAAACAGAATCTTATCTTCAGAAATTAAATCAAATTGGGGCACTTGAGGGCAAATATGGTAATGAGAAGAATTTTGGAAGGTTATCCTGGAATGACGCCGAAAATTGAAGGACTTGCAGCAACACCTTTGACATCCCCTTGAACCATCCTTTTTAGAATTATTTTCACTAAATCCCACAGCGACGAAAAAAAGAAATGTGAACCTTACACAAAGAAAGGTCTGATAAAGAGCACCCAATAAAAACTCTGGCATATAATAGACCACCTGTGTCTAAAACAAATGCAAGGCACTCGGTGCACAATACCTTATTATGTGCATAAAAATGTTCAAACAAATGAGTGCGTCGTGTGTTACCATTATTTTCTGCACTACCATTAGGCCTGCTGATGCATCCAGAAATACTGTTTGGCCTCTTCTACTATTACAGATAGAGTACAAACAGAATTCATGTTACATTTAAAACCCAACTGGCTATTAAGAGCAGAGTGTGCAACGAAAAGCCAGTCTCAGCAATCTAAATCTGCTTGAGAAAATGCAGGCCTTTTTTCAAACTCTGCATCTAGCTAATAGCAGTATTACCTTCTTTCAGAGCTGGAGAGAAGTGATACAGTAAAAACTGTAATTAAAATGTCTAATTGGCATATTTCATAGAATAAAGTAAATTACTAGAGCCTCACCAAATAATTGAAAAACAAAGCAATTACCTTCCATGGGCCCTATTCACTATGATAATTGCTGGAGTGGATGATTCTGGCATATGAAAACAGGATCACTCTTTCTGCCTCCCTACAGAGTGCCGGGGTTCACCTATTCACCTCTGGATGCATAAGAGCAATTTACACTGAGTGACTGTTCATAATTTTTCTCACAGTTTTTAATAGATATGCAATATATACAGTATAAGAACCAATCCGTTTAACCTATGTATTGCATTTATTTATTTTTCCGTGATATACTGAAAATCTCAATCCATCATTATATTAGAGTTATTATATATAGTGTGTTCTTATAGTTTTAGCCAGTTTTACTGGTCACATGACTAAAAAGGCTCAATCCTCACCTCAGCTACTAAACATTTTCAAAAGCTTATAATTAATGCTAACTTAGATCTAATGACAATTTAAATAAAATGTCATTTGGTTTTGTTTACATGGCACATACAAAAAAAATGCAATTAGTTCTAGAAATAGACAAAATATTAAATAATTAGCCTAATATTTGAAAGCCTGGCTCATCAGGAACTCTTTTCTAGGAGCATCGATGGATTTTGTTTCCATTTATTTTGGATTTATTTTACAGATTAAATGCTCAGTTTTGGTTTGTCCTTCTTCAAACACATCTACTTCTGTAATTACAATAAACTGAAAACTACTTTATTTTTTTACCGCAAAGTTCTTTCAACATGATACAACTAATGGTAGGAATCAGTCAAAGTTATTTAATTGTATTCTGTGATCTCACCAGGATCATAATATACTTGCAGAGAGAGAATATCTGAGCAGTGCAATATTGGTTAAGAACTAAACTGCAACATGTTGCTTTTATCAACATTCACCAGTCTTTTTTGGAGGTCCAATAAGCCCAATCATATTAAACTAATAATACGTTATTTATTTTCAGCGCAACAATACTGCTGCTGAATTTTAGGTTCCATTAGCAATGGAAAGTTGTGATGGAAAAGTATTTATTAAAAATGAAAAGTCTTACAGTACAGTACATGTTTAAAAATACAGTTTTATTTTAATTATATATTGTGCTGTAAAGGAAGAATAATCCAGTGTATGGGTTAGTGTGGCACAACATGAAATGGAGTTACTTTTACCAACACAAAATTATCTTGCTATAACAGCATGTCTATTAGTGTTTTGTTCCTTTTATACTAAAATAATTGGCAAATCTAAGAAAATTATGCATGTTTCATAGTTCTGTTCAATGATGAATGAGCACTTATGTTATAGCAGCTACAAACACTCAATCCCTCACCAGGATCTCTTTTGAAGTTAATAAGACAAAAACAAACAAACAAAATCACACACATTAACATATAACAGAGAAACTAGAAAACTCTCTGTCCTAAAGACTTTCCTATGTTGAAAAATATGTAGTGTTTACTATTATGTCATCAAGCATGCATTGTGTTTAGTCAAATATGGACAAGCATATTATGATTATGGGCTGACCCTGGAGACTCCTTCCAAAAAAATGCTATATAAAATCACTAGATCCATGGAAATTCCACCATGTCGACAATTTTACCCGTTTTCAAAACTGTATGTTGAATATTCTTCATACTCATTCTGAGTTGTCTTTGAACAAGCATAGTGGTGTAAATCTGTTGCTTCTGCTGTTGAGCCAGAACAACTGTCAGAGATGCTGTTATAAAACGCATCAGCATGTGACCAGTCAAAAGCAAAAACTCATGTATTATAAAACCATATATAAATGTTATGCTTCATTTTAGTCATGCCCCACACGAAAAACTCTGTCATCACCCCAATAGTCACGATATCAATTAAAACTACCATTATGACTTATGGCAAATTGAATCGTGGAAACTAGCACAAAATTGGGCACTTGCAAAGCTTAGTTCACGCATAGCCTGTCTGTCATGGGGGTCACACACATTGTGAGCAAATTTTGTGCTACTCTTGTCTCCGATCCATTTAGTAAGTGTAAAGACAAGGGCGGAATGCCAGTTATGTCTTTTTTGTAGCAGGCTGCGGGCTTGCTGACGCCAATGAGAGAGCCCAAATGTGACTATTGGGTTACAGAGTTGTTTTATGTGTATTTAGTGTGAAACATGAGAATAGATCTTTAGGTGAGGAACTAAATGTTATTGTTATCGTTGAAACAGGTACAATGTAAACCATGCAAAAAATGTTTTGCTCATTAAAAGATACACTCTCTCTCTCTCTCTCTCTCTCTCTCTCTCTATTTATATATATATATATATATATATATATATATATATATATATATATATATATATATATATATATATATATATATGGAGTTATATATATATAGTTATATAGAATATAAAATTTCTGACAAATCAGCTAGTGCATTGCTCATATATCCTCCATTCTAAAATTTATCTTTCTAGAGTAAACAGGCCACTTCCTGTTTGGCCCTATGAAATAATGCAGACCAAGACAAGATAGCTAATTCCCAGGGCAGACTGTTGACAATGACTGGAAAAGGTATCACTTTTTCCCAGAGTTACATGAAGCATGAAAGCAGCTTGTTGTTCATTGCAAGGAAAAGCTGGGGGGTTTTGCCCTTTAACCATCTTCCCACTTTTTCTTTCCCCTCCATAGAAAGCCCAGATTTGTGAGTGGCTTTCTTGTGACACTTGATGTGAGATGACTAGTCATGTCAGTGTACCGATCTAGGCTGTCACGTAACTAAATCCGTCTGTTTCTCGGCTTTGCTGCTGTTCTTTGCTGCATTTTTCTTCACTTCCTTCAGTTCACCTGCTTCTACAGCCTCTGTGGTAGGTAAGAGAATGAATGCAAAAAAGGCACTCAAAACATCCATCTAAATCACTGCCATTTCTCCAAGAGCCTTTCAACAGTGGCTTGCATTTTTTTGGGGTGTGAGAAAAATAACCTTCAGTACAATGGGAAATTGCAGACTATTCTCTCTATCTGTGGACAATCATGTAGAAGTGGTGGCGTGAAATGTTTTGCCCATTTGTTCAGATCGCGGCAAAGATTAAGTTTATCCGAACAACTTGAAGAACAGCTGCATTCTAGCTGTTGCTCGCCTCACTTGTGTATTATGTAAATCGGATTACGATATCTCTGAGCCAGCAAAAGAGTGCTTTTAGAACCCAAAGGGTTTTTGGATGTAGACATTCAAACATGGGCAAGCTTTTCTCAACCTTTTCAAAAAGCACGTGTTAAATGTCAATTACCAGTGTAGGATTATGGAAACTGTTATGTTATGCATGTAGAAATAACATTTGAAAGCTTCTGGTTCAACTGCTTCAAGTATATAGGGTACCTTGCAAAAGTAGTACATCCCTCACATTTCAGCAACCATTCTAGTAGATCTTCTCAAGGGACTATAGAAATGAAACTTGGACTTATTTTAGATTAGTCATTGTGCAGCAGTATAGATTTATACATACAGCCATTATTGTCAAAATAGCTGGCAACAAAAGTGAGTACAAAGTGATAACAGCTGTATGTTGTATAACTATGCAAAGCCACATGTTCTATTCATCATGTTCATGTTTTTGTCTGCTTGACACGACCATACACATTTGTGTCTCGTGTATTAGAGCAGTTAAAATTTGGTGCATTGAGTACAATTTTGTGATAATGACCACTGGATGTTCAACATGGCACCTCATGGCAAAGAACTCAGTAGCTCTCTGAAACTGAGTTACAGTACAGTGGTCAGGGTCATATAGAGGTTTTCCAAGACGGGTTCCACTCAGAACAGACCTCACAAGGGTCCATCAAAGAAGTTGAGTCCTTGTGCTGTGCGTCAGGTGCAGAATCTGACTTAAAAAAACGGATGCATGAGTGCTGCCAGTGTTGCTTTAGAGGTTGCAGAATTGGAAGGTCTGATCTGGTCAGACCATACGCACAAACAAGTCAGTTTGCATGACCGTCATCCCAGAAGGAAGCCTCTTCTGAAGCTGGCTCACAAGAAAACCCGCAAACAGTTTGCTGAAGACAACCTGTCCAAGAGCATAAATTACTGGAACCATGTCCTGTTGTCTAAGATAAACCTGTTTGGCTCAGATGGTGTTCACCATGTGTACCAAGAAAATTGTGTTTTGTCTACAGTCAAGTATGATGTCCAACATGATGCCCCTCCTTAGAAACTGACAAATTTCAGTTTTCAACATAATATTAACCCCAAACACACCGCCACGATGACTGCTTTGCTGAGGAAGGCGAAGGTGATGGAGTGGCCAAGTATGTTTCCAGACCTGAACACTATTGAGCACATCAAGTGGAAGGTGAAGAAGAACCATGTGTCAAACATTCAGCAGCTCCGTGATGTCATTATGGAGAAGTGGAAGAGGATGCTAGCAGTGCGAGATAACAATGGTGGTCACACAAAATATGGACACTTTGGACACAGTTTTGACATGTTCACTTAGGGTGTACTCACTTTTGTGCCGGTTATTTAGACAATAATGGCTGAGTTATTTTCAGAGGACAGTAAATCTGTACTGCTGTACAAGCTGCACATTGAGTACTCTATAAAAAAAAAAAAATAAATAAAATAAAAATTATATATATATATATATATATATATATATATATATATATATATAAGAACATTTCTATAGTATTGTCTCTTGTGAAGATATACTAAGTTGGCTGCTAAAATGTTAGGGGTGTACAGTGAGATACTGTATAATTCTAAAAAGATCCTGTTATATAAAATATACAAAGATATCCGGTTAATGTTATCAATTAAAAATGGCCTCCAAATAAAAAAATAATAATACTTTCAAAAATATGTCCCTGAAGTTAGCAGACATCAAGCAAAAGTAATATAGAGCTAAAATAATTCTGCTGAAAAAGAAAAAACCCATACCCAGAAATGTTCACATAAATAATTGTAAGGTTGTTTTTTTTTATCATTCTTAAATGAACATGTCCTTATCATTAGTTAAAAAATTATCTGAAAAAATCTGATGGGCTATAATGATAGCTTAATTGCCCCCATTTTGTGCCAATTCCATAGTTTCTAATAGTATCTTTAATGAGTGTTTTTAATCAGCAACATGAAGCATTATTTACAAAGGCTAATGTGTATTGCAACTTGATAAGATCTTTCTTGTATAGAAGGTTTAGACAGAAATGTCTGAGACATGTTGCATCTGTTAACCTCAACTATGTTGTATTTAGAGAATCAACATTACAAAGAGCAATACAACGTAGAATAATAGTGTATATAACATTTGAATGGTATATGATGTATATAAAAAAAAAAAAAAAAAAAATCTGAGTTAGGATACTTTGCATGAAACAGTGTTTCTGATCTGAAAATAAGAAACGGTGTGACTTAGACCTTATGATCTACATATGTATTTAGAATGAAATTCTTGTGTAATGCACATACTCCCAACACTATGTATGAAAAAAATAATAAATTGGTTTTCACTGTAAAGAATTCGACTCGAATTTATGCACTGATGGTAGATAATTAAATTTTATCAAAATCCTGGTCAAAAAACTGTTTTAACTGTCTTACAGATAAGACGGAGTGATCACCTTGCTGGAAGAATTACTACAACTATCCCTACAAAACCCCCTCTCCCCCTCCTCTTTTTCTTTTTTTTTTGCCTAGACAGACATTCAAACCCAGAAAGCCTTTGGCGCCAGAAGACAAACATAGCAGTCCCTCAACTTGATACATCAGCCGGCTGAGCTTTCTCTGCTTCTCCCTGTCTGTCAGGGGACAGCAAACCCCACATTTACTGTCCCTGTAAATCCCTGCTAATCTGATGAAGAAAGCAGATTCACTTTCCATTTGATGTGGCATATCGGTTTGATTTGCCGTCGCATACATAATTTCCAACAGCTCTGAAAAAAAAAACACACACCCACAACATAAATGCTGTGTGTCATATTTATTTAAATGCAAACATGAATAACAAATGCTGATCGACAAGCCAGTGGTCAGGATGATTGCTGAATATTCTGAGGTGATTAACCATTAGCACTGCGCATGCATATGCGTCATATGAGTCATATTAGAATATTTGCCCAAGCTTTGGTCCGATTTTATATTCGCTTTTATTATTATTTCAAGTGTTACCTACAAATTACATATTTTATTCTCCAAAATTTCTCCACTGTTTTTATGTGACAGCTAACCATGACATTAATTTGCTCAACAGTGATAAGTTGAGCGATGCACTATGGGTCTCATCAACAGCATAATATGAGTGGACAGTGTTTCAAGTTCATAGTTCCACTGGTGTCATGTCATGTTGCGTCATAATTTTTTAAAAGTCCTAAAAAAAAACCAATAAACTTTGCAAGACAGTGTGTTCTTAATCATTAAACCTAATTTAGTTTCTTCTCCAGAGGTATACTGGGACTAAAATGTATTATACCAAAGACTATTTAACCTGACTATCGATCCCTGAATCTAGAAAGTTTTTTACTGATAATCTCCTGATTGTCCTCCTCATGATTGTCACTGATAGGCTGCATCAAGTCTGGGCTAAAAAATACTCAGCAATTTTTTTCCTCAAGTTTTGCTTGTACTTGCTTTTACTAGTTTAAAACAGTCAGGGTTAGAACTTTAACAGCTAATAGTCAGACATAGATGTCATCAATTATATATTTGTGTCTTTTTATTTTTGGGGGACATAGTGCTCAGCCGTGTTAGTATGTACTCAACAAATGCAACATAAATTCAATCGTGTCAAAATGCAGAAGAATCAGCTAGAAGTAAAATCAGCTGTCTACTCTCAAACAGCAAAAATTATGTCTACTATTAGGGGACAGAACTTCACAACCATTCACTCAATCAGTACTAATACTAGCCTGCACACCTACATTTTAAACACATACATTTTTTCAAAAATTACCATTTCCAGGAGACAGCACACAAATCATCTAGATTTGCCATCGTTTTCACTTTTCAAAAAATCATCAAATCTCATTTACTCTTTTCACTCAGGCTGTGACCTAAAAAGTTATTCACAGAAGATTATAACTTCCTGATTGTGTATTGTTTTGTAGTCAAGCACCAGATAAGGCATGACTTTTATTTGAGTTCAGCCGATACAGACTATGCTTCATATTTTCATAAGTAATCTGGGATGCGTTTGAATTTAACCAAAGAGAATATTTAATTGAACGTTAAGATAAATATTAAACGTGTGTAGACTGAGAAATACTTCTAATCTAAAATGTCAACTTCACATACAGTGCATTGATGCTGTCTAGGCAGTTTTGACTTCATGCATGTTGAAATCGGTCTTTGGTGCAAGGAAATGTTAAATATTGCATCACATATGATTTAAACATAAGCAAGCTTACAAACTGCAGCCCTTTGTAAATAAACATTAGGTATTTTACATTTTTGATGGCTCACCCATCCTGCCAATTTATTTCATTAAGAAGTCAGAGAAAGTTGGCAACCCCCCAACCATCACCCACCCAAAAACGGAATCCTAACTATTTGCACTAACAGAATGTTAGTGCCTTTACTTTAAAAGTATTGAAATCTGCTCTTGGCTGTAGCTGTAGGCAAGAAGCTACCTAAGGGACAAAACAAGGGAAATGCAGTCAGCATCACATTTAATCGTCTCTGACACATCATCACCCTTATTGTGCCTCTCAATCTGAGCGAAGGGTCGAGGCACCAGCACTGAGCCCAGGCACGTTGGCCTAGGAACACCATCTGTCACACCGGTGTCAAGTGGCTCTTTTCTCCTATGATTAGCATGGCCGCCTCAGGTGGGTCTGGACCAAGGCAGCCATATGGTGTGTAACATAGTGAAGTGGCTACAGTGACCTGAATGAGATGGCCATACAGTCATGTAGTCTAGATGAACGTACTACTGCATATATTAGTCATCTAGTGTATAGTATAGTAGAGCATTGACTCATTGGATTTATCCAGTCTCAGTATAGATCATGATGAAACATTGGTAATCAGTTATCACTAATCATCAATAGAATATGATGAGAAATTACAAAAGATTACTGTTATCCAGCCTTAAGGACAACAATTACAGACATTGTATTCATCTAGATGATCTAGTATTAAAGACAAGCTAGGTACATATATATTTAGGTCATGTGGCACAGCAGAAAATGCAAGCATAGTTCATTGCAAAACCTTATGCTTTATACACATCGTTTTATAAGGGAGATTTTCCTAGCGAGAGTCGCCATGGCTGCTCATCAGGGATAAATACGCATTGTTTACCTTAATTCCTAAATTCTGTAAAGCTGCTTTGAGACAATGTCCGTTGTGAAAAGCACTATAGAAAAAAACTTGACTTGACTTCATTGTTGAGCTACTTGATATTGTTGCAAAATATTACATAAAATATTATTAGAAACAGGCACAAAAAGCTTGCATACATTTTCCAATAAGTATTAACATCTGTTCATTCCTACAAATAAAAAGTAATAAAAGATAATGTCAGTAATAAAAGATTTTGAGCATAAATAGCATATATAATGTAAGAATAGAGAATGAGGCCCTGATTTTTCTTTCTTTCTTTCTTTCTTTCTTTCTTTCTTTCTTTCTTTCTTTCTTTCTTTCTTTCTTTCTTTCTTTCTTTCTTTCTTTCTTTCTTTCTTTCTTTCTTTCTTTCTTTCTTTCTTTCGTTCTTTCTTTCGTTCTTTCTTTCTTTCATTCTTTCTTTCTTTTTATTTGTAAATGTGTTAATGGCTTAAATAATGTGCTGTTTTCAGCATTTATATGCAGGTCTATATCTTTACAAACTCATTTATTTAGCAGCCACAGTCTGATTTACTAAACATCACTTTAACAACTGAGATTTTGTGCCAAAACAAGTAGAACCCAGAAGCAATTACTAGATGGAAGGATGATCAGTTATCACTAATTATCGATGGAACATGATGAAAAAGTACTACAAATTACTAGATTTTTTATTTTTATTTAATAAAAGAACATCATTCACTAGGTTGTAGTAATAATTTTATTTTTTAGTATCTCAAACCAATGACACAATATCACTGCTATTAATTGGTTTTCAGTTTAGATCTTCACTGTATGCCTGCATCCCCAAAGCTACATTTAAAAAATGATATTTATTCACACCTTATGAAAAGAACATATGCTCTTACTTTTCAAACGCAGTTTGCGAACAAGTTATATCAGTAATTTTAAGTTTCAGATTAATTCTGTTCAGAAAGTCATAAATATCTGAATTTACAGTGGTTATCAAGAACAAAAATATAATATTGCATACAAAAATCTGATTTATATACCCTGTGTTCCAACTATTGTACAGGTAATATAATCCATGCAATTACACCCAAAACATAATTTATCTCAAGGCACACATAGAGAAATAAAGACATAAAGTCTGGCATGTTAATTGAGCTTGTTATTAATCCGGGCATGGATGCTGTAATTAAGGATATTTAAAAAAGAGAAACAATGTACATTTCTTATTTTGTACGTTTTAGGAATTCACTTAAGATGATAAATGTTGGTTAACCAGTCAAAACGAAGCAAGAGGATAGTGGATGTTGTAATAATCCTGTGTAAATAATAGAAGACCTTGTAATAAACCATAAAGGCTAGATAATAGAATAAATCATTAGACGTTGTGGTCATCCAGTCAAGTGGAAGAAAGAAAAGACTGGGCATGTCAATTATCAAGTCCAAATGATGTGAGGGGGAAATGGTGAGGACTGAAATCATCCAGCCCAGATGATGTTTCTGATAGCCATGACAGGAGAATGTCGGAAGAATTAAATTATTTTTAAACGTTTGTACAGTATAATACTGACTTAAAGAAATAACACATGCTGGAAAACTACTCCTAATTTAATATAATAAAAAAAATCACAGATTCAAATATATTTGATCCCAAAATCATCTGACCCTGAATTAGTAGGTATTAAAAAATGTATGTGGTTTATTCTAAAATTGGTCTTTAACATAAAGAACAATCTGCACCTCTCTGTATTTGGGGCTTTTGGGTAAAAAAATGCTTCCAAAATCTAAGTTTGTTAAGCCAAATTATGTTAACTTCTATGCATATTTGCAGCTGCTATTAACTATGCAAGGTGCTATGTGTATTTTACACATTCAAATATTTTGTACATCAGGGAGGTACATATTGACAGAAGTAAATATTCCACTGTCTATAGACCATCATCTGGTGTATAGAGAGCAATAGGATAATGGATGCTGTGGTCCTTGTCTCTTTGTAAAGGAAGAAGTTTATAAAGTATGACAATGGATACTAATCACTGAGAAAGGAACGTCAAAATGTACTGCACTGCAGTTTGAATGATAAATAGCAACAGAAAACTCCAACATATTTATTTGTATTAGGTAGTGTGATCTGATTAAAATATGCCAATGATCTTTATCTTATTGGGATGGTTAATGTGGTGAACTAACAGGCCTGCAAACAAGATGTAACAAACTCAGCGAGTTTAACTGTGACCAAACACACATCGCACCAGCAGGTGAAGGCAGCAAAGATATACTTGTGAAAAATATCTGTAATAAAATACTACTATTTTTCATTGTAAAACACTCTCAAGGGAAATTATGCATCACTAACTTTGATCAATTCAAGCTGAAGTGTTTGGTGCTTGTGTTTTTTTTTTTTTTTACTAGACTGTGAGACTGTGCAAATAAGCATCACAATGTGAGTGCACTAATTTTCACACATTCTGTAAAAGTAAGTGCACAATATTCTGGTGTGAAAAGTTTAGGAAGGTGGACTTCTGCTCGAGTGCACAGTCCAACACTTTCTATTCTAGTCTGATCAAGGACGTGATAAATAGAGATAGACAGCAGATACACTACAAAGCAACGAGTCACCAAAAGCCCTGTCACTGTGATGCTGAAAGCCCTCTATTTGATTCTACATTATTTTCTTTTTGATATGTGAAGTGTGTGTTTTTAGCGCTGTTTCTTAGTCCGTGCCAAGCTGTAATCATAACGAGGCATTGTTACAGAAAGGGCACATCTGGCAGGAGAACACACACACACACACACACACACACACACACACACACACACACACACACACACACACACACACACACACAAACACACACACACACACACACACACACACACACACACACACACACACACACACACACACACACACACACACACACACACACACTTACTTGTATTACTATCTCTGCAGAGTATTTTCATTGACTAACCCCAGTGTTACCAGCAGTCAAAAAAAAATCCTAACCTGTTATAATGCAGTCATACATATTATTATAATTATTAATAAAATGTATTAAAGTTTATACTACAGATCAATCCAAGATTATATTGCATTGTAAAAACATTGATAGGTTTTTAATTCAAATCAAAGTGGCAGTTCTCACTGATCACTAAATGTGATTACAAGGTCCCCACAAGCAGGGTTGGGCAAAATGTACTTTCAAAAAAAGAATATCAATACCCAATATCTTACTTTAAGTGTTAAAATAAATAAAAATACAAAATACAGCAGCCGCACCATCAAAATCAACTACTATATTTTTGCACTTAAAAAAAAAACACTTTTACAAGGAGCTTGACATTTCTTCTCAAATCCTCCATTAATTGGCCTATTTGATCTGTTCCTTGAGTATTACACTCACTCAGTTGATTAAGTAAACAATCTTTGATAGCAACAGCTTTTCTCTGGTCATGCAATAAATCTGACATATGCAACCAGTTCACAGATCAAATATTCACATACATAATCCCTGTGATCTCCCAGTTGAAGGTTAGTTTTAAAGATACCAAAAGATTAATGTTTAACAGTTTGCGAATGACATAATGTGTACCCTAATTTAGTTATTTGGTGTTTGGTAATGAAGGGCTACTTTACATCAGCAACACTGACTCAATTACAAACAAGTCATAAGAAGGCAACTGATGGCACCTTTATTCATAGAAACCATTTTCTAACTAAATAATCATTTAATTGTTAATCATTAATATAACAATATATTATGTGTCAGGCAGACATCCTGCAATGGTATTCAAAATCATGATTCTACTAAACAGCTACTTCAATTAGGGTACAATATTTGGCAATTAAATATTTATTTATCAATCAGTGGACACCTATTCGAAAGCTGGCAGCCTGCAAGTTTTTTACCTTCACCACCTTTTTCCATTTGGATACATTTTCTGTTCTGATCTCACCAAGTCTGGGCAAACTACTGAGTAGGCACCAATCAGAGGTCGCATTTTTATGATGTCATCATGTCAACTTCTTAAAAAGTATTTTACAGTATTTCAAAACTACAAAAATGTATTTTGATACAAAATATAAAGCCATTTTCATCAACCATATCAAATACAAATGACAAAATCCTATTTTATATTTTAAATATGTATTTGAAATACATGTCTCCTAAATACTGTCCATCCCTTCCCACTGGCCCATGTTTGTGGGCACATTTTTGTTCCCAAAAATACACAAAAACAGCCCCCCAGCCCACACACACACATACATGCTCACCACACATAAAAAAAAATCTCAAACGCTGCTTGTGCCAGTCAACTAAGAGGACTCCTGCTGAGCTGTAAAAACTGGCTACTGCAGCTAATGGTGGCTTGTGCCTGAAATCCAATGGCCTGGATTCACAAGCACATTGAAATTTCAATCTGTCTAAAATTGGCTGAGAAAGCACACTGCATGAGCAGGGTTGGTAACAGCTTATGCTGCCTTTACACAACTAGCACATAAAAAAATAGCAGGGCCAAAATAAATCATCTCATTACATTATTTATAAGATTTGAAATGCTGCACCTTAATGGCAAGGGTTTTAATAGATTTGTACGTTGCAAAAAAAAAAAAAAAGAAAGAAAAGAGAAAAATAATTCAAGCTTTAAATTCACCAAGCGGTAAATAGAATGATTTGTTCGTTGGAACATGCATTTAAGGACTTACGTTCTCAACACAGAGTCATAATTCAACTCTGTACATGTTGCTCATTTGAAGATTTTTTTCAAGAGCAACTAATACTCAGTTTGTGAATAGCATTACATAAGCTGTGTGTGTTAGAGAAAAGTGAGTCTTCTTCATGTGGAACCTCTGTTCCTTTTAATGGCTTTCTTGAATGCAGCCAAGCATCACCATTTGAAGGGTGATGAGTGGAAATGAGGGGGTTAATGAGAGGTCTAGACACAAGTAATAGTAAACGTTATCTCCTTTTCATGCTCATACAACTGGTTATGGAATAAAAAAAAACATGTTGTTTGTGTTAAGCATAAAAAGAATCCATCAGTGTGGCTTTATAAGGAAAGGAAGCATGGTATCTCTTATCTCACAGGTATTTATCATGACTCCTCCTTTAGATTGTTCCCCACTGATTAACATACAATAGGAATAGGTGGTAACACTCCAGAAAAGCTAAGCACATTTGTTTTTAAAAGCCTAAAAACAAATAATGATTGTTTTGCTATGTACTTTGCCAAGTCTGCACTAGACACGTGCATAAGAACAGCAATTGTTTTTGAGTCAACTAGGATTTAGTCAACAGAATTAAACCTTAAGACGTTAGTAAACCTTTAGAGTACAGTACAAATACCTGCATTAAACCTTGATTTGAAAAGCTGATTTGAGTATCTACAATGGAGGAAATATCTTAGATCAGGGGTCACCAACATAGTGCCTGCGGGCACCAGGTAGCCCGCAAGGACCACATGAGTAGCCCGCGGGTCTTTTCTAAAAATAGCTGTTTCCTACTTTGTTCAATCATTGTTGATACTTATTTTGAGAAATCATTAACATGATCAGTGTCTTCACATAGATGAATATCATTAATTATTAATAATAACATATAATAAAAGGTAAATTGAGCAAATTTGTGATTTCAGATCAAACTGAAAACTGTGTGTATTAAACTGGTAGCCCTTCACATTAATCGGTACCCAAGAAGTAGCTTTAAGTTTCAAAAAGGTTGGTGACCCCTGTCTTAGACGGAATACAATATACGCTTTATGTTTGTTAACTCAAAATTACAGGCCTGTAATGCAAGCAATAAATTATAAACTACAGATGTTTTATAAGAAAGGAATAAAACACAATAAATGCTGTAATCAGAAAAAAAAAAAAATCAATGGCAATTATCGTTGCCAAATTTTAATAAATTTTTTTGTAATTTGAAATATTTTTTGCATTTTTACATTTATTCATGAACAACTGTGTTATACTTTTTACAAATGTATTTTTTTATTCAATACATTTTTTTAAGTTGTGGAAAACCTACAAGACATGTTAGTCCCTGGACAATACTTGCATTAAACCAGTTATAAACCTCTGCTTTAATCCCGTTCCTGATGCTAATAAGATACATTATGACGCTACCTAGAAACTAGAATGTGCAAACTTCTCTATCATGAAGACTTTTCTGGGGTTGAAAACCTCACTGCTACTTTCTATCAATTGTTATATGTTTTTTGTCACATAAAAGCACATTCTGTATCCATCTAGGCTTAGTTTATATATAATATTTTTCATAAAATTTTAATAAAAAAAAAAATAAATAAAAATAAAATAATAATAATAATAATAATATATATATATATATATATATATATACACACACACACAAATGTTGGTCCAAAAAGGTGATTATTGGACCATAAACAATATTAGTATTCAAAAGTTACTGAATCCAAAATATAAAGGTTTACATTCTGTTTTAAAAAGTAAATAAATTGCATAAAATAAATCAAATATATTCTTGCTTATTGCACACTTGTACACTCCCTATGTGTTTGTGAATGACATGCATTACTGATATTTGATCATGCCTCTGCATTTATTCTACACAGCTCATACGAACCATCAATCACTCATTAAAATAAGTACACCCCCACATGCATTATACAAGTGCTAGGCCTTCAACATGAGTGTTGTGTATTGTCAAAACAATCCCATAGAAAACATGAAATTATCATTGCTAAACTACATGAACTATATGTTTAAGATCGATGAACATGATCTATGAAGTATGAAATACAAAAAAACAAAATAAAAAAAAAACAAAGAATGCAGAGATGTGTACTGTGCATGCACTGAGCTACAGTTGTTTAGTCACCTCAGCTTGCCTTTGTTTGGTGCTTGGTTACACTTAGCCGTGATGCCAACACAAGAGGGCGTGTGTGTCTACTCTGCGTCTCAGCTCGTGCTGCTCGGCAGCCTCCTCATCTCAGTCAAGTCCATCACCCAGTCCAGACTCACAGAGCATAATTTCAATATGCATATGAGGAGAAATGTAGCCGTTAACTCACGGGTAAGGGGTTGAAAATGTAAACTAAGAAAGAAATGCAAAAAAATTAGCTAAATATCTTGCCATGTTCCAGACCTGCATTAAAAAAAAATTGAGTTACTAAACTTTGGATGCATAAAAAGTCAAAAAGGCAAATATTTTAGTAGGTTAAATAGGTTAAATAAAATAAATGCATTTATTATGCTGTTTTAAAAGGACTGCGAAATTAACAGGCTGATTTAAGTCTCTCTGTAGCTTCTATATAAAACAGTTCTGCTTAGGAATTAGGCCTGCTATAGGTTATTATTTTGCATAAATGTTACATTTTTATTAGCCGAATTAATAAAATAACTCTAGAATGTGATGTGTTTAATGCATTGTGCAAAAAAATGCATTTACAATATGATCGTAATTAAGTATTCTGTGCTTGGTGGTGTGTAAGTCAGAAGACTGAGCAGTACAGTGTTGCTCTGTCTTATTTTTCTTTTCTCTCTGCATTCACCAATCACCTTCCTCCTTTGAGATTCGGTTACCACGTGCCTCACGCCGTTTCAAACGCTCATTATCCGCAATTATGTGCCGTAATTGCGTTTTTTTGCTTTAAAGAGCTACAGAACCCAGCATCGTGCTGCGGATTCCAGTCATTAGGCGTGTGCCTGTGCCTCAATACAGACCTGCAGACTGGGCTGTAAACTTTTCAAGGTAATAAGCATTGGGCAATGAAGTATAAGAACTGTTAAAGTATTACTGTCATAAAGAAGAAGAAAGAAAATTGCAGTCACAATTATATATTTTATGCGCCATAATGTCACAATAAACAGGTGTTTGATTATTATTGTATTAGTTTAATAAAAAGCAATAACAACCACAATACTAATACTATTTTTCTGCGTCCAATTTATTATTATTATCATTGTTATGATGATGATGATGATGATGATGATGATGATGATGATGATAATTAATTATTATTATTATTATTATTATTATTATTATTATTATTATTATTATTATTATTATTACTGTTGTTGTTATTGTTATTGTTATTATTGCCGTTACCACGCGATGCAAACGGGAAAGTGCGCAAATACTTTTTAAGGCGCAAATTCAAATCTATATTGGCATGCGTTATTCTTCCAGAAAATACACTCTTCATAAATATATATATATATTTCTATAATATATCTAATTCAGTAGAGGCCTTTTCCAAATCGGACAAATTAAGTTTTGGGATTAAAGGCAGTAACGGGAGCGCGCAGCCCCGGTAAGCGCTCGCGCTGCGCTAATGAGACAGGCGGCTCGCTCCCTTTTCACAACCAATCAGCAGCGCGTGAGCGTGACGTGTGGCTGTCCTACGTCAGTCCAATGGCGAGAGAGAGAAGAGTCGAAGCCGACGGAGTTTTGAGAGAGCAAGACAAGAGATACGGACAGGAGCGGCCCCTCGATGCGCTGGAGCTCAGACACACACTCACATGCACGCACACACACATACACACACCCACACACACACACTGCCCGAACTCTAGTCTCGATTCCGGGAAGATTTACACCTCGGAGCCACAGTCTTATTTTTTCCGCAGAAACTACGGGCACTACGGGCCTGCGCTCCAGTTTGAAAGTGGACCTAACACCGCCTTACTTTCTGGACATGGGAGACATGGGGGACCCACCGAAAAGTAAGTTGCTGAACTCTTGTTGGTTGAAGCTTATGTAAAGATGGTGCATGCATTTAAAGATTATGATCTGCTTTTTGTTTTTTCAAACGAAAGGCAGATTTGTTTATACACTTTAATGCAATTAAAAAAACTTTAAGTGATTTATTATTTTTTTTTTTATATTATTTCCCCCTTCGATACCTGCCAATTACATGACAATTATTGGTACCTATAACCATTATAATAGTTTTCTTCTTCTTCTTTTTTTCATCATCTTCTCATCATTATTATTATTATTATTATTATTATTATTATTATTATTATTATTATTATTATTATTATTATCGTTATTATTATTATTATTATTATTATTATTACTATTATTATAATTTAATCATTTTATTACACATTATTTAACGAAATAAAAATTATTTAATGCATGTTCTACACTAATTGTATTCGAAACATTATGTCGAATCAAAGACAACATGAGCAACAAATCAAAATGCCCTAAACGACTTACTGACGTGTTCCTGCGTGTGCTCGGTGTGCAGAGAAACGCCTGGTGTCTTTGTGCGTGGGCTGCGGGAATCAGATCCACGACCAGTACATCCTGCGCGTGGCGCCCGACCTCGAGTGGCACGCGGCGTGTCTCAAATGCGCGGAGTGTAACCAGTATCTGGACGAGTCGTGCACTTGCTTTGTCCGGGACGGCAAGACGTACTGTAAACGCGACTACATCAGGTAAGACACCCAGGTTCCACCGCAGACCGGTAAGGAAACAGCGCTCATGATTTAGTGAAGAAGCCGCACCGCTCAGGGGCTCGCGCTCTCACTCGCGCTCTCACTCGCGTGCCCTCTACGTCTTCTTTACACCACGCACCTATATGCTAATGCAGCGAAGCATCAGTGTAATTATGCAGTGTCGCGCTCAACAAAGACAACAAATCACTATAACATACAAAATATTATTCTAGTAAATATACCAGTGGTGTCCCACAGGAAGAAAAATGCATTTATTTTTATTAATTACTTTCTTGTTTCATATTCTTAGGGTTTTTTTTTTTTTTTTTTAAATAGTTTGTATATTTTGATAGCACCAGCACACACCATGACAAGTTCCTTGGACATGCAACCCAGGATACTTGGCAAAAAAGGTGATCCTGAAACAAAGAAATTGAGTTTTAAATTTTTTTTAAATCATGTTGTAATAAATATTAAGCCACATGTCGGATAAACAATTTACTATGCAAGTTATTATAATTTATCAAATAATATAGGACTAAATTTTTAGTAGTAATAATAATAATAATAATAATAATAATAATAATAATAATAATAATTATAATTATAATTATAATTATAATAATAATTCGCTACAACCATATTAAAGGCTGAATCAATAATAATAATAATAATAATAATAATAATAATAATAATAATAATAATAATAATAATAATAAGACATTTTTCTTTTTGCTTCCTGCTTTCTGACCTTGGGGTTTTCCTCCCCAGACTTTACGGAATCAAATGCGCAAAATGCAACATCGGGTTCAGCAAGAACGACTTCGTGATGCGCGCTCGCGCCAAAGTGTACCACGTGGAGTGTTTCCGGTGCGTGGCGTGCAGCAGGCAGCTGATTCCGGGCGATGAGTTCGCGCTCCGGGAGGACGGCCTGTTCTGCAGAGCCGATCACGACGTGGTGGAGAGAGCCAGCATGGCGCCCGGGGAGCCGCTCAGCCCCCTGCACCCGTCCCGGCCCTTACAGATGGCAGGTAAACTTTCATTTCTTACAGCTTTAAGGCGTCCAGCATGACGCGACCTTCAAGACTTTTGTTTTGTTTCTTACCTAATTCTTCCTTGTTCCCTGCATCGTAGACGAGCATAGGGAATATTTGGCTTTGCAATTGTTTTATATTTTTTTAATTATATACTGTCGCTTATTGAATAAAATAACGCCGTTCATGATTCATTTCAGTGCTGGATATTGCTAGTGCTGCTATACTGAAACACTGGTCTCAGTCACTGTCTCAGGCATATCATCACACAAGCTTAAACGTTTTTTTGTTTTTGTTTTTATTGACGCTTCCTAATGCACGTGCCAAATATATTTGAATATATAAAATTTCTCATATTTTCATATTTTTCAAGCTTGAAATCATGCTTCATTTTTTATGATTTTGGATTTTTTTTTCGCTACATAATGCAGCTTACTTATATATTGGCATAATTAGTGTCAATAGCATACAGCCTACCATTGAGAGGCACATGAACAGTTATCATAATTTTTTACAAATGATTTGGAGGCTAATAGAGATTTGTTACGGAGGAATGAATTGATGATTATCACATCAGCCCACAAATGAAAAGGTTACTAAACTAACAGGCTGTTGTCAGTGGTTTGTCAACATTGCACGTTTCATTTTTCCTACAGTTTGAGTGCTATTGAATTCAGCTATTCATGCATGAAAGTGATATTCTTCCGCTGCTTCACAGCCAACCATGCGCTAAAAAAAAACAAACAAAAAAAACACTATGCATGCCTGTGGATATTATTTAGGAAAATAAAAACAATTTAAACAAACATACAAACACGTGCTTGTTATTAGATAATCCCACAGATAGTTGATTTTGCTTTCGAATATTTCTCTTTTGGGAGATTTATTTAATATGGATATAAGAATCGAGCAAAAATGCACAGAGCATATTTTACACAGCTTTATTTCATTCCTCAAAACACAATATGCTGCCTGGTATTCTGTTTATTTATTTATTTTTTACACTTTTGTTGTGTGCATGTCTAATGTATTACTGAAAATATTTTACTATTAAAGTTATGCTTGCAGAAATGATGCAGTAACCCAACTGATTAATAGACAAGTGATATGCCATTAGATTAAGAAAGTTTAGATCTGTATGTACTTCACATAGCGGTTCAAAGGTTTGGATCAAATGCAGTAAAAAAACTAAACAAATTTCTGACAAATCAGCTAGTGCATTGCTCATATATATATATATATATATATATATATATATATATATATATATATATAT
This sequence comes from Silurus aristotelis, assembly GCF_946808225.1. NCBI lineage: Eukaryota > Metazoa > Chordata > Actinopteri > Siluriformes > Siluridae > Silurus > Silurus aristotelis. The sequence continues at coordinate 7,627,801 of NC_139596.1, forward strand.
ATATATATATATATATATATATATATACACTAAAATTAAATTTCACATTTTAGCAGGAAAGGAATCAGAAAAGGAAACAAATTACTAATACATTTTGGGAAACAAATTACTAATAAAAACCCAACAGCAGTAGATTTTGGTCCACATGCGTAAATGTAAACTCTATTTGAATGTATATTTTGGTATATGGACATTTTTCATTATTTATGTCATATTGTTGAATACGCAGATTGTTTGTCAGAGAAATGTCACATTAATTTCCTCGTCCTGTAATATAGGAAGGGATGAGACAGCTAACATCTGTCATATTTACAGAAAATTGAAACTACCTGTCAAATTTATTAACCTAATTGCATTTTGGCGTGTGTGTGTGTGTGTGTGTGTGTGTGTGTGTGTGCGCGCGCGTTTCTTTTCTTTTTTTGTAGCAGAGCCAATCTCGGCGCGGCAGCCCGCGTTGCGCCCGCACGTGCACAAGCAGCCCGAGAAGACGACGCGCGTGCGCACGGTGCTCAACGAAAAGCAGCTGCACACTTTGCGCACGTGCTACAACGCGAACCCGCGGCCCGACGCGCTCATGAAGGAGCAGCTCGTGGAGATGACGGGCCTGAGCCCGCGGGTCATCCGCGTCTGGTTTCAGAACAAGCGCTGCAAGGACAAGAAGCGCAGTCTGCTGATGAAGCAGCTGCAACAGCAGCAACCCAACGACAAGACGGTAAGTGCGGAAGCTCCAAACACAAGCTAAACCCTCCAAAAACAAATCGTGTTTTGGTGTAGATGCAGGCGTTAGGTTCACGCGCAACCATGTACACGTACACCTGTTCTTCTTCTTCTTTTTTAAAAGGCCATAGTTATTTTTGTGCTTTCTGCAGAACATCCAAGGAATGACGGGAACTCCAATGGTGGCCACCAGTCCAGAGAGACACGATGGTGGATTACAGGCGAACCCGGTGGAGGTGCAGACTTATCAACCACCCTGGAAGGTCCTGAGCGATTTTGCACTGCAGAGCGACATCGACCAACCCGCTTTTCAGCAACTGGTGAGCGTGCGTTATGCTCGTGCGTAAAAGCGCAAAAAATGCCCGTGCGTTAAAGCGCAGGCGAAGCAACAGATTTTACAAAACCACAGCTTTAATAATAATAATAATAATAATAATAATAATAATAATAATAATAATAATAATTGCTTTGCTTGTGCTTCTAGGTAAATTTTTCTGAAGGAGGACCAGGCTCGAACTCAACAGGGAGTGAAGTGGCGTCCATGTCCTCGCAATTGCCAGATACACCAAACAGCATGGTGGCCAGTCCCATCGAGGCCTAGACGATTCGGATTAATCTTCCTTTTCACAATCGGAAGAGGGGAAAATAAAACAGAGGGTCTCCAAAGGTCGTCGAGTCCCTGTTTCACCGAGGCTTCACTCCCGAGTAACACCGACAGACCTCCAATTCCGCAGGGCTTTTCTATCCAAACAAGCCCTATGGTCGCGTTTATACACTGTGATGACAATCGTGGGAACGAAAAGGCGCGCGAGCAAAAAAAAAAAAAAAGAGAGACACTTCTTCACGAGAAGACGAGCGTTACCGGAAGTCTTGGACATCCGGCGGAAGTAGACCTGCACCGGGTCCGAAATGTCAAGAAGTCCTTTCCTCTGACGTTTGGGCCTTTACTACGCAGGAACTGGTGGAACTGGTCGGCTATATATACATATATATATATATATATTTTGCCAAACAAACCGAGACATTTTTGCTCTTTTTTTTTTCTTTCTTTTTGACAAAATCAGCGAACCTCATAGGAAGATGAGACCCATGAGGACTCTCCGTGCAGCGCAGCATGAGCGGCACAAACACACTGCTGACTCGTCAAAAACAACACAAACTGAGATTTATTCACTAATATTGAAAGTGTGAGGACGGCCTGGCAGCCGAGTCTAACCGCTTTTATTAGGGCCTACAACTTTTTTTTTTTTTTTTTTTTTTTTTTTTTTTTGTTATATGGTATCTTTTCAAGCCCAAGTAGGCTACTAAAGCATTGCAACAAGGTATACCTCTATTCGACCACAAGCTGCGTGGGACATTTTCGTGTATGTGTCCGTCCGAGATTTTTATTATTATTATTATTATTATTATTATTATTATTATTATTATTATTATTATTATTTCCCAAAGATGTGTATAGTTTTAAGTTAATATGTCGGTCAAACAGCGGAGATCTTTTTTGTTTGTTTGTTTGTTTGTTTGTTTGTTTGTTCCTATATTACAAAAATAATTTATTATTTATTGTCCAACGACCTGCCACTTTTGTGTACTATCTTGAATTGCTGAAGTAAAAAAGAGGAAAATTACTCTGTCGACTCCGAATGATCTATATCGGACTTAATGTGTCCCGTCGTTTTGACTGAAAAAATTAAATAAAATGATGGATGGAGCAACGCCATATGTAGATCTTCAGGAATATTTGAACAATAAAAGTTTGAAGAATTAAATTGATCGCGTCGGGCGTATTCTGGAACATTTCTTAAATTATCTAAAGCCTTTTGAGATTGATTATTATACCGTTTACCGTATAATTGTTTATTTATTTAAATTTTTTACTTAAAAAAAAATTGAGACAGTTATTAAATCATCTGCATTTCAAGTAAAAGTATAACTAGCGAAAGCAGATTCGTTTCACGTTATTTTTTCCCGAATGAAATCTTACCAAATGCTTGCGTTTTGACCTTGTTCAATTCACCAATCCTAAAACTTCAAATATGAACAATTTTAAATTATTTTGATGCAGGCATTCTTGGTGATGTAAATCATTAGTATAAAGATCAACTTTTGGAAAACTGCATCGGTGATGATCTGCTGAACAAACCAGTGCAATGCTTTTACAGTATGTGTGCATTTGGTTGGGAGTTTATTGTGTGACCATGTTCCCAGAAATCAAGGACTCAACTGCAGGCCTAGCTAGAAAGGTGTGTCTGGTGTACTTTAATTGACATTTTGAGCATTGATCCTTAAGGTGCCTTAGATTATTTTAAAAAGTTTAAAAATAGATTTATGCAAAGTAAATGTATTAAACACTAAATGTGTGCTTAATGCTATCACCCCAGTGACAAGTAAAAATATAGCTTGGTTATTACAGTTTGTCATTGTGGAACTGTTATGTTATATGTGGATGGTGCATTTCAGAGGGAAATGCAGCTCTGACTCAAGCAATTAATTTAACATAAACGTGAAGCAGTTATTAGTGTTCTGTTTATTCTGAGCACCTTTAAAGTAGGAAGTAGACTTGTGCTGTTTACTGTGGTACATATTTCTGATTTCTTACCTCAATCTGATGCCAGCCTGAGTGACTGGAGGGATCGCATTTACAAAAGCTTAGGATAGTGGTCACTTTTTAATGCCTGGAAGTGTTTATCTGGACTGCTTTAGCAAGAATATTAGAAATGGAGAAAGAGGTGACTTTGTTTTTCACTGCATTTGAAGATGCGCTCAAGGTCAAGCTTGTGTAGTTGTTAGTTATATGTTGTGGATGTGGAGCATTTGATTGATTTTGTTACATCCCAATTTGAGTATTTAATTAAACTGCACTGTAGACATCATGTCTGAATGATAAGGCCTGCCCTATTATGGGCATTATCTTTCAAGTTAGGCTTCTTCAAACACATGTGGAAAAGGACATATTGTGTCTGTGTTTTCATATACAAATCGAAGACATTAGAAGATAAGGTGACAGACTTTCTAAAAATGCTGCACAGAAAATATTGTTTAACTTAATGTTTTTATATTTTATTTGTTAAATTTACATCCATCATCCATTTTAGTGCAATCAAAAACACACTTCCTGTAAAAATCTTTGAAGAGGAAAATGAAATCTTACCTGTTTTTTTTTATTTTATTTTTTTTAATTATGATTGGCATCCATACTAACTTCAACTAAAAAACAAAACACAAGAAACACAGTAATGGGATAGGAACACACCTTTTCAAATGTTTCATTAAACGGTGGTTCAGTTTGGTGTGTGGTTTGGAGCATATCCTACAGAATTTATATCACACATATGCTGAATAATTGCTCAAGCAGGTTATATGTTTCTGTTTTAATTACCGATATGACTAATATCAAGTATATACAAGTAGACATTCAACTGATTTTTAAAAATACTTTTAGCTTTTTGGGTAAATTCTATAAGATTGTACCATTTAGGAAATGTGTATCCACAAATTAAGTGGTGCTGAACTTGCATGTTGCAATACGCTGCTGTTTAAAATGCCAGCTCTGTTCTCTAGTGTTTGGTGGAGGCAGAAGAGGGGCCGCAGGATAGCACAAAGCCTCCTGATAGAATGGCTCCCGGGGTCTGTCGAGGCTCCCGGGCTGCATTCAGTGTGTCGACTGGCCGGAACAAAAGCGCCACTGTACCTGGAGGAGGCTCTGTACAACAATCACACTCTCCTGGATGAGACCCGATTACATTGTGAGCCAGGCAAGCAATCCGTCCCCAAGGTCCAACGCCTGACCACAGAGTCACAACACGAGCTCAGCCCACAACTGTTAAACAGTCCATGCTAATAGCAGATGGTTTACAGGGAATTATGGTATATTTGGGATTTACACAATAATTGAAGGTTTTTAAGTGGCATTTAAAAGGTATTACGTTTTAGAGGGATTGCGAGGACATATTGCAAGTTGTCCTATGTGTTCTCAGTGCATTTATTAATCTCAAACCTCTATTTGGGTCTCTGTCTCATGCTTACTGACTCAATGGCTTGATAACTATGATCAGTCCAAATCTTATGAAGGCGGGTTAGCACAAAAATCATGTAATTCAATTCTTTTGAATGTTTTACTTTCACTCTTTGCACAACACATCCCATTTTATTCATTTTTGTTTATACTTGGTTTGCAGTGAAAACATTTAATGATTTGTTTATGTGATGTTCTGAGAAGTCATACATTTGAAATGTAATAATTATAGTATTAATAATAATAACAGATTTTACAGGTGGTTAGCAAACTGCAGTTGGAATAAAAAATCACTCAGTTACTATATTTTGTAACTAATACCACACTAATACATGTTTTCCTTTCCAAGCATTCTCAAACTTTTTCTAAATCAGATCAGGTGTTTGAGCAGGACAGCCTTTGTTTCTTTCTTTTTTTTTTTTTTTTTGTAAAGTAGGCCCTTCTGTTGTCTGTCAGCAGACATGGAGAAGGAGTCAGTAGTTAAGCATCTCAGCCTCTTCGGAATGTGCCAATGAAGAGGACGCTCCAAGTGTTACTTGTCAGCGCGTGTGAGAAAAAAAAAGAGAGAATGCTAAGAGCTGTGCTGGACTATAAGCCATTCCAGACTGATCTTATGGGAATTGAGCATGGTGCTGAAAAGAACACACTCCAACTTTCCATTGGTTTTACAAGGCCCAAGAAGAACCTGGGTCATTATACAAGCTTCCCATAACAGCCACCCCTTGATGGCTGAACCCGTCAAAACACTCATTGAGTGAACACTCACAAAAATCAAGCTGGTGCATGGCGCCAGGGATTGGCTTGACTAGTAACATAATATTTGAGATCTTGAGAGGTTGGTGAAGATAAAAAAACATGCATATAATATATATGATGTGCGACACTGTCAGAAAAAAACCCGACACCAATATGTTGACATTATACTCATAATTCTAACTTTGATGGTTCAATTGTGATTTTATTTTTAGCTGTTTTAAGTTTCAATGTTCATGTGCATTTCTTCAACATACTTTTAGTGCTACTCTAATTTGGATTTAGTTGTGAATGACTACGTGAAGGTTTACACAGTACTATGCAATGGACTCATTCTCAATCGTATTCTCATCTTGCATCAAGGGTTCCTCAATTCCATTGGATTCACCATAACCTAGACCAGAATAAAGTGCTTACTGAGGATGAGCGAATGAATGACATTACACCGTTTATTACATTTATGCATGCGATTTTATTTTTGCCTTCTTTCCAATTACATACAATTCCAGTTATTGTCTGGGAACTCAACATTTACTTGCAAGTTGTCAGGTTATGCACAGCAGGAAAGAATCCAGCTGTTTCCAAAGGTTGAGTCGTTGTCTTAGTAATGTCAGATAAACAGGAACTGCCTGTGAATATGTAGCTTTGAGTCATACTTCATTTCTCAGCACAAATGCTTGGGGAATGTAGGATTATTGTTGAAGCTGAAGGTCAGTTTAGTGGTTTGGAACTAAAAATGGCACTGGAAACTATTACATTCTAAATCATTATGCTGTACATTGTGCAGCTTCTGCTTTTATAAAATGAAGAATGCTTTAGGTTTGCCTATTTTAACCTATCTTTTAGCTTTATTTGGGCTAAAAATAAAGCTTTTGCCTCATTTTAGGCTTAGCGACTAAAAACTTTAGCCACAAAAATATTTTGACAGACAGGTAATAAGATTTATAAGCTTTACTAGTATAATAATGAAAGCTGAATAATAATACAGAGCACAGTGAATCAACATGAGAGAGGTGTTAGATACAACAACAATTAACACATTCACTGCTAAATGGTAAATCTATAGAGTAACATTATCTACCATGCGCTTCTGGAAGAACCGTGTAATTACTCGATGCAGAACAAAGAGTACAAGAAGTACAACACATTTGTGAAGCCAGAGCAATTAACTAACTAAAGGGCCCCTGTGGAACACTCATCAGGCGAACATCTTCCATCGTCATATCATATTTTGCTTTGAGCAACTAGAAAATTATTAACTGAAAACTTCAGTTCTATTCCTCTGTTCTCAGTAATCAGCTCAGTCTTCTTCACCATGTTCTGCTGGTGTATACAATCAATCACAGAGTGTGTCAAGTCTGTGTGGGTTCTCTGTGTGCACTTGGACAGCAAGTGCCACATGACATGGCTGTGATAAGCACATCGTGTGGGTAGAAGTGTGTGTGTGTGTGTGTGTGTGTGTGTGTGTGTGTGTAAGAGAGAGACATGTTGATGGCTTAAAACAAAGTGCTCTTTTAGGAACTTTAACTTCAACTTTTCCAACCACTCACTGCAATCACCATAGTGAGATTACTTTGTACTGGTTGTGGCTGATAAACTTATTTAAACAAGTTAAATAAGGAAAAAATTTCTGAAATATCTGGAATATTTTCACATTATGCCTGTGACTACAGTGAATTCATGACTAGATTATTGGCAAATTATAGGATGTGTTGTAACCTTGTAATTATTTATAATAATATATGGACAGATGATTCATATTGTGACTGCTGTGAAATAATATTACTATAAAAGAAATATAAAAGCAGAATATATATAAATAATGCAATCTTTATCTGGGTAGTCCTGCTTTTACTGAAGTTATATTTCCTTATGCATAATAGTAAAATGCTGACAGGACACATAAGGAGAAGGGTATTTTTTGTAATTATTGAAAGTGATGTAATAAATGCACGGCACTTTAAACGTGAGATCACAATTCACACATTTCCACCCTACAAATTTTCTCAAATTTTTGTTGCTCTAGTCAGTCTAAGGACAGGCATAGCACTTCGTGTTATGGAAATGGTGTTACTATTTGCACAAGACTATTGCTACACATCTTATGTGTTACAGAGCCTGCAGACTATTTCATGATAACATCTAAGAAACCAAGGCAACACAAATCCTCCACATGCTTCAACTAAGTCAGTGATAATAAGCACATGTTCATGATAATTGACATATAATATAGTGTTTAACCAACATGAAAAAAACAAGCCCCATGTACATACTACATTCTCCTTATACCGTAGGCTTCATGTTGTAAACAGAAGCGTCAAAGAAGCCATATTTTGAAAAGGAAATATATTTAGATGTAACTTTTGATAGATGCTCAAACCAAAAGTAATTAACAGAAATGGCAGAAAAATAAATTGCAAAGAAAAATAGTCAAGAAAAATTCTTGCTATAATTATTAACTTCATAGTGTGTAAATATACATTGATTTACACTTACACATCCATGCAATATTACATTTAAAATGTATTTTTGTACAATACCCCAAAAACATAAAAATGGCACAAATTATATTTGTCCTTCTATTTTGAAAATTCGTAATAAATTATTATAGTTAATACTAAATACAAGAAAGTTTTCATCACAAATGGCAACCAGTGACATGATAGATACATTTAAGTCTGGTAATTAACTTAATTCACTTGTGGATTACAAATCTGACATCTGGACCCAATTTTGAGAAATCTTGATAAACAGCTCTGGAGCCCTCACTGGCCCTAACAGGTGGCAGGGCAAAGCCCTTCACGTCCAGGGCAAGATCCCAGATAAAACCGACAATAACAGGAGTCACGTTGCTCCAGTAGCCTTTATCACAGTGCACAAAGAGAGAAAACGCTCTGCTTCTTCAGAACTGTAAGGGGACAGTCTTTTAAGGCAAAAAAGGAATAAAATTCACACGCTTAATTAAAGGCTTTAACCATATACATATACCGTTCTGTTTTAAAAGCAGTGGAAAAGCCCAATTCAGTTGCAACCTTGCTGGCTGATAGCCAGCAGAGATAGCACTTATAAAAAATTAAACAAGCGTACACCTTAATCATTTGTTCATGGAACCAGTGGACTGGGACAGCCATGCACTAATGCTTTGGGATTCAATAGTGTTGCCTTTTATTCCTCACAGCCAATTTGGGGACGATAATGATGCTTATAAAGAGCAGGGGGGGAGGATGAGAAGGAGGGACAAGTTTATTCTCAAAAGGAGAGAGAGAGGGGCCCCCAGGCTTTACAGGTGAGGACAACTGAAAACACACAATCAGCCTTATCTCAGAGCTCCCTGTCCAATGGCTTCTTCACTATCAGGCTCGTCAATTGCTATCCTGTTTCACCAGCTCACCAATAATCAGAATATGATTCAAGAGTGACGTTGTTCGGTCTGAGACGAATTCGCCCACTGGCATTGAGTTCACAGTCATTTGTCAGTCTTACATATGTATTGTTTACAGTGAAAGAGCATGATGCTCTAATTTTACAAACATTATAGTGATAGTATATTGTAAACATTGGCTCAAGTAATATTATGCTCATTCGGTTGTTTAGATGGAGAAAACTTCACCTTAAATGCATGTGCATTAAAATGTGCATCATTTGTTGGTGAGTAAGGTAATATTATTTATTTATTTATTTATTTATTTATTTATTTATTTATTTATTTATTTTTATTTGTATGAGGAGATAAAGGTTATCTGCTGGGTTGATGTGAAGGAACAGATGTACTCTTGTGCAGTTATACTGGTGATTAAGAGGAGAACATCAACAACAATCAACAATCGTAGATATCAGTAAAAAAAAAGAAAAAAAAAATGTCTGTTAGCCTTAAAAAACAAAAGGGCAGAAGTTTCTTTCCAATACCATATTAATGGGAAATCTAATGTAGAAATAGTGGTTTTTAGAACACACTTGCACAGTACACTATGCTCAAGCACAGTCATCCAGAGACGTATAGCTTTCTGTTTAATTTCTCTTGAGATCACTTATGTATTATTTTTAAAATATATTGAATTATAGGGAATTTCACAAGTGAACAATTATTTTACATCTTGGCACCAATGAGTGTATATAAAAGGTCCATTTTAGACATTGTATGCAAACATTTTAACCATAATAGACACAAATTCTGCATTTATGCTTTTGGAATGCATTTGTCTTTAAGGTTAAGCTGTCTTTTTTGATATCAACGTCTTGAGATAGAGACTGTACCTTTAAACCAGTTAAACTTAATATCACAGTTAAAGCGCATAGACACTACTGATTTAAATCATTAAATCATTAACTTTATATCTTTTGGTTCTAAACATGTGGTTCTATGTAAAACATTTTAGAATTAAAGAATTATTTAGAATTATTTAAAGAACCCTAAAAAACCCCCTGAAGAACCATTTTATCGTTATATATATGGGAAATCAAAACAGCCCTTCATCAGAAATGTTTATGAAATCTGTTGACATGTGACACATTTTGATCATTTTCACGAGAATAGAAGTGAAAGGAATTCCCAAAGGAAGAAGAGTTCAAATGTGATATATTACTTTAGGTTTTGACCTTGCACTGCATCATAATTCATCTTCAAGGAAGCATTTCTGTAAGGTTGTTCAGGCAGCTATAGTGAGAGATTTCACCAACATTACTCTGGCAATTGCATCCAGGGCAATCAGGCCCACTGCTTCTTTTTTTTTTTCCACAACACCCTTTACCTCCATCCCTATTATAGCTATTAGTCTTGTATTTGCAGTAATGTTGAGATCTGTAGGAAAATTGGGAACATACCTAAGTAATTAGACTGAGACCATTGGTGTTTGAGGAAAAATTATGTAATAATGTCAATAATACAGAAAATATTACTTGGATTCTACTCTGGACACCTAATGTCAGGTGTTTTTTTGCCTGCATGTTGTGCATTAAAATTGTGTAATGCACACCTAACTGTGTATTTTCCCCTCACATATATTGTATACATACTGTATATATACACACATGCAAAAACACTTTCATGTGTAGGTTGTAGGCCCTGAGTATGGAGCTAACAGACATGGTTGGCAGATATTTGTAAAATGACCACTAAACTAAAACTAACCCAGAATTCAAAAAGGAAAAGTGTATTCTTTTAATTTTTCTTAATCCTTACACAGGCAAAACATGAACAGGTAGTGTAAACACATTTCTAATTTGCCTTCTTTTAAATCAATTTACCGCCTTTCTCCCTCCAGTCTTTGCAATATAATTTTAAAACAACATCTTCAAGAGGAAATATTTAAATAAAAACTGATACAAATAATTGAAGCACTAAACAAATGTGATTGATAATAGAGTTACTGACATTGTTACACTCCAAATATATTTTATAGTGTATGCAGCATTTGCAGACTTTTTTGCTCTATCTGTATGTTTTCACCTCATGGTTTATTAAAGGCTAAATTTGGTGGTGTAAATTTGTTTCGAAATGACAGCAACATTTAATATTTGAAAGAAAATGATTTCTTTTGTAATTTATCAAATTTAAATATTGACTATTTAAGGTACCAGTGTTTTGGCATGTGCGATACAAACTTGAGAAAAAAGCTAGCTTAATTTGATGATCAATTGATTAAGAGCACCATACGATATTATCCACCAAATATTGTGTTAAAATAAAGGATTTACTGGTTCACTCCTGTGGTCCTTTAGTTGTACCATACAACAGAATGTTTATCTCTCAGAAAAGCTAAGGAACCCGTCCGGGGAACCCTTCAAAGACCCCAAGAGTATAATCTTGACTTATGTTAATGTCATGAAAGAGAATGCTATCTAATTAAATCCGAATATTTATGGGGGGCAAATATTTTCTTTATGACGTGTGATTATTGGTCTCTAAATTTTACATGAGGTCACATATTCACAGTTTTCCTCTGGAACCCATGCACATCGCTAGTGTCCTTTGTATTTAACCCATCCACCAATATGTTTCCATGCCTTGACTCAATCAGGCTGGCACTTTCACGAGCAAGCATGAAAGAGATTAATGGCTGCACCGAGCTGGCATCTTCAGTGCAAATGATTCACCTGTGCATCTCCTCAGCCGTGCTGCGAATTATGCAGTGTTATTCATTTGCTTGCATGGAGGGCAGTTTAACACTGCAAGTAATGCTACATAGACCATATAAACCTTGGAGTAAGACATGTCTTTTAACTCTGAAAGCCCTGAGGTACTCCTACTACTAAAAAGATTAATCCAGCATTCATTAAAGGTAATTTAGAGTGAGTGTGTGTGAGAGAGAGAGAGAGAGAGAGAGAGAGAGAGAGAGAGAGAGAGAGAGAGAGAGAGAGAGAGAGAGAGAAGGTAAATGGCTGGCAAAATAATCAGGGCTTGATATATTAAGTTGGGTCTAGTGGACATTTCTACACTCAATGGTGACTATTACCGACACCTGTACAACGATCCAATCAGCCAATAATGTGACAGCAGCACAATGCATAAAATTATGCAAATACCATTGTCCTTCTGTGTTTAGTGAACCTGTGCAGACTTTTGTCTCAGATTCCTATTCTTAGATGATATCTTTGGAACCTAATATTATTTTTTTGGTATTGTAGCCAATTTGCATCAAGATTCACATGCTGTGCTTTTTTAATGCTTTTTTGCTTGCTATGGTTGTACAAAGTACAAAAAAATGTTTCTCAAATAACATTTCAGATTCTGATTTAAAATTTCCGATTTCAAATAGTGCTGCTCCTGGGTCCCAATCTTGTAGGCCAGGAACAGGAATTTTAAGAAACAGAACAGCTGACACAGATAGAAAGTAATGAACTGCAATAGTTACTTAGTTACTGTACATAAGTAGATCTTTCTGGTATCAGTACTTCGATTTTTATTTTACTTTCACTTATAACATTTTTAATATCTGTACTTTCTACTTCTTACATTTTCAAAACAGGCTTGTTACTTACATTTTAATCTATTTGATGACATGATCAATATTTTTTCTTTTCATTTCCTGTCATTGCAACCTACCACTGTTGTATTATTTCCTGGCTATCAGGCACCAGAAACGTAGGCTAGTTTTATGAAACTAACAATGAGCAAGGCAGAAGGCAACAAAAAGTTTGGCTAATGTAGATGAGTCAGTGATGTAAACATGACTGAGAACAGAGACATTCCTGATCATCTGATCACAGTAGCGGGCAGTCAGTGCCAGCAAAGCCTTCTCTGCTAGCCTAAATACTATCAGAAGCACTGACCAACATTTACAACCTAAATTCTAATATTTGTTCCATGAAATTTTATTAATTTAATCCCAACAGTTTATTCTCTTTATTTCGTAGCGTTTCTTTTGGCTGCACAGTACGTGTATGTGAATGTTAGGGTTTTTGTCCAATCAAATTTTAGCCTCTATGTGCTGCCATATCAATCTAATCTGCCTGGGGCCTTCACAGTCAGCCCTTTTACCATTGAGAATTTGCCTCACAGGGCCAGCTAGCTGCCCCAGAATAGCTTAAGCATTTTTCCATTTTCTGATTGGTTGGTCAGTGGGAAACTGTTACAACCAAGTTCGACTGGAAAAACACGTGTGTAGCTCTGCACACATTAATACATCTAAGATAGACTTTTTATGCCTAAGGATGAAGAGAAATTGATTTGGTCTTGGACATACTTAAAAATCCATTTTCCAGAAAAGCTAGACATTGTGAGGAGAGGTCGGCCAACCCCAAAGCTAGCTAGCGTGTCTCAGGCCGGGAAAGGGTTTGTTCGCCACTTCCAGACCAATGAATACAAGCGGTACCACTAGCTTACAGCTTACTCTGAGGAGCGGTGCAAATTATGAGTCTGCATCTCTGGTGAGTAGGTTGGATTAAATTTTTTTTTTATGGTTTTGTCATGTTATTCGACAAATATCGATTCTGAACTGCTCCAGATGATGTATGTGGCACAGTTGCGGTTGTAGTGTAGAGGTTTGGAGTTGTCTTAAACTGGGTTTAAAATGGTATTCACCCTCCATATTCGAAATGCCTCTCTCTCTCTGTAATGCCACGCGTTGTTATAATGCGTTCTTGTACTGTATTGATGGTTTCTATGATCGCAACGTGATAGTTGTGGTATTAAGTGGTGGATTAAGTCTGGTAAGTCCTCACTGAAGGCCCAGGTACCAAATGCATGCATTACATTTACATTTACATTTGCGGCATTTAGCAGACGCCCTTATCCAGAACGACGTACAAAAGTGCTTTGAGTCTCTAGTAATGAATAAATCTACACTGGTATGCTAGATTACAAAGTTAATATAAATATAACCCTTCAGTAGGTCTTTAGTCGTCGCTTGAAGATAGTCAGGGACTCTGCTGTATGGACATCTAGGGGAAGTTCATTCCACCACCTCAGTGCCAGAACAGGGAAGCGCCTTGAAATATACTTACCTCTCATTCTGAGAGAAGGTGGTACCAGTCGAGCAGTGCTGGAGGATCTCAGACAGCGTGGTGCAGTGCGAGATGTGATGAGGGTACTGAGGTAAGATGGTGCTGGTCCATTTTTGGCTTTGTAGGCAAGCATCAGCGTTTTGAATCTGATACGTGCAGCTACTGGAAGCCAGTGAAGGGAGCGCAGCAGTGGGGTGGTGTGGGAGAACTTGGGCTGGTTAAACACAAGTCGTGCAGCTGCGTTTTGGATCATTTGCAGTGGACGAATAGTGTTCAGGGGAAGACCTGCCAGCAGAGAGTTGCAGTAGTCAAGTCTCGAAATGACAAGAGAGTAAACAAGCACCTGGGAAGCCTGTATGGAGAAAAATGGTTGAATCCTTCGGATGTTATAGAGAAGAAATCGACAAGAACAAGCAACATTAGCGACATGTGGGAAGAAGGACAGTTGTCCATTGTTACCCCAAGGTTACGAGCAGTGGCTGAAGGGGAGAGCAGAGAGTCATGAAGTGTTATTTGGAGATCTTGACCTGGAGATGAATCACCTGGGATGACCAGCAGTTCTGTTTTGCTGGGGTTGAGTTTTAGTTGGTAAGCACTCATCCATGAAGATATGTCTGTCAAGCATGCTGATATCCTAGCAGAAGCTGTGGTATCTGATGGAGGGAAAGAAAAGATTAGTTGAGTGTCATCTGCATAGCAGTGATAAGAAAACCCATGTGGGGATATGACTTCACCAATGGAGTGGGTATAGAGGGAGAAAAGGAGGGGACCAAGTACCGAGCCTTGTGGAACACCAGTGGTGAGTCTGCATGGGGCAGATGTGGATCCCCTCCATGTTACCTGGTATGAGCGACCTTCCGGGTAGGAAGCAAACCATTCCCATTCTGTTCCACAGATGCCAAGGCTTTTGAGGGTTGACAAAAGTGTCTTGTGGTTAACTGTGTCAAATGCTGCTGAAAGGTCCAGGAAGATAAGTACAGATGACAGCTTGGCTGACCGAGCAGCATGCAGTTTCTCAGAAACAGCCAAAAGGGCCGTCTCTGTGGAATTTGCCGCTTTGAACCCAGACTGGTTAGGATCATGGAGATTGTTCTGTGAGAGATAGACAGACAGTTGGTTAAAAACAGTGCGTTCCAGAGATTTAGAAAGAAAGGAGAGAAGTGATACCGGTCTGTAGTTGTTGATGTCTGATGGATCCAGAGCAGGTTTCTTCAAGATGGGAATGACCCTTGCTTGCTTGAAGGTAGTTGGTACATAGCCAGATGTTAATGACCCATTAATGATTGTGGAGATGAAGGGCAGGGGATCTTGTGTGATGGTCTGAAGCATAGTTGAAGGGAGTGGATCCAGAGGACAGGTGGTGGGATTGCAAGATTGGATGACTTGCAGTATCTCATCTTCTGTTAAGGTTGAGAAGCTTGACAGAGACGTAGTGGATTGTCGGCTGAGTTGTGTAGTCATTGTTGATTTTCTTAATCTTCTCATCATAGAAGGAGGCAAAGTCATTAGCAGTCAGGGAGGATAAAGCAGGTGCAGCAGGGGGGTTGAGTAGTGAAGAGAAGATGTTGTGAAGCTTACGAGGATCTTGTGCAGAGGCCTCAAGCTTTTCCTTGTAGAAGGCAGTTTTGGCAGAAGTCGCCTCCAAAGAAAATTTGGTCAGGAGTGCGCGGTAAGATGCGAGGTCTACATGGAGTTGTGATTTTTTCCACTTCCTCTCTGCAGATCTGAGTTCTCGTTGATTGCTGCGCAAAACTTCTGACAGCCACGGTGTGGGACAAGAAGTCTTCTTGGGTTTTGTAGTCAAGGGGCAAAGGACGTCCATTGTTGAGGAAAGAGATGAGAGGAAGAAGTCTGTAGCAACGTCTAAGGGTAGAGAGGAAAAGGAGTCAGGGTCGGGAAGAGATGAAAGAGTACAGGAAGCTACAGAGGAGGGAGAGATAGAGTGAAGGTTAGGACGGATATGCACCACCACTGCCTGATCATCATCATCTTTTCTCCGCTTGTGTTCACTATGGTGGTTGTTCAGCCTATCTTTATTTCCACTTAAGTGAAGAATGTGTGCCCTTTTGTCATCTCTGACAGGAAAAACACACATGATCTTTTTCATCTGCATGAGCTTATATTTATGCACCACTGTCACATGATTGGCTGATAATTGAACAGGTGTTCCTAAAAAAATGGTCAGTAAGTGTTTACACATGTACGTGTACTTATTTGATTGGCACGTATTCGTGACAAGTATAAAATAAGTATATACTGTAAAAATAATTAAAGGTTAGCAAATGCAGATGGATAATTTTAGCATTAAAGAGGCTCAGCCTTTTGTAGAAAA